>NW_028239065.1:0-391672 GCF_036417535.1 Chlamydotis macqueenii
TCTGGACATTTGCCGGTTTAGTGCCTTGTTTCTTCTGCGCAGCTTGCACAAAGCTCATTGCGGCTTTCGCGGTTCGAGTTGTGCATCGCCGGAGCTCTGCGGGAAAGAGCGAGAGAAGAGCCGCGAAAGCTCCGAGTGCGGCCAGCTCGCGTGTAGCCGCGAATGTGCGCTGTTCGCCGGTTGCAGGGCGACTGCCTTCTGCGCGGCTGCTTCCAAGTTGACGGTAACTGCCAGCGTGCTAGCTGTGTAGGACAGTGAAGAGGCTGACGCGTGTGTGTCCGTAGAGCTGCTAGAAAGCGTACGTGACGAGCAGGAAGGGCTTTCAGAGCAGCCGGTTCTCGTCTTGCACAGTCGCCACACATCCGCACTTTTAGTGCCTCAGAACCCCGGACAGCTTGCAAAACACGGCTGTAACTGTCCCAGCGCAAGCTGTTCAGGAAAGCACAGAAACGCGATGTTCGCGTGCTTTTAGCGCTGCTCGCAAGAAGCCTCCGGAGCAGGCACTTCTCGTGCAGCAACAACCGTGCCTGCTACGATCTTTCCTAGCCTCTTTTCCTCCGGGCAGCCGGCTTGAGCTGATGTGAAGTGTTGGTGGGCAAATCATCCAGAGAAGCGTCGCAATGCTTCTGGGCTGTTAGCAAGAGCTTTCCTTGCTGAGCCTTTTCACGTTGGAGATTAGCTGGACATTTGCCGGTTTAGTGCCTTGTTTCTTCTGCGCAGCTTGCACAAAGCTCATTGCGGCTTTCGCGGTTCGAGTTGTGCATCGCCGGAGCTCTGCGGGAAAGAGCGAGAGAAGAGCCGCGAAAGCTCCGAGTGCGGCCAGCTCGCGTGTAGCCGCGAATGTGCGCTGTTCGCCGGTTGCAGGGCGACTGCCTTCTGCGCGGCTGCTTCCAAGTTGACGGTAACTGCCAGCGTGCTAGCTGTGTAGGACAGTGAAGAGGCTGACGCGTGTGTGTCCGTAGAGCTGCTAGAAAGCGTACGTGACGAGCAGGAAGGGCTTTCAGAGCAGCCGGTTCTCGTCTTGCACAGTCGCCACACATCCGCACTTTTAGTGCCTCAGAACCCCGGACAGCTTGCAAAACACGGCTGTAACTGTCCCAGCGCAAGCTGTTCAGGAAAGCACAGAAACGCGATGTTCGCGTGCTTTTAGCGCTGCTCGCAAGAAGCCTCCGGAGCAGGCACTTCTCGTGCAGCAACAACCGTGCCTGCTACGATCTTTCCTAGCCTCTTTTCCTCCGGGCAGCCGGCTTGAGCTGATGTGAAGTGTTGGTGGGCAAATCATCCAGAGAAGCGTCGCAATGCTTCTGGGCTGTTAGCAAGAGCTTTCCTTGCTGACCCTTTTCACGTTGGAGATTAGCTGGACATTTGCCGGTTTAGTGCCTTGTTTCTTCTGCGCAGCTTGCACAAAGCTCATTGCGGCTTTCGCGGTTCGAGTTGTGCATCGCCGGAGCTCTGCGGGAAAGAGCGAGAGAAGAGCCGCGAAAGCTCCGAGTGCGGCCAGCTCGCGTGTAGCCGCGAATGTGCGCTGTTCGCCGGTTGCAGGGCGAGTGCCTTCTGCGCGGCTGCTTCCAAGTTGACGGTAACTGCCAGCGTGCTAGCTGTGTAGGACAGTGAAGAGGCTGACGCGTGTGTGTCCGTAGAGCTGCTAGAAAGCGTACGTGACGAGCAGGAAGGGCTTTCAGAGCAGCCGGTTCTCGTCTTGCACAGTCGCCACACATCCGCACTTTTAGTGCCTCAGAACCCCGGACAGCTTGCAAAACACGGCTGTAACTGTCCCAGCGCAAGCTGTTCAGGAAAGCACAGAAACGCGATGTTCGCGTGCTTTTAGCGCTGCTCGCAAGAAGCCTCCGGAGCAGGCACTTCTCGTGCAGCAACAACCGTGCCTGCTACGATCTTTCCTAGCCTCTTTTCCTCCGGGCAGCCGGCTTGAGCTGATGTGAAGTGTTGGTGGGCAAATCATCCAGAGAAGCGTCGCAATGCTTCTGGGCTGTTAGCAAGAGCTTTCCTTGCTGAGCCTTTTCACGTTGGAGATTAGCTGGACATTTGCCGGTTTAGTGCCTTGTTTCTTCTGCGCAGCTTGCACAAAGCTCATTGCGGCTTTCGCGGTTCGAGTTGTGCATCGCCGGAGCTCTGCGGGAAAGAGCGAGAGAAGAGCCGCGAAAGCTCCGAGTGCGGCCAGCTCGCGTGTAGCCGCGAATGTGCGCTGTTCGCCGGTTGCAGGGCGACTGCCTTCTGCGCGGCTGCTTCCAAGTTGACGGTAACTGCCAGCGTGCTAGCTGTGTAGGACAGTGAAGAGGCTGACGCGTGTGTGTCCGTAGAGCTGCTAGAAAGCGTACGTGACGAGCAGGAAGGGCTTTCAGAGCAGCCGGTTCTCGTCTTGCACAGTCGCCACACATCCGCACTTTTAGTGCCTCAGAACCCCGGACAGCTTGCAAAACACGGCTGTAACTGTCCCAGCGCAAGCTGTTCAGGAAAGCACAGAAACGCGATGTTCGCGTGCTTTTAGCGCTGCTCGCAAGAAGCCTCCGGAGCAGGCACTTCTCGTGCAGCAACAACCGTGCCTGCTACGATCTTTCCTAGCCTCTTTTCCTCCGGGCAGCCGGCTTGAGCTGATGTGAAGTGTTGGTGGGCAAATCATCCAGAGAAGCGTCGCAATGCTTCTGGGCTGTTAGCAAGAGCTTTCCTTGCTGACCCTTTTCACGTTGGAGATTAGCTGGACATTTGCCGGTTTAGTGCCTTGTTTCTTCTGCGCAGCTTGCACAAAGCTCATTGCGGCTTTCGCGGTTCGAGTTGTGCATCGCCGGAGCTCTGCGGGAAAGAGCGAGAGAAGAGCCGCGAAAGCTCCGAGTGCGGCCAGCTCGCGTGTAGCCGCGAATGTGCGCTGTTCGCCGGTTGCAGGGCGAGTGCCTTCTGCGCGGCTGCTTCCAAGTTGACGGTAACTGCCAGCGTGCTAGCTGTGTAGGACAGTGAAGAGGCTGACGCGTGTGTGTCCGTAGAGCTGCTAGAAAGCGTACGTGACGAGCAGGAAGGGCTTTCAGAGCAGCCGGTTCTCGTCTTGCACAGTCGCCACACATCCGCACTTTTAGTGCCTCAGAACCCCGGACAGCTTGCAAAACACGGCTGTAACTGTCCCAGCGCAAGCTGTTCAGGAAAGCACAGAAACGCGATGTTCGCGTGCTTTTAGCGCTGCTCGCAAGAAGCCTCCGGAGCAGGCACTTCTCGTGCAGCAACAACCGTGCCTGCTACGATCTTTCCTAGCCTCTTTTCCTCCGGGCAGCCGGCTTGAGCTGATGTGAAGTGTTGGTGGGCAAATCATCCAGAGAAGCGTCGCAATGCTTCTGGGCTGTTAGCAAGAGCTTTCCTTGCTGACCCTTTTCACGTTGGAGATTAGCTGGACATTTGCCGGTTTAGTGCCTTGTTTCTTCTGCGCAGCTTGCACAAAGCTCATTGCGGCTTTCGCGGTTCGAGTTGTGCATCGCCGGAGCTCTGCGGGAAAGAGCGAGAGAAGAGCCGCGAAAGCTCCGAGTGCGGCCAGCTCGCGTGTAGCCGCGAATGTGCGCTGTTCGCCGGTTGCAGGGCGAGTGCCTTCTGCGCGGCTGCTTCCAAGTTGACGGTAACTGCCAGCGTGCTAGCTGTGTAGGACAGTGAAGAGGCTGACGCGTGTGTGTCCGTAGAGCTGCTAGAAAGCGTACGTGACGAGCAGGAAGGGCTTTCAGAGCAGCCGGTTCTCGTCTTGCACAGTCGCCACACATCCGCACTTTTAGTGCCTCAGAACCCCGGACAGCTTGCAAAACACGGCTGTAACTGTCCCAGCGCAAGCTGTTCAGGAAAGCACAGAAACGCGATGTTCGCGTGCTTTTAGCGCTGCTCGCAAGAAGCCTCCGGAGCAGGCACTTCTCGTGCAGCAACAACCGTGCCTGCTACGATCTTTCCTAGCCTCTTTTCCTCCGGGCAGCCGGCTTGAGCTGATGTGAAGTGTTGGTGGGCAAATCATCCAGAGAAGCGTCGCAAGCTGCTTCTGGGCTGTTAGCAAGAGCTTTCCTTGCTGACCCTTTTCACGTTGGAGATTAGCTGGACATTTGCCGGTTTAGTGCCTTGTTTCTTCTGCGCAGCTTGCACAAAGCTCATTGCGGCTTTCGCGGTTCGAGTTGTGCATCGCCGGAGCTCTGCGGGAAAGAGCGAGAGAAGAGCCGCGAAAGCTCCGAGTGCGGCCAGCTCGCGTGTAGCCGCGAATGTGCGCTGTTCGCCGGTTGCAGGGCGAGTGCCTTCTGCGCGGCTGCTTCCAAGTTGACGGTAACTGCCAGCGTGCTAGCTGTGTAGGACAGTGAAGAGGCTGACGCGTGTGTGTCCGTAGAGCTGCTAGAAAGCGTACGTGACGAGCAGGAAGGGCTTTCAGAGCAGCCGGTTCTCGTCTTGCACAGTCGCCACACATCCGCACTTTTAGTGCCTCAGAACCCCGGACAGCTTGCAAAACACGGCTGTAACTGTCCCAGCGCAAGCTGTTCAGGAAAGCACAGAAACGCGATGTTCGCGTGCTTTTAGCGCTGCTCGCAAGAAGCCTCCGGAGCAGGCACTTCTCGTGCAGCAACAACCGTGCCTGCTACGATCTTTCCTAGCCTCTTTTCCTCCGGGCAGCCGGCTTGAGCTGATGTGAAGTGTTGGTGGGCAAATCATCCAGAGAAGCGTCGCAATGCTTCTGGGCTGTTAGCAAGAGCTTTCCTTGCTGACCCTTTTCACGTTGGAGATTAGCTGGACATTTGCCGTTTAGTGCCTTGTTTCTTCTGCGCAGCTTGCACAAAGCTCATTGCGGCTTTCGCGGTTCGAGTTGTGCATCGCCGGAGCTCTGCGGGAAAGAGCGAGAGAAGAGCCGCGAAAGCTCCGAGTGCGGCCAGCTCGCGTGTAGCCGCGAATGTGCGCTGTTCGCCGGTTGCAGGGCGAGTGCCTTCTGCGCGGCTGCTTCCAAGTTGACGGTAACTGCCAGCGTGCTAGCTGTGTAGGACAGTGAAGAGGCTGACGCGTGTGTGTCCGTAGAGCTGCTAGAAAGCGTACGTGACGAGCAGGAAGGGCTTTCAGAGCAGCCGGTTCTCGTCTTGCACAGTCGCCACACATCCGCACTTTTAGTGCCTCAGAACCCCGGACAGCTTGCAAAACACGGCTGTAACTGTCCCAGCGCAAGCTGTTCAGGAAAGCACAGAAACGCGATGTTCGCGTGCTTTTAGCGCTGCTCGCAAGAAGCCTCCGGAGCAGGCACTTCTCGTGCAGCAACAACCGTGCCTGCTACGATCTTTCCTAGCCTCTTTTCCTCCGGGCAGCCGGCTTGAGCTGATGTGAAGTGTTGGTGGGCAAATCATCCAGAGAAGCGTCGCAATGCTTCTGGGCTGTTAGCAAGAGCTTTCCTTGCTGAGCCTTTTCACGTTGGAGATTAGCTGGACATTTGCCGGTTTAGTGCCTTGTTTCTTCTGCGCAGCTTGCACAAAGCTCATTGCGGCTTTCGCGGTTCGAGTTGTGCATCGCCGGAGCTCTGCGGGAAAGAGCGAGAGAAGAGCCGCGAAAGCTCCGAGTGCGGCCAGCTCGCGTGTAGCCGCGAATGTGCGCTGTTCGCCGGTTGCAGGGCGAGTGCCTTCTGCGCGGCTGCTTCCAAGTTGACGGTAACTGCCAGCGTGCTAGCTGTGTAGGACAGTGAAGAGGCTGACGCGTGTGTGTCCGTAGAGCTGCTAGAAAGCGTACGTGACGAGCAGGAAGGGCTTTCAGAGCAGCCGGTTCTCGTCTTGCACAGTCGCCACACATCCGCACTTTTAGTGCCTCAGAACCCCGGACAGCTTGCAAAACACGGCTGTAACTGTCCCAGCGCAAGCTGTTCAGGAAAGCACAGAAACGCGATGTTCGCGTGCTTTTAGCGCTGCTCGCAAGAAGCCTCCGGAGCAGGCACTTCTCGTGCAGCAACAACCGTGCCTGCTACGATCTTTCCTAGCCTCTTTTCCTCCGGGCAGCCGGCTTGAGCTGATGTGAAGTGTTGGTGGGCAAATCATCCAGAGAAGCGTCGCAATGCTTCTGGGCTGTTAGCAAGAGCTTTCCTTGCTGAGCCTTTTCACGTTGGAGATTAGCTGGACATTTGCCGGTTTAGTGCCTTGTTTCTTCTGCGCAGCTTGCACAAAGCTCATTGCGGCTTTCGCGGTTCGAGTTGTGCATCGCCGGAGCTCTGCGGGAAAGAGCGAGAGAAGAGCCGCGAAAGCTCCGAGTGCGGCCAGCTCGCGTGTAGCCGCGAATGTGCGCTGTTCGCCGGTTGCAGGGCGAGTGCCTTCTGCGCGGCTGCTTCCAAGTTGACGGTAACTGCCAGCGTGCTAGCTGTGTAGGACAGTGAAGAGGCTGACGCGTGTGTGTCCGTAGAGCTGCTAGAAAGCGTACGTGACGAGCAGGAAGGGCTTTCAGAGCAGCCGGTTCTCGTCTTGCACAGTCGCCACACATCCGCACTTTTAGTGCCTCAGAACCCCGGACAGCTTGCAAAACACGGCTGTAACTGTCCCAGCGCAAGCTGTTCAGGAAAGCACAGAAACGCGATGTTCGCGTGCTTTTAGCGCTGCTCGCAAGAAGCCTCCGGAGCAGGCACTTCTCGTGCAGCAACAACCGTGCCTGCTACGATCTTTCCTAGCCTCTTTTCCTCCGGGCAGCCGGCTTGAGCTGATGTGAAGTGTTGGTGGGCAAATCATCCAGAGAAGCGTCGCAATGCTTCTGGGCTGTTAGCAAGAGCTTTCCTTGCTGACCCTTTTCACGTTGGAGATTAGCTGGACATTTGCCGGTTTAGTGCCTTGTTTCTTCTGCGCAGCTTGCACAAAGCTCATTGCGGCTTTCGCGGTTCGAGTTGTGCATCGCCGGAGCTCTGCGGGAAAGAGCGAGAGAAGAGCCGCGAAAGCTCCGAGTGCGGCCAGCTCGCGTGTAGCCGCGAATGTGCGCTGTTCGCCGGTTGCAGGGCGAGTGCCTTCTGCGCGGCTGCTTCCAAGTTGACGGTAACTGCCAGCGTGCTAGCTGTGTAGGACAGTGAAGAGGCTGACGCGTGTGTGTCCGTAGAGCTGCTAGAAAGCGTACGTGACGAGCAGGAAGGGCTTTCAGAGCAGCCGGTTCTCGTCTTGCACAGTCGCCACACATCCGCACTTTTAGTGCCTCAGAACCCCGGACAGCTTGCAAAACACGGCTGTAACTGTCCCAGCGCAAGCTGTTCAGGAAAGCACAGAAACGCGATGTTCGCGTGCTTTTAGCGCTGCTCGCAAGAAGCCTCCGGAGCAGGCACTTCTCGTGCAGCAACAACCGTGCCTGCTACGATCTTTCCTAGCCTCTTTTCCTCCGGGCAGCCGGCTTGAGCTGATGTGAAGTGTTGGTGGGCAAATCATCCAGAGAAGCGTCGCAATGCTTCTGGGCTGTTAGCAAGAGCTTTCCTTGCTGAGCCTTTTCACGTTGGAGATTAGCTGGACATTTGCCGGTTTAGTGCCTTGTTTCTTCTGCGCAGCTTGCACAAAGCTCATTGCGGCTTTCGCGGTTCGAGTTGTGCATCGCCGGAGCTCTGCGGGAAAGAGCGAGAGAAGAGCCGCGAAAGCTCCGAGTGCGGCCAGCTCGCGTGTAGCCGCGAATGTGCGCTGTTCGCCGGTTGCAGGGCGAGTGCCTTCTGCGCGGCTGCTTCCAAGTTGACGGTAACTGCCAGCGTGCTAGCTGTGTAGGACAGTGAAGAGGCTGACGCGTGTGTGTCCGTAGAGCTGCTAGAAAGCGTACGTGACGAGCAGGAAGGGCTTTCAGAGCAGCCGGTTCTCGTCTTGCACAGTCGCCACACATCCGCACTTTTAGTGCCTCAGAACCCCGGACAGCTTGCAAAACACGGCTGTAACTGTCCCAGCGCAAGCTGTTCAGGAAAGCACAGAAACGCGATGTTCGCGTGCTTTTAGCGCTGCTCGCAAGAAGCCTCCGGAGCAGGCACTTCTCGTGCAGCAACAACCGTGCCTGCTACGATCTTTCCTAGCCTCTTTTCCTCCGGGCAGCCGGCTTGAGCTGATGTGAAGTGTTGGTGGGCAAATCATCCAGAGAAGCGTCGCAATGCTTCTGGGCTGTTAGCAAGAGCTTTCCTTGCTGAGCCTTTTCACGTTGGAGATTAGCTGGACATTTGCCGGTTTAGTGCCTTGTTTCTTCTGCGCAGCTTGCACAAAGCTCATTGCGGCTTTCGCGGTTCGAGTTGTGCATCGCCGGAGCTCTGCGGGAAAGAGCGAGAGAAGAGCCGCGAAAGCTCCGAGTGCGGCCAGCTCGCGTGTAGCCGCGAATGTGCGCTGTTCGCCGGTTGCAGGGCGAGTGCCTTCTGCGCGGCTGCTTCCAAGTTGACGGTAACTGCCAGCGTGCTAGCTGTGTAGGACAGTGAAGAGGCTGACGCGTGTGTGTCCGTAGAGCTGCTAGAAAGCGTACGTGACGAGCAGGAAGGGCTTTCAGAGCAGCCGGTTCTCGTCTTGCACAGTCGCCACACATCCGCACTTTTAGTGCCTCAGAACCCCGGACAGCTTGCAAAACACGGCTGTAACTGTCCCAGCGCAAGCTGTTCAGGAAAGCACAGAAACGCGATGTTCGCGTGCTTTTAGCGCTGCTCGCAAGAAGCCTCCGGAGCAGGCACTTCTCGTGCAGCAACAACCGTGCCTGCTACGATCTTTCCTAGCCTCTTTTCCTCCGGGCAGCCGGCTTGAGCTGATGTGAAGTGTTGGTGGGCAAATCATCCAGAGAAGCGTCGCAATGCTTCTGGGCTGTTAGCAAGAGCTTTCCTTGCTGAGCCTTTTCACGTTGGAGATTAGCTGGACATTTGCCGGTTTAGTGCCTTGTTTCTTCTGCGCAGCTTGCACAAAGCTCATTGCGGCTTTCGCGGTTCGAGTTGTGCATCGCCGGAGCTCTGCGGGAAAGAGCGAGAGAAGAGCCGCGAAAGCTCCGAGTGCGGCCAGCTCGCGTGTAGCCGCGAATGTGCGCTGTTCGCCGGTTGCAGGGCGAGTGCCTTCTGCGCGGCTGCTTCCAAGTTGACGGTAACTGCCAGCGTGCTAGCTGTGTAGGACAGTGAAGAGGCTGACGCGTGTGTGTCCGTAGAGCTGCTAGAAAGCGTACGTGACGAGCAGGAAGGGCTTTCAGAGCAGCCGGTTCTCGTCTTGCACAGTCGCCACACATCCGCACTTTTAGTGCCTCAGAACCCCGGACAGCTTGCAAAACACGGCTGTAACTGTCCCAGCGCAAGCTGTTCAGGAAAGCACAGAAACGCGATGTTCGCGTGCTTTTAGCGCTGCTCGCAAGAAGCCTCCGGAGCAGGCACTTCTCGTGCAGCAACAACCGTGCCTGCTACGATCTTTCCTAGCCTCTTTTCCTCCGGGCAGCCGGCTTGAGCTGATGTGAAGTGTTGGTGGGCAAATCATCCAGAGAAGCGTCGCAATGCTTCTGGGCTGTTAGCAAGAGCTTTCCTTGCTGACCCTTTTCACGTTGGAGATTAGCTGGACATTTGCCGGTTTAGTGCCTTGTTTCTTCTGCGCAGCTTGCACAAAGCTCATTGCGGCTTTCGCGGTTCGAGTTGTGCATCGCCGGAGCTCTGCGGGAAAGAGCGAGAGAAGAGCCGCGAAAGCTCCGAGTGCGGCCAGCTCGCGTGTAGCCGCGAATGTGCGCTGTTCGCCGGTTGCAGGGCGAGTGCCTTCTGCGCGGCTGCTTCCAAGTTGACGGTAACTGCCAGCGTGCTAGCTGTGTAGGACAGTGAAGAGGCTGACGCGTGTGTGTCCGTAGAGCTGCTAGAAAGCGTACGTGACGAGCAGGAAGGGCTTTCAGAGCAGCCGGTTCTCGTCTTGCACAGTCGCCACACATCCGCACTTTTAGTGCCTCAGAACCCCGGACAGCTTGCAAAACACGGCTGTAACTGTCCCAGCGCAAGCTGTTCAGGAAAGCACAGAAACGCGATGTTCGCGTGCTTTTAGCGCTGCTCGCAAGAAGCCTCCGGAGCAGGCACTTCTCGTGCAGCAACAACCGTGCCTGCTACGATCTTTCCTAGCCTCTTTTCCTCCGGGCAGCCGGCTTGAGCTGATGTGAAGTGTTGGTGGGCAAATCATCCAGAGAAGCGTCGCAATGCTTCTGGGCTGTTAGCAAGAGCTTTCCTTGCTGACCCTTTTCACGTTGGAGATTAGCTGGACATTTGCCGGTTTAGTGCCTTGTTTCTTCTGCGCAGCTTGCACAAAGCTCATTGCGGCTTTCGCGGTTCGAGTTGTGCATCGCCGGAGCTCTGCGGGAAAGAGCGAGAGAAGAGCCGCGAAAGCTCCGAGTGCGGCCAGCTCGCGTGTAGCCGCGAATGTGCGCTGTTCGCCGGTTGCAGGGCGAGTGCCTTCTGCGCGGCTGCTTCCAAGTTGACGGTAACTGCCAGCGTGCTAGCTGTGTAGGACAGTGAAGAGGCTGACGCGTGTGTGTCCGTAGAGCTGCTAGAAAGCGTACGTGACGAGCAGGAAGGGCTTTCAGAGCAGCCGGTTCTCGTCTTGCACAGTCGCCACACATCCGCACTTTTAGTGCCTCAGAACCCCGGACAGCTTGCAAAACACGGCTGTAACTGTCCCAGCGCAAGCTGTTCAGGAAAGCACAGAAACGCGATGTTCGCGTGCTTTTAGCGCTGCTCGCAAGAAGCCTCCGGAGCAGGCACTTCTCGTGCAGCAACAACCGTGCCTGCTACGATCTTTCCTAGCCTCTTTTCCTCCGGGCAGCCGGCTTGAGCTGATGTGAAGTGTTGGTGGGCAAATCATCCAGAGAAGCGTCGCAATGCTTCTGGGCTGTTAGCAAGAGCTTTCCTTGCTGAGCCTTTTCACGTTGGAGATTAGCTGGACATTTGCCGGTTTAGTGCCTTGTTTCTTCTGCGCAGCTTGCACAAAGCTCATTGCGGCTTTCGCGGTTCGAGTTGTGCATCGCCGGAGCTCTGCGGGAAAGAGCGAGAGAAGAGCCGCGAAAGCTCCGAGTGCGGCCAGCTCGCGTGTAGCCGCGAATGTGCGCTGTTCGCCGGTTGCAGGGCGAGTGCCTTCTGCGCGGCTGCTTCCAAGTTGACGGTAACTGCCAGCGTGCTAGCTGTGTAGGACAGTGAAGAGGCTGACGCGTGTGTGTCCGTAGAGCTGCTAGAAAGCGTACGTGACGAGCAGGAAGGGCTTTCAGAGCAGCCGGTTCTCGTCTTGCACAGTCGCCACACATCCGCACTTTTAGTGCCTCAGAACCCCGGACAGCTTGCAAAACACGGCTGTAACTGTCCCAGCGCAAGCTGTTCAGGAAAGCACAGAAACGCGATGTTCGCGTGCTTTTAGCGCTGCTCGCAAGAAGCCTCCGGAGCAGGCACTTCTCGTGCAGCAACAACCGTGCCTGCTACGATCTTTCCTAGCCTCTTTTCCTCCGGGCAGCCGGCTTGAGCTGATGTGAAGTGTTGGTGGGCAAATCATCCAGAGAAGCGTCGCAATGCTTCTGGGCTGTTAGCAAGAGCTTTCCTTGCTGAGCCTTTTCACGTTGGAGATTAGCTGGACATTTGCCGGTTTAGTGCCTTGTTTCTTCTGCGCAGCTTGCACAAAGCTCATTGCGGCTTTCGCGGTTCGAGTTGTGCATCGCCGGAGCTCTGCGGGAAAGAGCGAGAGAAGAGCCGCGAAAGCTCCGAGTGCGGCCAGCTCGCGTGTAGCCGCGAATGTGCGCTGTTCGCCGGTTGCAGGGCGAGTGCCTTCTGCGCGGCTGCTTCCAAGTTGACGGTAACTGCCAGCGTGCTAGCTGTGTAGGACAGTGAAGAGGCTGACGCGTGTGTGTCCGTAGAGCTGCTAGAAAGCGTACGTGACGAGCAGGAAGGGCTTTCAGAGCAGCCGGTTCTCGTCTTGCACAGTCGCCACACATCCGCACTTTTAGTGCCTCAGAACCCCGGACAGCTTGCAAAACACGGCTGTAACTGTCCCAGCGCAAGCTGTTCAGGAAAGCACAGAAACGCGATGTTCGCGTGCTTTTAGCGCTGCTCGCAAGAAGCCTCCGGAGCAGGCACTTCTCGTGCAGCAACAACCGTGCCTGCTACGATCTTTCCTAGCCTCTTTTCCTCCGGGCAGCCGGCTTGAGCTGATGTGAAGTGTTGGTGGGCAAATCATCCAGAGAAGCGTCGCAATGCTTCTGGGCTGTTAGCAAGAGCTTTCCTTGCTGACCCTTTTCACGTTGGAGATTAGCTGGACATTTGCCGGTTTAGTGCCTTGTTTCTTCTGCGCAGCTTGCACAAAGCTCATTGCGGCTTTCGCGGTTCGAGTTGTGCATCGCCGGAGCTCTGCGGGAAAGAGCGAGAGAAGAGCCGCGAAAGCTCCGAGTGCGGCCAGCTCGCGTGTAGCCGCGAATGTGCGCTGTTCGCCGGTTGCAGGGCGAGTGCCTTCTGCGCGGCTGCTTCCAAGTTGACGGTAACTGCCAGCGTGCTAGCTGTGTAGGACAGTGAAGAGGCTGACGCGTGTGTGTCCGTAGAGCTGCTAGAAAGCGTACGTGACGAGCAGGAAGGGCTTTCAGAGCAGCCGGTTCTCGTCTTGCACAGTCGCCACACATCCGCACTTTTAGTGCCTCAGAACCCCGGACAGCTTGCAAAACACGGCTGTAACTGTCCCAGCGCAAGCTGTTCAGGAAAGCACAGAAACGCGATGTTCGCGTGCTTTTAGCGCTGCTCGCAAGAAGCCTCCGGAGCAGGCACTTCTCGTGCAGCAACAACCGTGCCTGCTACGATCTTTCCTAGCCTCTTTTCCTCCGGGCAGCCGGCTTGAGCTGATGTGAAGTGTTGGTGGGCAAATCATCCAGAGAAGCGTCGCAATGCTTCTGGGCTGTTAGCAAGAGCTTTCCTTGCTGAGCCTTTTCACGTTGGAGATTAGCTGGACATTTGCCGGTTTAGTGCCTTGTTTCTTCTGCGCAGCTTGCACAAAGCTCATTGCGGCTTTCGCGGTTCGAGTTGTGCATCGCCGGAGCTCTGCGGGAAAGAGCGAGAGAAGAGCCGCGAAAGCTCCGAGTGCGGCCAGCTCGCGTGTAGCCGCGAATGTGCGCTGTTCGCCGGTTGCAGGGCGAGTGCCTTCTGCGCGGCTGCTTCCAAGTTGACGGTAACTGCCAGCGTGCTAGCTGTGTAGGACAGTGAAGAGGCTGACGCGTGTGTGTCCGTAGAGCTGCTAGAAAGCGTACGTGACGAGCAGGAAGGGCTTTCAGAGCAGCCGGTTCTCGTCTTGCACAGTCGCCACACATCCGCACTTTTAGTGCCTCAGAACCCCGGACAGCTTGCAAAACACGGCTGTAACTGTCCCAGCGCAAGCTGTTCAGGAAAGCACAGAAACGCGATGTTCGCGTGCTTTTAGCGCTGCTCGCAAGAAGCCTCCGGAGCAGGCACTTCTCGTGCAGCAACAACCGTGCCTGCTACGATCTTTCCTAGCCTCTTTTCCTCCGGGCAGCCGGCTTGAGCTGATGTGAAGTGTTGGTGGGCAAATCATCCAGAGAAGCGTCGCAATGCTTCTGGGCTGTTAGCAAGAGCTTTCCTTGCTGAGCCTTTTCACGTTGGAGATTAGCTGGACATTTGCCGGTTTAGTGCCTTGTTTCTTCTGCGCAGCTTGCACAAAGCTCATTGCGGCTTTCGCGGTTCGAGTTGTGCATCGCCGGAGCTCTGCGGGAAAGAGCGAGAGAAGAGCCGCGAAAGCTCCGAGTGCGGCCAGCTCGCGTGTAGCCGCGAATGTGCGCTGTTCGCCGGTTGCAGGGCGACTGCCTTCTGCGCGGCTGCTTCCAAGTTGACGGTAACTGCCAGCGTGCTAGCTGTGTAGGACAGTGAAGAGGCTGACGCGTGTGTGTCCGTAGAGCTGCTAGAAAGCGTACGTGACGAGCAGGAAGGGCTTTCAGAGCAGCCGGTTCTCGTCTTGCACAGTCGCCACACATCCGCACTTTTAGTGCCTCAGAACCCCGGACAGCTTGCAAAACACGGCTGTAACTGTCCCAGCGCAAGCTGTTCAGGAAAGCACAGAAACGCGATGTTCGCGTGCTTTTAGCGCTGCTCGCAAGAAGCCTCCGGAGCAGGCACTTCTCGTGCAGCAACAACCGTGCCTGCTACGATCTTTCCTAGCCTCTTTTCCTCCGGGCAGCCGGCTTGAGCTGATGTGAAGTGTTGGTGGGCAAATCATCCAGAGAAGCGTCGCAATGCTTCTGGGCTGTTAGCAAGAGCTTTCCTTGCTGACCCTTTTCACGTTGGAGATTAGCTGGACATTTGCCGGTTTAGTGCCTTGTTTCTTCTGCGCAGCTTGCACAAAGCTCATTGCGGCTTTCGCGGTTCGAGTTGTGCATCGCCGGAGCTCTGCGGGAAAGAGCGAGAGAAGAGCCGCGAAAGCTCCGAGTGCGGCCAGCTCGCGTGTAGCCGCGAATGTGCGCTGTTCGCCGGTTGCAGGGCGAGTGCCTTCTGCGCGGCTGCTTCCAAGTTGACGGTAACTGCCAGCGTGCTAGCTGTGTAGGACAGTGAAGAGGCTGACGCGTGTGTGTCCGTAGAGCTGCTAGAAAGCGTACGTGACGAGCAGGAAGGGCTTTCAGAGCAGCCGGTTCTCGTCTTGCACAGTCGCCACACATCCGCACTTTTAGTGCCTCAGAACCCCGGACAGCTTGCAAAACACGGCTGTAACTGTCCCAGCGCAAGCTGTTCAGGAAAGCACAGAAACGCGATGTTCGCGTGCTTTTAGCGCTGCTCGCAAGAAGCCTCCGGAGCAGGCACTTCTCGTGCAGCAACAACCGTGCCTGCTACGATCTTTCCTAGCCTCTTTTCCTCCGGGCAGCCGGCTTGAGCTGATGTGAAGTGTTGGTGGGCAAATCATCCAGAGAAGCGTCGCAATGCTTCTGGGCTGTTAGCAAGAGCTTTCCTTGCTGAGCCTTTTCACGTTGGAGATTAGCTGGACATTTGCCGGTTTAGTGCCTTGTTTCTTCTGCGCAGCTTGCACAAAGCTCATTGCGGCTTTCGCGGTTCGAGTTGTGCATCGCCGGAGCTCTGCGGGAAAGAGCGAGAGAAGAGCCGCGAAAGCTCCGAGTGCGGCCAGCTCGCGTGTAGCCGCGAATGTGCGCTGTTCGCCGGTTGCAGGGCGACTGCCTTCTGCGCGGCTGCTTCCAAGTTGACGGTAACTGCCAGCGTGCTAGCTGTGTAGGACAGTGAAGAGGCTGACGCGTGTGTGTCCGTAGAGCTGCTAGAAAGCGTACGTGACGAGCAGGAAGGGCTTTCAGAGCAGCCGGTTCTCGTCTTGCACAGTCGCCACACATCCGCACTTTTAGTGCCTCAGAACCCCGGACAGCTTGCAAAACACGGCTGTAACTGTCCCAGCGCAAGCTGTTCAGGAAAGCACAGAAACGCGATGTTCGCGTGCTTTTAGCGCTGCTCGCAAGAAGCCTCCGGAGCAGGCACTTCTCGTGCAGCAACAACCGTGCCTGCTACGATCTTTCCTAGCCTCTTTTCCTCCGGGCAGCCGGCTTGAGCTGATGTGAAGTGTTGGTGGGCAAATCATCCAGAGAAGCGTCGCAATGCTTCTGGGCTGTTAGCAAGAGCTTTCCTTGCTGACCCTTTTCACGTTGGAGATTAGCTGGACATTTGCCGGTTTAGTGCCTTGTTTCTTCTGCGCAGCTTGCACAAAGCTCATTGCGGCTTTCGCGGTTCGAGTTGTGCATCGCCGGAGCTCTGCGGGAAAGAGCGAGAGAAGAGCCGCGAAAGCTCCGAGTGCGGCCAGCTCGCGTGTAGCCGCGAATGTGCGCTGTTCGCCGGTTGCAGGGCGAGTGCCTTCTGCGCGGCTGCTTCCAAGTTGACGGTAACTGCCAGCGTGCTAGCTGTGTAGGACAGTGAAGAGGCTGACGCGTGTGTGTCCGTAGAGCTGCTAGAAAGCGTACGTGACGAGCAGGAAGGGCTTTCAGAGCAGCCGGTTCTCGTCTTGCACAGTCGCCACACATCCGCACTTTTAGTGCCTCAGAACCCCGGACAGCTTGCAAAACACGGCTGTAACTGTCCCAGCGCAAGCTGTTCAGGAAAGCACAGAAACGCGATGTTCGCGTGCTTTTAGCGCTGCTCGCAAGAAGCCTCCGGAGCAGGCACTTCTCGTGCAGCAACAACCGTGCCTGCTACGATCTTTCCTAGCCTCTTTTCCTCCGGGCAGCCGGCTTGAGCTGATGTGAAGTGTTGGTGGGCAAATCATCCAGAGAAGCGTCGCAATGCTTCTGGGCTGTTAGCAAGAGCTTTCCTTGCTGACCCTTTTCACGTTGGAGATTAGCTGGACATTTGCCGGTTTAGTGCCTTGTTTCTTCTGCGCAGCTTGCACAAAGCTCATTGCGGCTTTCGCGGTTCGAGTTGTGCATCGCCGGAGCTCTGCGGGAAAGAGCGAGAGAAGAGCCGCGAAAGCTCCGAGTGCGGCCAGCTCGCGTGTAGCCGCGAATGTGCGCTGTTCGCCGGTTGCAGGGCGAGTGCCTTCTGCGCGGCTGCTTCCAAGTTGACGGTAACTGCCAGCGTGCTAGCTGTGTAGGACAGTGAAGAGGCTGACGCGTGTGTGTCCGTAGAGCTGCTAGAAAGCGTACGTGACGAGCAGGAAGGGCTTTCAGAGCAGCCGGTTCTCGTCTTGCACAGTCGCCACACATCCGCACTTTTAGTGCCTCAGAACCCCGGACAGCTTGCAAAACACGGCTGTAACTGTCCCAGCGCAAGCTGTTCAGGAAAGCACAGAAACGCGATGTTCGCGTGCTTTTAGCGCTGCTCGCAAGAAGCCTCCGGAGCAGGCACTTCTCGTGCAGCAACAACCGTGCCTGCTACGATCTTTCCTAGCCTCTTTTCCTCCGGGCAGCCGGCTTGAGCTGATGTGAAGTGTTGGTGGGCAAATCATCCAGAGAAGCGTCGCAATGCTTCTGGGCTGTTAGCAAGAGCTTTCCTTGCTGAGCCTTTTCACGTTGGAGATTAGCTGGACATTTGCCGGTTTAGTGCCTTGTTTCTTCTGCGCAGCTTGCACAAAGCTCATTGCGGCTTTCGCGGTTCGAGTTGTGCATCGCCGGAGCTCTGCGGGAAAGAGCGAGAGAAGAGCCGCGAAAGCTCCGAGTGCGGCCAGCTCGCGTGTAGCCGCGAATGTGCGCTGTTCGCCGGTTGCAGGGCGAGTGCCTTCTGCGCGGCTGCTTCCAAGTTGACGGTAACTGCCAGCGTGCTAGCTGTGTAGGACAGTGAAGAGGCTGACGCGTGTGTGTCCGTAGAGCTGCTAGAAAGCGTACGTGACGAGCAGGAAGGGCTTTCAGAGCAGCCGGTTCTCGTCTTGCACAGTCGCCACACATCCGCACTTTTAGTGCCTCAGAACCCCGGACAGCTTGCAAAACACGGCTGTAACTGTCCCAGCGCAAGCTGTTCAGGAAAGCACAGAAACGCGATGTTCGCGTGCTTTTAGCGCTGCTCGCAAGAAGCCTCCGGAGCAGGCACTTCTCGTGCAGCAACAACCGTGCCTGCTACGATCTTTCCTAGCCTCTTTTCCTCCGGGCAGCCGGCTTGAGCTGATGTGAAGTGTTGGTGGGCAAATCATCCAGAGAAGCGTCGCAATGCTTCTGGGCTGTTAGCAAGAGCTTTCCTTGCTGAGCCTTTTCACGTTGGAGATTAGCTGGACATTTGCCGGTTTAGTGCCTTGTTTCTTCTGCGCAGCTTGCACAAAGCTCATTGCGGCTTTCGCGGTTCGAGTTGTGCATCGCCGGAGCTCTGCGGGAAAGAGCGAGAGAAGAGCCGCGAAAGCTCCGAGTGCGGCCAGCTCGCGTGTAGCCGCGAATGTGCGCTGTTCGCCGGTTGCAGGGCGACTGCCTTCTGCGCGGCTGCTTCCAAGTTGACGGTAACTGCCAGCGTGCTAGCTGTGTAGGACAGTGAAGAGGCTGACGCGTGTGTGTCCGTAGAGCTGCTAGAAAGCGTACGTGACGAGCAGGAAGGGCTTTCAGAGCAGCCGGTTCTCGTCTTGCACAGTCGCCACACATCCGCACTTTTAGTGCCTCAGAACCCCGGACAGCTTGCAAAACACGGCTGTAACTGTCCCAGCGCAAGCTGTTCAGGAAAGCACAGAAACGCGATGTTCGCGTGCTTTTAGCGCTGCTCGCAAGAAGCCTCCGGAGCAGGCACTTCTCGTGCAGCAACAACCGTGCCTGCTACGATCTTTCCTAGCCTCTTTTCCTCCGGGCAGCCGGCTTGAGCTGATGTGAAGTGTTGGTGGGCAAATCATCCAGAGAAGCGTCGCAATGCTTCTGGGCTGTTAGCAAGAGCTTTCCTTGCTGACCCTTTTCACGTTGGAGATTAGCTGGACATTTGCCGGTTTAGTGCCTTGTTTCTTCTGCGCAGCTTGCACAAAGCTCATTGCGGCTTTCGCGGTTCGAGTTGTGCATCGCCGGAGCTCTGCGGGAAAGAGCGAGAGAAGAGCCGCGAAAGCTCCGAGTGCGGCCAGCTCGCGTGTAGCCGCGAATGTGCGCTGTTCGCCGGTTGCAGGGCGACTGCCTTCTGCGCGGCTGCTTCCAAGTTGACGGTAACTGCCAGCGTGCTAGCTGTGTAGGACAGTGAAGAGGCTGACGCGTGTGTGTCCGTAGAGCTGCTAGAAAGCGTACGTGACGAGCAGGAAGGGCTTTCAGAGCAGCCGGTTCTCGTCTTGCACAGTCGCCACACATCCGCACTTTTAGTGCCTCAGAACCCCGGACAGCTTGCAAAACACGGCTGTAACTGTCCCAGCGCAAGCTGTTCAGGAAAGCACAGAAACGCGATGTTCGCGTGCTTTTAGCGCTGCTCGCAAGAAGCCTCCGGAGCAGGCACTTCTCGTGCAGCAACAACCGTGCCTGCTACGATCTTTCCTAGCCTCTTTTCCTCCGGGCAGCCGGCTTGAGCTGATGTGAAGTGTTGGTGGGCAAATCATCCAGAGAAGCGTCGCAATGCTTCTGGGCTGTTAGCAAGAGCTTTCCTTGCTGACCCTTTTCACGTTGGAGATTAGCTGGACATTTGCCGGTTTAGTGCCTTGTTTCTTCTGCGCAGCTTGCACAAAGCTCATTGCGGCTTTCGCGGTTCGAGTTGTGCATCGCCGGAGCTCTGCGGGAAAGAGCGAGAGAAGAGCCGCGAAAGCTCCGAGTGCGGCCAGCTCGCGTGTAGCCGCGAATGTGCGCTGTTCGCCGGTTGCAGGGCGAGTGCCTTCTGCGCGGCTGCTTCCAAGTTGACGGTAACTGCCAGCGTGCTAGCTGTGTAGGACAGTGAAGAGGCTGACGCGTGTGTGTCCGTAGAGCTGCTAGAAAGCGTACGTGACGAGCAGGAAGGGCTTTCAGAGCAGCCGGTTCTCGTCTTGCACAGTCGCCACACATCCGCACTTTTAGTGCCTCAGAACCCCGGACAGCTTGCAAAACACGGCTGTAACTGTCCCAGCGCAAGCTGTTCAGGAAAGCACAGAAACGCGATGTTCGCGTGCTTTTAGCGCTGCTCGCAAGAAGCCTCCGGAGCAGGCACTTCTCGTGCAGCAACAACCGTGCCTGCTACGATCTTTCCTAGCCTCTTTTCCTCCGGGCAGCCGGCTTGAGCTGATGTGAAGTGTTGGTGGGCAAATCATCCAGAGAAGCGTCGCAATGCTTCTGGGCTGTTAGCAAGAGCTTTCCTTGCTGAGCCTTTTCACGTTGGAGATTAGCTGGACATTTGCCGGTTTAGTGCCTTGTTTCTTCTGCGCAGCTTGCACAAAGCTCATTGCGGCTTTCGCGGTTCGAGTTGTGCATCGCCGGAGCTCTGCGGGAAAGAGCGAGAGAAGAGCCGCGAAAGCTCCGAGTGCGGCCAGCTCGCGTGTAGCCGCGAATGTGCGCTGTTCGCCGGTTGCAGGGCGAGTGCCTTCTGCGCGGCTGCTTCCAAGTTGACGGTAACTGCCAGCGTGCTAGCTGTGTAGGACAGTGAAGAGGCTGACGCGTGTGTGTCCGTAGAGCTGCTAGAAAGCGTACGTGACGAGCAGGAAGGGCTTTCAGAGCAGCCGGTTCTCGTCTTGCACAGTCGCCACACATCCGCACTTTTAGTGCCTCAGAACCCCGGACAGCTTGCAAAACACGGCTGTAACTGTCCCAGCGCAAGCTGTTCAGGAAAGCACAGAAACGCGATGTTCGCGTGCTTTTAGCGCTGCTCGCAAGAAGCCTCCGGAGCAGGCACTTCTCGTGCAGCAACAACCGTGCCTGCTACGATCTTTCCTAGCCTCTTTTCCTCCGGGCAGCCGGCTTGAGCTGATGTGAAGTGTTGGTGGGCAAATCATCCAGAGAAGCGTCGCAATGCTTCTGGGCTGTTAGCAAGAGCTTTCCTTGCTGAGCCTTTTCACGTTGGAGATTAGCTGGACATTTGCCGGTTTAGTGCCTTGTTTCTTCTGCGCAGCTTGCACAAAGCTCATTGCGGCTTTCGCGGTTCGAGTTGTGCATCGCCGGAGCTCTGCGGGAAAGAGCGAGAGAAGAGCCGCGAAAGCTCCGAGTGCGGCCAGCTCGCGTGTAGCCGCGAATGTGCGCTGTTCGCCGGTTGCAGGGCGAGTGCCTTCTGCGCGGCTGCTTCCAAGTTGACGGTAACTGCCAGCGTGCTAGCTGTGTAGGACAGTGAAGAGGCTGACGCGTGTGTGTCCGTAGAGCTGCTAGAAAGCGTACGTGACGAGCAGGAAGGGCTTTCAGAGCAGCCGGTTCTCGTCTTGCACAGTCGCCACACATCCGCACTTTTAGTGCCTCAGAACCCCGGACAGCTTGCAAAACACGGCTGTAACTGTCCCAGGGCAAGCTGTTCAGGAAAGCACAGAAACGCGATGTTCGCGTGCTTTTAGCGCTGCTCGCAAGAAGCCTCCGGAGCAGGCACTTCTCGTGCAGCAACAACCGTGCCTGCTACGATCTTTCCTAGCCTCTTTTCCTCCGGGCAGCCGGCTTGAGCTGATGTGAAGTGTTGGTGGGCAAATCATCCAGAGAAGCGTCGCAATGCTTCTGGGCTGTTAGCAAGAGCTTTCCTTGCTGACCCTTTTCACGTTGGAGATTAGCTGGACATTTGCCGGTTTAGTGCCTTGTTTCTTCTGCGCAGCTTGCACAAAGCTCATTGCGGCTTTCGCGGTTCGAGTTGTGCATCGCCGGAGCTCTGCGGGAAAGAGCGAGAGAAGAGCCGCGAAAGCTCCGAGTGCGGCCAGCTCGCGTGTAGCCGCGAATGTGCGCTGTTCGCCGGTTGCAGGGCGACTGCCTTCTGCGCGGCTGCTTCCAAGTTGACGGTAACTGCCAGCGTGCTAGCTGTGTAGGACAGTGAAGAGGCTGACGCGTGTGTGTCCGTAGAGCTGCTAGAAAGCGTACGTGACGAGCAGGAAGGGCTTTCAGAGCAGCCGGTTCTCGTCTTGCACAGTCGCCACACATCCGCACTTTTAGTGCCTCAGAACCCCGGACAGCTTGCAAAACACGGCTGTAACTGTCCCAGCGCAAGCTGTTCAGGAAAGCACAGAAACGCGATGTTCGCGTGCTTTTAGCGCTGCTCGCAAGAAGCCTCCGGAGCAGGCACTTCTCGTGCAGCAACAACCGTGCCTGCTACGATCTTTCCTAGCCTCTTTTCCTCCGGGCAGCCGGCTTGAGCTGATGTGAAGTGTTGGTGGGCAAATCATCCAGAGAAGCGTCGCAATGCTTCTGGGCTGTTAGCAAGAGCTTTCCTTGCTGAGCCTTTTCACGTTGGAGATTAGCTGGACATTTGCCGGTTTAGTGCCTTGTTTCTTCTGCGCAGCTTGCACAAAGCTCATTGCGGCTTTCGCGGTTCGAGTTGTGCATCGCCGGAGCTCTGCGGGAAAGAGCGAGAGAAGAGCCGCGAAAGCTCCGAGTGCGGCCAGCTCGCGTGTAGCCGCGAATGTGCGCTGTTCGCCGGTTGCAGGGCGACTGCCTTCTGCGCGGCTGCTTCCAAGTTGACGGTAACTGCCAGCGTGCTAGCTGTGTAGGACAGTGAAGAGGCTGACGCGTGTGTGTCCGTAGAGCTGCTAGAAAGCGTACGTGACGAGCAGGAAGGGCTTTCAGAGCAGCCGGTTCTCGTCTTGCACAGTCGCCACACATCCGCACTTTTAGTGCCTCAGAACCCCGGACAGCTTGCAAAACACGGCTGTAACTGTCCCAGCGCAAGCTGTTCAGGAAAGCACAGAAACGCGATGTTCGCGTGCTTTTAGCGCTGCTCGCAAGAAGCCTCCGGAGCAGGCACTTCTCGTGCAGCAACAACCGTGCCTGCTACGATCTTTCCTAGCCTCTTTTCCTCCGGGCAGCCGGCTTGAGCTGATGTGAAGTGTTGGTGGGCAAATCATCCAGAGAAGCGTCGCAATGCTTCTGGGCTGTTAGCAAGAGCTTTCCTTGCTGACCCTTTTCACGTTGGAGATTAGCTGGACATTTGCCGGTTTAGTGCCTTGTTTCTTCTGCGCAGCTTGCACAAAGCTCATTGCGGCTTTCGCGGTTCGAGTTGTGCATCGCCGGAGCTCTGCGGGAAAGAGCGAGAGAAGAGCCGCGAAAGCTCCGAGTGCGGCCAGCTCGCGTGTAGCCGCGAATGTGCGCTGTTCGCCGGTTGCAGGGCGAGTGCCTTCTGCGCGGCTGCTTCCAAGTTGACGGTAACTGCCAGCGTGCTAGCTGTGTAGGACAGTGAAGAGGCTGACGCGTGTGTGTCCGTAGAGCTGCTAGAAAGCGTACGTGACGAGCAGGAAGGGCTTTCAGAGCAGCCGGTTCTCGTCTTGCACAGTCGCCACACATCCGCACTTTTAGTGCCTCAGAACCCCGGACAGCTTGCAAAACACGGCTGTAACTGTCCCAGCGCAAGCTGTTCAGGAAAGCACAGAAACGCGATGTTCGCGTGCTTTTAGCGCTGCTCGCAAGAAGCCTCCGGAGCAGGCACTTCTCGTGCAGCAACAACCGTGCCTGCTACGATCTTTCCTAGCCTCTTTTCCTCCGGGCAGCCGGCTTGAGCTGATGTGAAGTGTTGGTGGGCAAATCATCCAGAGAAGCGTCGCAATGCTTCTGGGCTGTTAGCAAGAGCTTTCCTTGCTGAGCCTTTTCACGTTGGAGATTAGCTGGACATTTGCCGGTTTAGTGCCTTGTTTCTTCTGCGCAGCTTGCACAAAGCTCATTGCGGCTTTCGCGGTTCGAGTTGTGCATCGCCGGAGCTCTGCGGGAAAGAGCGAGAGAAGAGCCGCGAAAGCTCCGAGTGCGGCCAGCTCGCGTGTAGCCGCGAATGTGCGCTGTTCGCCGGTTGCAGGGCGAGTGCCTTCTGCGCGGCTGCTTCCAAGTTGACGGTAACTGCCAGCGTGCTAGCTGTGTAGGACAGTGAAGAGGCTGACGCGTGTGTGTCCGTAGAGCTGCTAGAAAGCGTACGTGACGAGCAGGAAGGGCTTTCAGAGCAGCCGGTTCTCGTCTTGCACAGTCGCCACACATCCGCACTTTTAGTGCCTCAGAACCCCGGACAGCTTGCAAAACACGGCTGTAACTGTCCCAGCGCAAGCTGTTCAGGAAAGCACAGAAACGCGATGTTCGCGTGCTTTTAGCGCTGCTCGCAAGAAGCCTCCGGAGCAGGCACTTCTCGTGCAGCAACAACCGTGCCTGCTACGATCTTTCCTAGCCTCTTTTCCTCCGGGCAGCCGGCTTGAGCTGATGTGAAGTGTTGGTGGGCAAATCATCCAGAGAAGCGTCGCAATGCTTCTGGGCTGTTAGCAAGAGCTTTCCTTGCTGAGCCTTTTCACGTTGGAGATTAGCTGGACATTTGCCGGTTTAGTGCCTTGTTTCTTCTGCGCAGCTTGCACAAAGCTCATTGCGGCTTTCGCGGTTCGAGTTGTGCATCGCCGGAGCTCTGCGGGAAAGAGCGAGAGAAGAGCCGCGAAAGCTCCGAGTGCGGCCAGCTCGCGTGTAGCCGCGAATGTGCGCTGTTCGCCGGTTGCAGGGCGAGTGCCTTCTGCGCGGCTGCTTCCAAGTTGACGGTAACTGCCAGCGTGC
The DNA here is from genome assembly GCF_036417535.1 of Chlamydotis macqueenii. Lineage (NCBI taxonomy): Eukaryota > Metazoa > Chordata > Aves > Otidiformes > Otididae > Chlamydotis > Chlamydotis macqueenii. The sequence goes on from NW_028239065.1 coordinate 23,971, forward strand.
TAGCTGTGTAGGACAGTGAAGAGGCTGACGCGTGTGTGTCCGTAGAGCTGCTAGAAAGCGTACGTGACGAGCAGGAAGGGCTTTCAGAGCAGCCGGTTCTCGTCTTGCACAGTCGCCACACATCCGCACTTTTAGTGCCTCAGAACCCCGGACAGCTTGCAAAACACGGCTGTAACTGTCCCAGCGCAAGCTGTTCAGGAAAGCACAGAAACGCGATGTTCGCGTGCTTTTAGCGCTGCTCGCAAGAAGCCTCCGGAGCAGGCACTTCTCGTGCAGCAACAACCGTGCCTGCTACGATCTTTCCTAGCCTCTTTTCCTCCGGGCAGCCGGCTTGAGCTGATGTGAAGTGTTGGTGGGCAAATCATCCAGAGAAGCGTCGCAATGCTTCTGGGCTGTTAGCAAGAGCTTTCCTTGCTGACCCTTTTCACGTTGGAGATTAGCTGGACATTTGCCGGTTTAGTGCCTTGTTTCTTCTGCGCAGCTTGCACAAAGCTCATTGCGGCTTTCGCGGTTCGAGTTGTGCATCGCCGGAGCTCTGCGGGAAAGAGCGAGAGAAGAGCCGCGAAAGCTCCGAGTGCGGCCAGCTCGCGTGTAGCCGCGAATGTGCGCTGTTCGCCGGTTGCAGGGCGAGTGCCTTCTGCGCGGCTGCTTCCAAGTTGACGGTAACTGCCAGCGTGCTAGCTGTGTAGGACAGTGAAGAGGCTGACGCGTGTGTGTCCGTAGAGCTGCTAGAAAGCGTACGTGACGAGCAGGAAGGGCTTTCAGAGCAGCCGGTTCTCGTCTTGCACAGTCGCCACACATCCGCACTTTTAGTGCCTCAGAACCCCGGACAGCTTGCAAAACACGGCTGTAACTGTCCCAGCGCAAGCTGTTCAGGAAAGCACAGAAACGCGATGTTCGCGTGCTTTTAGCGCTGCTCGCAAGAAGCCTCCGGAGCAGGCACTTCTCGTGCAGCAACAACCGTGCCTGCTACGATCTTTCCTAGCCTCTTTTCCTCCGGGCAGCCGGCTTGAGCTGATGTGAAGTGTTGGTGGGCAAATCATCCAGAGAAGCGTCGCAATGCTTCTGGGCTGTTAGCAAGAGCTTTCCTTGCTGAGCCTTTTCACGTTGGAGATTAGCTGGACATTTGCCGGTTTAGTGCCTTGTTTCTTCTGCGCAGCTTGCACAAAGCTCATTGCGGCTTTCGCGGTTCGAGTTGTGCATCGCCGGAGCTCTGCGGGAAAGAGCGAGAGAAGAGCCGCGAAAGCTCCGAGTGCGGCCAGCTCGCGTGTAGCCGCGAATGTGCGCTGTTCGCCGGTTGCAGGGCGAGTGCCTTCTGCGCGGCTGCTTCCAAGTTGACGGTAACTGCCAGCGTGCTAGCTGTGTAGGACAGTGAAGAGGCTGACGCGTGTGTGTCCGTAGAGCTGCTAGAAAGCGTACGTGACGAGCAGGAAGGGCTTTCAGAGCAGCCGGTTCTCGTCTTGCACAGTCGCCACACATCCGCACTTTTAGTGCCTCAGAACCCCGGACAGCTTGCAAAACACGGCTGTAACTGTCCCAGCGCAAGCTGTTCAGGAAAGCACAGAAACGCGATGTTCGCGTGCTTTTAGCGCTGCTCGCAAGAAGCCTCCGGAGCAGGCACTTCTCGTGCAGCAACAACCGTGCCTGCTACGATCTTTCCTAGCCTCTTTTCCTCCGGGCAGCCGGCTTGAGCTGATGTGAAGTGTTGGTGGGCAAATCATCCAGAGAAGCGTCGCAATGCTTCTGGGCTGTTAGCAAGAGCTTTCCTTGCTGACCCTTTTCACGTTGGAGATTAGCTGGACATTTGCCGGTTTAGTGCCTTGTTTCTTCTGCGCAGCTTGCACAAAGCTCATTGCGGCTTTCGCGGTTCGAGTTGTGCATCGCCGGAGCTCTGCGGGAAAGAGCGAGAGAAGAGCCGCGAAAGCTCCGAGTGCGGCCAGCTCGCGTGTAGCCGCGAATGTGCGCTGTTCGCCGGTTGCAGGGCGAGTGCCTTCTGCGCGGCTGCTTCCAAGTTGACGGTAACTGCCAGCGTGCTAGCTGTGTAGGACAGTGAAGAGGCTGACGCGTGTGTGTCCGTAGAGCTGCTAGAAAGCGTACGTGACGAGCAGGAAGGGCTTTCAGAGCAGCCGGTTCTCGTCTTGCACAGTCGCCACACATCCGCACTTTTAGTGCCTCAGAACCCCGGACAGCTTGCAAAACACGGCTGTAACTGTCCCAGCGCAAGCTGTTCAGGAAAGCACAGAAACGCGATGTTCGCGTGCTTTTAGCGCTGCTCGCAAGAAGCCTCCGGAGCAGGCACTTCTCGTGCAGCAACAACCGTGCCTGCTACGATCTTTCCTAGCCTCTTTTCCTCCGGGCAGCCGGCTTGAGCTGATGTGAAGTGTTGGTGGGCAAATCATCCAGAGAAGCGTCGCAATGCTTCTGGGCTGTTAGCAAGAGCTTTCCTTGCTGACCCTTTTCACGTTGGAGATTAGCTGGACATTTGCCGGTTTAGTGCCTTGTTTCTTCTGCGCAGCTTGCACAAAGCTCATTGCGGCTTTCGCGGTTCGAGTTGTGCATCGCCGGAGCTCTGCGGGAAAGAGCGAGAGAAGAGCCGCGAAAGCTCCGAGTGCGGCCAGCTCGCGTGTAGCCGCGAATGTGCGCTGTTCGCCGGTTGCAGGGCGAGTGCCTTCTGCGCGGCTGCTTCCAAGTTGACGGTAACTGCCAGCGTGCTAGCTGTGTAGGACAGTGAAGAGGCTGACGCGTGTGTGTCCGTAGAGCTGCTAGAAAGCGTACGTGACGAGCAGGAAGGGCTTTCAGAGCAGCCGGTTCTCGTCTTGCACAGTCGCCACACATCCGCACTTTTAGTGCCTCAGAACCCCGGACAGCTTGCAAAACACGGCTGTAACTGTCCCAGCGCAAGCTGTTCAGGAAAGCACAGAAACGCGATGTTCGCGTGCTTTTAGCGCTGCTCGCAAGAAGCCTCCGGAGCAGGCACTTCTCGTGCAGCAACAACCGTGCCTGCTACGATCTTTCCTAGCCTCTTTTCCTCCGGGCAGCCGGCTTGAGCTGATGTGAAGTGTTGGTGGGCAAATCATCCAGAGAAGCGTCGCAATGCTTCTGGGCTGTTAGCAAGAGCTTTCCTTGCTGAGCCTTTTCACGTTGGAGATTAGCTGGACATTTGCCGGTTTAGTGCCTTGTTTCTTCTGCGCAGCTTGCACAAAGCTCATTGCGGCTTTCGCGGTTCGAGTTGTGCATCGCCGGAGCTCTGCGGGAAAGAGCGAGAGAAGAGCCGCGAAAGCTCCGAGTGCGGCCAGCTCGCGTGTAGCCGCGAATGTGCGCTGTTCGCCGGTTGCAGGGCGACTGCCTTCTGCGCGGCTGCTTCCAAGTTGACGGTAACTGCCAGCGTGCTAGCTGTGTAGGACAGTGAAGAGGCTGACGCGTGTGTGTCCGTAGAGCTGCTAGAAAGCGTACGTGACGAGCAGGAAGGGCTTTCAGAGCAGCCGGTTCTCGTCTTGCACAGTCGCCACACATCCGCACTTTTAGTGCCTCAGAACCCCGGACAGCTTGCAAAACACGGCTGTAACTGTCCCAGCGCAAGCTGTTCAGGAAAGCACAGAAACGCGATGTTCGCGTGCTTTTAGCGCTGCTCGCAAGAAGCCTCCGGAGCAGGCACTTCTCGTGCAGCAACAACCGTGCCTGCTACGATCTTTCCTAGCCTCTTTTCCTCCGGGCAGCCGGCTTGAGCTGATGTGAAGTGTTGGTGGGCAAATCATCCAGAGAAGCGTCGCAATGCTTCTGGGCTGTTAGCAAGAGCTTTCCTTGCTGACCCTTTTCACGTTGGAGATTAGCTGGACATTTGCCGGTTTAGTGCCTTGTTTCTTCTGCGCAGCTTGCACAAAGCTCATTGCGGCTTTCGCGGTTCGAGTTGTGCATCGCCGGAGCTCTGCGGGAAAGAGCGAGAGAAGAGCCGCGAAAGCTCCGAGTGCGGCCAGCTCGCGTGTAGCCGCGAATGTGCGCTGTTCGCCGGTTGCAGGGCGAGTGCCTTCTGCGCGGCTGCTTCCAAGTTGACGGTAACTGCCAGCGTGCTAGCTGTGTAGGACAGTGAAGAGGCTGACGCGTGTGTGTCCGTAGAGCTGCTAGAAAGCGTACGTGACGAGCAGGAAGGGCTTTCAGAGCAGCCGGTTCTCGTCTTGCACAGTCGCCACACATCCGCACTTTTAGTGCCTCAGAACCCCGGACAGCTTGCAAAACACGGCTGTAACTGTCCCAGCGCAAGCTGTTCAGGAAAGCACAGAAACGCGATGTTCGCGTGCTTTTAGCGCTGCTCGCAAGAAGCCTCCGGAGCAGGCACTTCTCGTGCAGCAACAACCGTGCCTGCTACGATCTTTCCTAGCCTCTTTTCCTCCGGGCAGCCGGCTTGAGCTGATGTGAAGTGTTGGTGGGCAAATCATCCAGAGAAGCGTCGCAATGCTTCTGGGCTGTTAGCAAGAGCTTTCCTTGCTGAGCCTTTTCACGTTGGAGATTAGCTGGACATTTGCCGGTTTAGTGCCTTGTTTCTTCTGCGCAGCTTGCACAAAGCTCATTGCGGCTTTCGCGGTTCGAGTTGTGCATCGCCGGAGCTCTGCGGGAAAGAGCGAGAGAAGAGCCGCGAAAGCTCCGAGTGCGGCCAGCTCGCGTGTAGCCGCGAATGTGCGCTGTTCGCCGGTTGCAGGGCGAGTGCCTTCTGCGCGGCTGCTTCCAAGTTGACGGTAACTGCCAGCGTGCTAGCTGTGTAGGACAGTGAAGAGGCTGACGCGTGTGTGTCCGTAGAGCTGCTAGAAAGCGTACGTGACGAGCAGGAAGGGCTTTCAGAGCAGCCGGTTCTCGTCTTGCACAGTCGCCACACATCCGCACTTTTAGTGCCTCAGAACCCCGGACAGCTTGCAAAACACGGCTGTAACTGTCCCAGCGCAAGCTGTTCAGGAAAGCACAGAAACGCGATGTTCGCGTGCTTTTAGCGCTGCTCGCAAGAAGCCTCCGGAGCAGGCACTTCTCGTGCAGCAACAACCGTGCCTGCTACGATCTTTCCTAGCCTCTTTTCCTCCGGGCAGCCGGCTTGAGCTGATGTGAAGTGTTGGTGGGCAAATCATCCAGAGAAGCGTCGCAATGCTTCTGGGCTGTTAGCAAGAGCTTTCCTTGCTGACCCTTTTCACGTTGGAGATTAGCTGGACATTTGCCGGTTTAGTGCCTTGTTTCTTCTGCGCAGCTTGCACAAAGCTCATTGCGGCTTTCGCGGTTCGAGTTGTGCATCGCCGGAGCTCTGCGGGAAAGAGCGAGAGAAGAGCCGCGAAAGCTCCGAGTGCGGCCAGCTCGCGTGTAGCCGCGAATGTGCGCTGTTCGCCGGTTGCAGGGCGAGTGCCTTCTGCGCGGCTGCTTCCAAGTTGACGGTAACTGCCAGCGTGCTAGCTGTGTAGGACAGTGAAGAGGCTGACGCGTGTGTGTCCGTAGAGCTGCTAGAAAGCGTACGTGACGAGCAGGAAGGGCTTTCAGAGCAGCCGGTTCTCGTCTTGCACAGTCGCCACACATCCGCACTTTTAGTGCCTCAGAACCCCGGACAGCTTGCAAAACACGGCTGTAACTGTCCCAGCGCAAGCTGTTCAGGAAAGCACAGAAACGCGATGTTCGCGTGCTTTTAGCGCTGCTCGCAAGAAGCCTCCGGAGCAGGCACTTCTCGTGCAGCAACAACCGTGCCTGCTACGATCTTTCCTAGCCTCTTTTCCTCCGGGCAGCCGGCTTGAGCTGATGTGAAGTGTTGGTGGGCAAATCATCCAGAGAAGCGTCGCAATGCTTCTGGGCTGTTAGCAAGAGCTTTCCTTGCTGAGCCTTTTCACGTTGGAGATTAGCTGGACATTTGCCGGTTTAGTGCCTTGTTTCTTCTGCGCAGCTTGCACAAAGCTCATTGCGGCTTTCGCGGTTCGAGTTGTGCATCGCCGGAGCTCTGCGGGAAAGAGCGAGAGAAGAGCCGCGAAAGCTCCGAGTGCGGCCAGCTCGCGTGTAGCCGCGAATGTGCGCTGTTCGCCGGTTGCAGGGCGACTGCCTTCTGCGCGGCTGCTTCCAAGTTGACGGTAACTGCCAGCGTGCTAGCTGTGTAGGACAGTGAAGAGGCTGACGCGTGTGTGTCCGTAGAGCTGCTAGAAAGCGTACGTGACGAGCAGGAAGGGCTTTCAGAGCAGCCGGTTCTCGTCTTGCACAGTCGCCACACATCCGCACTTTTAGTGCCTCAGAACCCCGGACAGCTTGCAAAACACGGCTGTAACTGTCCCAGCGCAAGCTGTTCAGGAAAGCACAGAAACGCGATGTTCGCGTGCTTTTAGCGCTGCTCGCAAGAAGCCTCCGGAGCAGGCACTTCTCGTGCAGCAACAACCGTGCCTGCTACGATCTTTCCTAGCCTCTTTTCCTCCGGGCAGCCGGCTTGAGCTGATGTGAAGTGTTGGTGGGCAAATCATCCAGAGAAGCGTCGCAATGCTTCTGGGCTGTTAGCAAGAGCTTTCCTTGCTGAGCCTTTTCACGTTGGAGATTAGCTGGACATTTGCCGGTTTAGTGCCTTGTTTCTTCTGCGCAGCTTGCACAAAGCTCATTGCGGCTTTCGCGGTTCGAGTTGTGCATCGCCGGAGCTCTGCGGGAAAGAGCGAGAGAAGAGCCGCGAAAGCTCCGAGTGCGGCCAGCTCGCGTGTAGCCGCGAATGTGCGCTGTTCGCCGGTTGCAGGGCGACTGCCTTCTGCGCGGCTGCTTCCAAGTTGACGGTAACTGCCAGCGTGCTAGCTGTGTAGGACAGTGAAGAGGCTGACGCGTGTGTGTCCGTAGAGCTGCTAGAAAGCGTACGTGACGAGCAGGAAGGGCTTTCAGAGCAGCCGGTTCTCGTCTTGCACAGTCGCCACACATCCGCACTTTTAGTGCCTCAGAACCCCGGACAGCTTGCAAAACACGGCTGTAACTGTCCCAGCGCAAGCTGTTCAGGAAAGCACAGAAACGCGATGTTCGCGTGCTTTTAGCGCTGCTCGCAAGAAGCCTCCGGAGCAGGCACTTCTCGTGCAGCAACAACCGTGCCTGCTACGATCTTTCCTAGCCTCTTTTCCTCCGGGCAGCCGGCTTGAGCTGATGTGAAGTGTTGGTGGGCAAATCATCCAGAGAAGCGTCGCAATGCTTCTGGGCTGTTAGCAAGAGCTTTCCTTGCTGAGCCTTTTCACGTTGGAGATTAGCTGGACATTTGCCGGTTTAGTGCCTTGTTTCTTCTGCGCAGCTTGCACAAAGCTCATTGCGGCTTTCGCGGTTCGAGTTGTGCATCGCCGGAGCTCTGCGGGAAAGAGCGAGAGAAGAGCCGCGAAAGCTCCGAGTGCGGCCAGCTCGCGTGTAGCCGCGAATGTGCGCTGTTCGCCGGTTGCAGGGCGAGTGCCTTCTGCGCGGCTGCTTCCAAGTTGACGGTAACTGCCAGCGTGCTAGCTGTGTAGGACAGTGAAGAGGCTGACGCGTGTGTGTCCGTAGAGCTGCTAGAAAGCGTACGTGACGAGCAGGAAGGGCTTTCAGAGCAGCCGGTTCTCGTCTTGCACAGTCGCCACACATCCGCACTTTTAGTGCCTCAGAACCCCGGACAGCTTGCAAAACACGGCTGTAACTGTCCCAGCGCAAGCTGTTCAGGAAAGCACAGAAACGCGATGTTCGCGTGCTTTTAGCGCTGCTCGCAAGAAGCCTCCGGAGCAGGCACTTCTCGTGCAGCAACAACCGTGCCTGCTACGATCTTTCCTAGCCTCTTTTCCTCCGGGCAGCCGGCTTGAGCTGATGTGAAGTGTTGGTGGGCAAATCATCCAGAGAAGCGTCGCAATGCTTCTGGGCTGTTAGCAAGAGCTTTCCTTGCTGAGCCTTTTCACGTTGGAGATTAGCTGGACATTTGCCGGTTTAGTGCCTTGTTTCTTCTGCGCAGCTTGCACAAAGCTCATTGCGGCTTTCGCGGTTCGAGTTGTGCATCGCCGGAGCTCTGCGGGAAAGAGCGAGAGAAGAGCCGCGAAAGCTCCGAGTGCGGCCAGCTCGCGTGTAGCCGCGAATGTGCGCTGTTCGCCGGTTGCAGGGCGACTGCCTTCTGCGCGGCTGCTTCCAAGTTGACGGTAACTGCCAGCGTGCTAGCTGTGTAGGACAGTGAAGAGGCTGACGCGTGTGTGTCCGTAGAGCTGCTAGAAAGCGTACGTGACGAGCAGGAAGGGCTTTCAGAGCAGCCGGTTCTCGTCTTGCACAGTCGCCACACATCCGCACTTTTAGTGCCTCAGAACCCCGGACAGCTTGCAAAACACGGCTGTAACTGTCCCAGCCCAAGCTGTTCAGGAAAGCACAGAAACGCGATGTTCGCGTGCTTTTAGCGCTGCTCGCAAGAAGCCTCCGGAGCAGGCACTTCTCGTGCAGCAACAACCGTGCCTGCTACGATCTTTCCTAGCCTCTTTTCCTCCGGGCAGCCGGCTTGAGCTGATGTGAAGTGTTGGTGGGCAAATCATCCAGAGAAGAGTCGCAATGCTTCTGGGCTGTTAGCAAGAGCTTTCCTTGCTGAGCCTTTTCACGTTGGAGATTAGCTGGACATTTGCCGGTTTAGTGCCTTGTTTCTTCTGCGCAGCTTGCACAAAGCTCATTGCGGCTTTCGCGGTTCGAGTTGTGCATCGCCGGAGCTCTGCGGGAAAGAGCGAGAGAAGAGCCGCGAAAGCTCCGAGTGCGGCCAGCTCGCGTGTAGCCGCGAATGTGCGCTGTTCGCCGGTTGCAGGGCGACTGCCTTCTGCGCGGCTGCTTCCAAGTTGACGGTAACTGCCAGCGTGCTAGCTGTGTAGGACAGTGAAGAGGCTGACGCGTGTGTGTCCGTAGAGCTGCTAGAAAGCGTACGTGACGAGCAGGAAGGGCTTTCAGAGCAGCCGGTTCTCGTCTTGCACAGTCGCCACACATCCGCACTTTTAGTGCCTCAGAACCCCGGACAGCTTGCAAAACACGGCTGTAACTGTCCCAGCGCAAGCTGTTCAGGAAAGCACAGAAACGCGATGTTCGCGTGCTTTTAGCGCTGCTCGCAAGAAGCCTCCGGAGCAGGCACTTCTCGTGCAGCAACAACCGTGCCTGCTACGATCTTTCCTAGCCTCTTTTCCTCCGGGCAGCCGGCTTGAGCTGATGTGAAGTGTTGGTGGGCAAATCATCCAGAGAAGCGTCGCAATGCTTCTGGGCTGTTAGCAAGAGCTTTCCTTGCTGAGCCTTTTCACGTTGGAGATTAGCTGGACATTTGCCGGTTTAGTGCCTTGTTTCTTCTGCGCAGCTTGCACAAAGCTCATTGCGGCTTTCGCGGTTCGAGTTGTGCATCGCCGGAGCTCTGCGGGAAAGAGCGAGAGAAGAGCCGCGAAAGCTCCGAGTGCGGCCAGCTCGCGTGTAGCCGCGAATGTGCGCTGTTCGCCGGTTGCAGGGCGACTGCCTTCTGCGCGGCTGCTTCCAAGTTGACGGTAACTGCCAGCGTGCTAGCTGTGTAGGACAGTGAAGAGGCTGACGCGTGTGTGTCCGTAGAGCTGCTAGAAAGCGTACGTGACGAGCAGGAAGGGCTTTCAGAGCAGCCGGTTCTCGTCTTGCACAGTCGCCACACATCCGCACTTTTAGTGCCTCAGAACCCCGGACAGCTTGCAAAACACGGCTGTAACTGTCCCAGCGCAAGCTGTTCAGGAAAGCACAGAAACGCGATGTTCGCGTGCTTTTAGCGCTGCTCGCAAGAAGCCTCCGGAGCAGGCACTTCTCGTGCAGCAACAACCGTGCCTGCTACGATCTTTCCTAGCCTCTTTTCCTCCGGGCAGCCGGCTTGAGCTGATGTGAAGTGTTGGTTGGCAAATCATCCAGAGAAGAGTCGCAATGCTTCTGGGCTGTTAGCAAGAGCTTTCCTTGCTGAGCCTTTTCACGTTGGAGATTAGCTGGACATTTGCCGGTTTAGTGCCTTGTTTCTTCTGCGCAGCTTGCACAAAGCTCATTGCGGCTTTCGCGGTTCGAGTTGTGCATCGCCGGAGCTCTGCGGGAAAGAGCGAGAGAAGAGCCGCGAAAGCTCCGAGTGCGGCCAGCTCGCGTGTAGCCGCGAATGTGCGCTGTTCGCCGGTTGCAGGGCGAGTGCCTTCTGCGCGGCTGCTTCCAAGTTGACGGTAACTGCCAGCGTGCTAGCTGTGTAGGACAGTGAAGAGGCTGACGCGTGTGTGTCCGTAGAGCTGCTAGAAAGCGTACGTGACGAGCAGGAAGGGCTTTCAGAGCAGCCGGTTCTCGTCTTGCACAGTCGCCACACATCCGCACTTTTAGTGCCTCAGAACCCCGGACAGCTTGCAAAACACGGCTGTAACTGTCCCAGCGCAAGCTGTTCAGGAAAGCACAGAAACGCGATGTTCGCGTGCTTTTAGCGCTGCTCGCAAGAAGCCTCCGGAGCAGGCACTTCTCGTGCAGCAACAACCGTGCCTGCTACGATCTTTCCTAGCCTCTTTTCCTCCGGGCAGCCGGCTTGAGCTGATGTGAAGTGTTGGTGGGCAAATCATCCAGAGAAGCGTCGCAATGCTTCTGGGCTGTTAGCAAGAGCTTTCCTTGCTGACCCTTTTCACGTTGGAGATTAGCTGGACATTTGCCGGTTTAGTGCCTTGTTTCTTCTGCGCAGCTTGCACAAAGCTCATTGCGGCTTTCGCGGTTCGAGTTGTGCATCGCCGGAGCTCTGCGGGAAAGAGCGAGAGAAGAGCCGCGAAAGCTCCGAGTGCGGCCAGCTCGCGTGTAGCCGCGAATGTGCGCTGTTCGCCGGTTGCAGGGCGAGTGCCTTCTGCGCGGCTGCTTCCAAGTTGACGGTAACTGCCAGCGTGCTAGCTGTGTAGGACAGTGAAGAGGCTGACGCGTGTGTGTCCGTAGAGCTGCTAGAAAGCGTACGTGACGAGCAGGAAGGGCTTTCAGAGCAGCCGGTTCTCGTCTTGCACAGTCGCCACACATCCGCACTTTTAGTGCCTCAGAACCCCGGACAGCTTGCAAAACACGGCTGTAACTGTCCCAGCGCAAGCTGTTCAGGAAAGCACAGAAACGCGATGTTCGCGTGCTTTTAGCGCTGCTCGCAAGAAGCCTCCGGAGCAGGCACTTCTCGTGCAGCAACAACCGTGCCTGCTACGATCTTTCCTAGCCTCTTTTCCTCCGGGCAGCCGGCTTGAGCTGATGTGAAGTGTTGGTGGGCAAATCATCCAGAGAAGCGTCGCAATGCTTCTGGGCTGTTAGCAAGAGCTTTCCTTGCTGAGCCTTTTCACGTTGGAGATTAGCTGGACATTTGCCGGTTTAGTGCCTTGTTTCTTCTGCGCAGCTTGCACAAAGCTCATTGCGGCTTTCGCGGTTCGAGTTGTGCATCGCCGGAGCTCTGCGGGAAAGAGCGAGAGAAGAGCCGCGAAAGCTCCGAGTGCGGCCAGCTCGCGTGTAGCCGCGAATGTGCGCTGTTCGCCGGTTGCAGGGCGAGTGCCTTCTGCGCGGCTGCTTCCAAGTTGACGGTAACTGCCAGCGTGCTAGCTGTGTAGGACAGTGAAGAGGCTGACGCGTGTGTGTCCGTAGAGCTGCTAGAAAGCGTACGTGACGAGCAGGAAGGGCTTTCAGAGCAGCCGGTTCTCGTCTTGCACAGTCGCCACACATCCGCACTTTTAGTGCCTCAGAACCCCGGACAGCTTGCAAAACACGGCTGTAACCGTCCCAGCGCAAGCTGTTCAGGAAAGCACAGAAACGCGATGTTCGCGTGCTTTTAGCGCTGCTCGCAAGAAGCCTCCGAGCAGGCACTTCTCGTGCAGCAACAACCGTGCCTGCTACGATCTTTCCTAGCCTCTTTTCCTCCGGGCAGCCGGCTTGAGCTGATGTGAAGTGTTGGTGGGCAAATCATCCAGAGAAGCGTCGCAATGCTTCTGGGCTGTTAGCAAGAGCTTTCCTTGCTGACCCTTTTCACGTTGGAGATTAGCTGGACATTTGCCGGTTTAGTGCCTTGTTTCTTCTGCGCAGCTTGCACAAAGCTCATTGCGGCTTTCGCGGTTCGATTTGTGCATCGCCGGAGCTCTGCGGGAAAGAGCGAGAGAAGAGCCGCGAAAGCTCCGAGTGCGGCCAGCTCGCGTGTAGCCGCGAATGTGCGCTGTTCGCCGGTTGCAGGGCGACTGCCTTCTGCGCGGCTGCTTCCAAGTTGACGGTAACTGCCAGCGTGCTAGCTGTGTAGGACAGTGAAGAGGCTGACGCGTGTGTGTCCGTAGAGCTGCTAGAAAGCGTACGTGACGAGCAGGAAGGGCTTTCAGAGCAGCCGGTTCTCGTCTTGGACAGTCGCCACACATCCGCACTTTTAGTGCCTCAGAACCCCGGACAGCTTGCAAAACACGGCTGTAACTGTCCCAGCGCAAGCTGTTCAGGAAAGCACAGAAACGCGATGTTCGCGTGCTTTTAGCGCTGCTCGCAAGAAGCCTCCGGAGCAGGCACTTCTCGTGCCCCACAGTTTTGAGGAATCAGCTAGCAAAGGACTTGGAATCATGGGAACCACCTTCAGAAGAAGGGAAGGTGTTACAGTATGTAGACGACCTTCTTATTGCAACCAGAACCAAAGAATCCTGTGTCATTTGGACCGTGAGTCTGTTAAATTTCCTGGGACTACAGGGATATCGGGTTTCTAAGAAAAAGGCACAGGCGTTGTTACAACCCCAGGTCACGTACCTGGGGTACGAGATCAGTGCCGGACAACGGATCCTAGGACAAGCCCGGAAAGAGGCCATATGCCAAAGCCCCCGACCACAAACTATAAAGGAACTACGGACATTCTTAGGAATGACAGGGTGGTGCCAACTTTGGATATGTGAATATGGTCTGCCTGTTTAAGCCACTCTATTCCCTGATAGCAGCTAACCAAAAGGATCTCCAGTGGGATGCTGAGTCAGATCGAGCCTTCCAGCAGCTGAAGAAAGCCCTGATGTCGGCATCAGCATTGGGACTTCCTGATGTGAGTAAGCCATTTTTTCTATTTTCCCACGAAAAACAAGGAATGGCACTAGGAATATTGGCACAAGATTTGGGACCATACAGACGGGCGGTAGCATACTTCTCCAAACAGCTGGATGCCGCTGCGAAAGGGTGGCTGTTCTGGTTTTGTTAGTGGGGGGGTGCTAAGGTGGTAGCTTCTGTAGGAAACTGCTAGAAGTCGCTCCCCTTTGTTCAGTGGACTTGGCCGGGCCTAGGGCGGACCCACTGCTGGCCAAGGCCGAGCCAATTGGTAGCAGAATGTTCTGTGATAATGCCTCTGCTATAACATATTTAAGAAGGGGGAAACAGAAAAAAAAAAAGGGAGAGATGTGAAGCAGCTGAGCGGGGGGCAGAGAGGGGGAAGCGCGAGCCTTGTGGGCCTTGCAGGCCTCACCCTCTGGCCTCCCGCCGGGCAGCCGACTGGGCCCAACTCGGCCCGGCCTGGCTGCAAGAAGTGGAGAGGAGCAGTTGAAGTGAATAAGATGTAAAAAGGATCCTGAGAGGCGTCTGCCAGCCTGTTGCGAGGAACGGCTGCAGACGCCAAGGTCAGTGAAGAAGGAGGGGGAGGAGTAATATGGCTTCTGGCCAAGATTCCTCTGCAACTCGTGGTGATGACCATGGTGGAGCAGGTTGTCCCCCTGCAGCCCATGGAGGTCCACGGAGGGGCAGAGGTCCACCTGCAGCCTGTGGAGGACCCCACGCCGGAACAGGTAGAGGCCTGAAGGAGACTGTGCCCCGTGGAGGGCCCGCTGGGACAGCTGTTCTAGAGGGACTGCACCCTGTGGAAGAGATGACCCATGCCGGGGCAGTTTCACGGAGGACTGTGGCCCGTGGGAGGGACCCCACGCTGGAGCAGAGGAGGAATGCAAGTAGTTCTTCCCCCAACGATGACACAGAGGCGTAAAACAACGCGTGATGAACTGACTGCGACCCCCATTCCCCCCCCCCCGCCCCCGACCCCCCCTCCATGCTGCTCGGGAGGGGAAGGTAGTAGAGATAATGTTAAGCCCGGGAAGAGGGAGGAGTGGGGGGAGGTTATCTTGTTCCCTGTCTCATTCTCCTGCTAGTTTTAGAAATAAATGAGTGTTTTTCCCCAAGTCGAGTCTGTTTTGCCTGTAACGGTAACTTTACAAATTTCTTCCCGTCCTTATCTCAAACCTCGAGCCGTTTTTCTTATATCATCTCCCCCTATTCTCTCGGAGGGTGGGGGGAGCGAGAGAGAGACTGTGTAGTCTGGTCCTGATCAGGGCTGAACTGCGACAGTGGCCCAGCTGTCTGAGAGCAGTAGCAGCTGTCATTCTAAACATTCAAGAAGCCTGAAAGTTCACTCTAGGCCAGAAAATGACTGTCCTAGTTTCCCAGACTGTATCTGCGGTCCTTGAAGCAAAAGGAGGGCATTGGCTTTCCCCACAAAGGTTCCTGAAATATCAAGCTATAATGGTTGAACAGGATGATGTTGAAATCGTGACCACAAACATCATCAATCCGGCCTCATTCCTTGATGGGAACATCGGGGAGCCGGTGAGTCATGACTGCTTGGAAACAATTGAAACCATGTATTCTAGTCGAACGGATCTTAAAGATGTCCCTGTCGATGGAGCCGAACATTGGTTCACCGATGGAAGCAGCTATATGTTAAATGGAAGGCGACATTCCGGATATGCTGTTACCACTTTTGAAAAGGTGATAGAGTCCAGGCCACTATCAGCCGACGTCTCAGCCCAAAAGGCCGAGATCATAGCCCTTACCTGAGCCCTGGAGAGAGCCCAGGGAAGGACTGTAAACATTTGGACTGACCCTAAATATGCCTTTGGGGTGGTACATGCCCATGGAGCAATATGGAAGGAAAGAGGACTGTTAAATTCTCATGGAAAAACCATCAAACACGCAGAAGGGATTTTGAAAATCCTGAATGCAGTCCAGCTTCCCAAAAAGGTGGCAATTATGCATATTAAAGCACACCAGAAAGTGAGCACAGAATTGGAAAGAGGAAATGAGCTGGCAGATAGGGAAGCAAAACAAGCAGCTAGAGAAACAATCAAGGTAGAGGGTGCGCTAATACCTGATGGACAGGTATTTCTAGAAGGTAAACCAGAATACACAAAGGAAGTCGGCAAACTTATTAATGATCTAAAGGGGTCATATAATGAGGAAGGGTGGGCCAATTACTACCCCTCACACGGGAGGGTAGTAATTCCCTCCTACATGATATGGTCAGTAGTCCGAGAAGAACATAGAAAAAGACACTGGGGGGAGGGGGGGGCAGAAGCCCTATATAAAGATCTCATCAGGAACATAATAGCGTGAAACTTAGACACTACCGTTAGACAAGTAACTCAACAATGTGATCTTTGTCTCCAGACTAATCCTAAAGTTGTAAAAGGGCCGAAACTTGAAAAAATCGGAAAGGGGAATGGTCCGGGACAACGTTGGCAGATTGATTTCTCAGAACTCCCTAGAAAAGGGGGGTATCGATACTTATTAGTACTTACGGATACCTTTTCAGGCTGGCCAGAAGCTTTCCCGTGCGGAACTGCTAAAGCCTGGGAAGTAACCAAAATACTGCTCCAGGAAATAGTACCTAGGTTTGGAGTCGCAGCAGTAATGTCATCGGATAGAGGACCACATTTTGTGTCCAGAATAGTACAAGCAATTAGCCACCATCTAGGGATAGAGTGGCAATTACATACCTCTTACCGACCACAATCAAGTGGCCAGGTGGAGAAAATGAATCACCTAATCAAACAACAGATTGTCAAGTTGGGTCAGGAAACTAATCTAACTTTACCATTAGCTCTTATACGAATACGAACCAGACCAAGAGCAAGAGAAGGGCTTAGTCCATTCGAAATTCTATATGGACGACCCTATGGGGTACAAAAGGGAACGTCTTCACAAATTGGTGAAGAAATAATGACCTCCTATATGGTGGCACTAAACAAACAATTAAAAAGAATTGAAAAACATGCAATGAGAACACGTCGTAGGGGTCTGGATGGGCCTGTTCACGATATACAACCAGGGGACTATGTATATGTTAAGTCTCTTACAGAAAAAACTCTGGAACCACAGTGGGCCGGACCTTTTCAAGTCCTCCTCTCCACCTACACGGCAATTAAGGTAAAGGGACAGAACTCCTGGATACACCATACTCGGATCAAGAGAGCCTCTGCAACCTTGTGGAAAGTAACTCCAGACAACAACGAAGACTTGAGACTTAAACTCGTTCGAACGGATAAGGGCGGGAACAGTGCAGTAGTGAACCGGAGGGACACCACAGCAAACGATACCGGACAAAGAAACCGGGACCGGCCAGTAACTAATCTCGCCCAAATCTGTCATCGGTGCAGTTTATATCTTATTTGACATTTTATTATAGGAAATATAAAACCCATTTTAGCAGGTCACCAAAGGCAGTACATTATCTACAGAAGTAGCTGTACTAATCCACTAGACCAACTAAATCCTAAAATGACCAATTGTTTAATTGGAATTGTGGTTGGGCTTACAATATTTTCCTGCATCTTACCACCAACTTGTAATCAAAAGGACACCAAATGGCCGTGGTCTCACGCCTCCCTTGGGTTTACAGGAAGCATGGGACCACCTTTTAAACGGTCGGGCTTAAACTTGGCCACTGTGGTTATGCACAAAATGGAAATGTACTCAGGGCATGAGTGGGGCTGGGACAGAGGCAACAGGGATCCTTAATACTATGGTGCGCCCCGTTGTGATCTTATTGATTAGCTTAGGGGTTTTATTAATATTAACTATTGTGCTGTACCTATGGGTTTGGAGAATGTTTAAGAAAGTAACACTGTCGTAGTTCAGCCCCGATCAGGACCAGACTACGCAGTCTCTCTCTCACTCCTCCCACCCTCCGAGAGAACAGGGGGAGATAATGTAAGGAAAAACGGCTCGAGGTTTGAGATAAGGACAGGGAGAAATCCTTAAATTTACCGTCACGGGCAAAACAGACTCGACTTGGGGAAAACTATTCATTTATTACTACAAACAGCAAGATAATGAGACAGAGAACAAGATAACCTCCCTCCACCCCTCCCTCTTCCCAAGCTTAACATCGAGCGATATAAAACCGGGAAGGGGGCAGGGCCACCCGGTTTTTCACTGAGGGGGCGGGGCCATCGCGGCTGCACCCCCCGCCTAGGCCCCGCCCCCCTCCCCCGGCCAGGCGGCGTTCACTGGAAGGGGCTGCACGACAAGGACGACGCCGGCGCCTACGCCATGGCCAGCGTCTCCGGCAGCGACGAGGGCTGAGCCCCCGCGGACGGCCCCGTGCCGGGAGGAAGCCCCGCCCACCCCCTTCCTCCGAGGAAGAGGAGGGGACGGCGCTGCTTTGCCAGCGCGGCATGGGCCACGAGTAAAAACTCCCCTGGGCCCCTTCCCGCCTCTCATCTCTGCCCAGCGTTCTGTCCCAAGATGGCCGCCGTGGGCGGGGCCATCGCGGGTCTTGAGAGCTCAACCAGGTTGGCCAACCCAACGTGGCCCCGCCCATAAGCTGGGGGGGTGGGGGGCGGAGCTCACTCGGGTCTCACCTTGCCGCCATTGGACACCGGAGGTCTTCCCTCGCCGCCATTGGGTGTCTCGGGTCGTCCCTCGCCGCGATTGGGTGTCTCGGGTCCTCCCTCGCCGTGGGTGGGGCGACCCCCAAAATGGCCTCCTTGCCCCACAAAATGCGCTCTCGCCCCCGAAAGTGGTCTCCTGCCCCATAACTGGGCCTTCTACCCCCCAAAATGGCGTCCTGCCCCCCAAAATGCTCTCTTGCCCCCGAAAGTGGCCCCCTGCCCCACAACTGGGCCTTCTACCCCCCCAAAATGGCGTCCTGCCCCCATAAAATGGCGTCCTGCTGTTATAGTTTATCTGCCCTCTTTGTCCAATTAACTGACAGAGATTGGCCAATTAAAAATTTGGTTTATTAAAGCAAGCGACCAGTAAGCAAAACAGCGCTGGGCGGCCGGGGAGTCTCCTGCTCCGCCAACGGCGCGCGCCGAGATAGCAAACCGCCCCATTCTTATACAGTAAAAACAATAAATATTCCGTTGATGCTTATACATATTCATTACCTAAACCCACCTACTCTCGCTTCGTATGCTAATTAGCTTATCAGTCCTTCGCGCTTGCGCAAATTCTCCCAGGAATTGTGGGCGAGGGTCTTCGGGGGTCTTTTGGGAGGAAGGCCGTAGGTCTTCTTCACGGTGTACTTTTCACCTTTGCCTGGAATGTGCTGTTCCCACAAGTTGGCAGTGTCCTTATCAGTCTGAGCCGATTCGTGTCCTTCTTGAACAAGGAGATTTATGTGATGGGTGCCATCCTGTTCTCGAATCCTTGCTCCTTTTAATCACTCCCTCCCTCCCTCGAGATAATGTGAGACTGTTTCTTGCTCCAAACCAGACTTCCCCCTCCCACTAATTGCTTCTTCAAACTATATGGTTAGAAAGTTACTGGTTTTATACCCTTCATCTTTATGAGCCCCCCCCCGCTCCCTCCTTTCGCAGTCCTGCATGCCGTTTTTACATAGCCAGGTGCCTGTGGCTGACCTTGTGTATTTAATGTAACTTTCTTGTGGCCGACTTTGTGTATTTCATATAACTCTCCATTGTTCTGACAAGGTTTGATGAACAAACAGCTCACAGTTTATTACAATCCCCCCTTTTTCTTTTCACTATTTTGTTCATCAAATCGCTTAAGCACCTGCTGGCTCAAAATGAGGGTCTCCTCCACCTCCGGTATTCCTCCCAGAGGTTCATGCTTGGCTCTCATAAGCATCAAATGAGCTGCTTCCAATCTGTTTTTTACAATTGTAACTACTCTATTGAATATACAGGGTCCAAAAGTTAATACCAGTATTAATATAATCAAGGGTCCTGCAATGGTAGATAGTAATGCGGTAAGCCAAGGAGAGTGGTTAAACCAGGACTCATACCAGCTTTGTTGCGTTTCTTGTTCTCGTTTTCGTTTTTCTAGGCCTTCCCGAAGTTTTGTCATAGTATCCCTTACAATCCCTGTGTGATCAGCATATACACAACATTGTTCTCCCAAGGCAGCACATAGCCCACCTTGTTGTAGAAACATTAAATCTAACCCCCTTCGGTTTTGTAGCACCACCTCTGATAATGATCTAACAGATTTTTCCAAGGCAGTTATTGATTGTTCAATTCTTACCAAGTCTTCGTCTACTGCTATTCTAAGTGATTGAAATTTCTGATTTTGTTGGACCAATGACGTTATTCCTGTGCCCGCGCCTGTTGCTCCTACAGCTATCAAAGTGGCTATTGTCAAAGCCGTAAAGGTAAATGGTTCTCGTTTCTGTAAGTGGTGACTCTGGGTATTCTGGTTATTATGCACAAATTCCTCAGGGTGGTATATGATCCGGGGGATTATCATCACTTGGATGCAATATTCCTCATATTCGTTGAACAATTTAAGAGATAAACAGGGAGTGATTCCAGTTTTGGAGCAGATCCATTTGGTGTTACGGGCTGGTATTAGCCAATCAGCAGGGGGCTTCCCTTTCAGGGAAGCTCTTATCTTGCATAATTTATTTTTCTCTGGGGGTACATTCCCAATACATCTCCCTTGTCCCGATACATGTTGCATCGTCAGGCCTGGTTTTCGACCTTCAGAATCCCATAAACATTGTGTTGGGTTTGAACCATTTACCCTTTTCGCCTTTGAGTGGATGCCTATTGCCTCATAGAAGGGAGGTCTAGTATCGCAACACACCCAGCAATGTTTGTGTTTGTGTGGTTTGTGTGATTTAATTTGGGTTTGTGTGGTTTAATACCAGGTAACTGGCTTGCATCAGTTTCCAAAGAGGGTTATCCCCAGAGTTTTCGTCAGGGGTTTGGATGGCTTGGGTACTATTCATTACAATAACTTTCGTTACATCACCCTCTGTTTCCTTGACCAAACTATCAGTCAATGTCTGGTCGGGGTCTGTTTTCTTAGCCAAATCATCAGTCAGGACCTGCTTGGGGCCTACTGGCAGTGGATCATTCGAGGCTGGTTTCTTTTTAATGTGTATTAGCCCACCTCTATCTTGCCCTAGTTCCTTATTATAACGAACTCCCCAAGTTCTTCCTACTAGCCAGCTAGGGTCCTGAGGTCGGGTCACATTCAAGTGCCAGTAGTTGCAACTCCACTTTGCGATACTGACAGACCCACTTCTATCCAGTGTACGTACCACTTGCGGCTTACATCCATAAGGGGCCCAAGATACCTTCAAGAAGGGATCTTTTCCAGGCTCTGGAATCCACCGGTTAGCAATTGTTTCACAACCCCAGTATGCGCAAAAATGTTGTCCTGGTTGGTTACAATACGATTTCCCAGGGTTAGAGCTCGGGCATAGATAAAATGGTGTACCTTCATTTTTACACGCTCCATCTACTGGCGCTAACTGACACAGAGTGGTCTTAAAGGCAGGGGCCCCTGGAGTTATTATAGTTTGTATGACTTTATCATCATCAATGCCCACTTGATGCAGTGTCCATTCGAATGGCTGATGAGCTTGGTGGCTCCGTTTCCCCCATGTTTGTGGTAACATTAAAAACAGAATAGTCAGGACGTACCGAAAAGGGTGAAGCCTCCAATTTTGTTTTAAGCCAATTTGACTAGTGCCTTTTTCCCATTTGGAACCTCGGGGCCTTTTCACTTGGAGGGCCTTTAAATCATCTGCAGTGACAGGGGTCAGTTCTCCACAGCACCTTGTCCCTCCACCTCGCTCGTCAACTCGGTTGCTTCGAGCTACGAGGAATGTCATCTTCTTGGTGGCAAGGACAATCTTCAGGAGAAATGTGACAGTGAATCGGCCCTCACTTATTTATTTTCTGTTCGGCTCCCGATTCTCCTGGGAGTAGCACTTTGGTATTTTATTTTTAAATTGTTTAAACGAGGCTACTCCTGTTTTCGGCACTTCCAAAGATATGTAAGTTCCTTCCCTGCTACTACCAAACTTATTGCTACAATTAATATGAACTATGTGACACATCACTTTTCTTAAAGGCTCATATATATAATGATAATTACAATTACAACCACAATTCTGATTTCAATATAGTCCTTACGTATCCATGTATTTTCCAGGTCTCCAAGTGTGGTTCTTCTGTAAAAAAAAGGTTAACAAGCGAAGCGTCTCCGCCTTACCGATACATGTTCATTGCTCAGTTCAATTTATTAGTCTGTCTTTTTCTTCGCAGTTTTAATTTCAAGGTATTCGGGTCTCCAGAGCTCTCCCACTGCTCCTCGGAGATGGGTCCTTTTACCCGGCTGGCATGGGTCCACCCCCGTTCAGCAGTCCGGATGGCGGTTTCTGTAGTGAGTAAAACAAGATAAGGCCCTTCCCAGCGGGGAGTTAGTGAGGACTCCTTCCATGGCCTAATTAAAACGTTATCTCCAGGTTGTATATTGTGTATTGCAATGTCCAACGGAGGCCTTTGTACTGCTAAGCCTTTATCTCGCAATTGTTTCCTCATAGACATGAGTTGGATTATGTACTGTTTCAGTTGTAAATTTTCAGCCTGGGGATGATCTCGGGGAACCTCCAAATCATAAGGCATTCCATATAACATTTCGAAAGGGGAGATTCCCACATCCGTGTGAGGTTGGATTCTAATATTTAATAAGGCTAAGGGAAGGCATTTTACCCAAGATAATTTGGTCTCCATCATTAATTTGGTCAGTTGTTTCTTTATCTCACCGTTTACCCGCTCTATTTTTCCCGAACTCTGTGGGTGCCAGGGTGTATGATATTCCCACTTGGTCCCCAAAGCAGTAAAAACTTCTTTTATGATTTTTGAAGCAAAATGTGGTCCCCTATCAGAGTCAATAGTTTCAATAGAGCCATACCTAGGTATCACATTTTCAAGCAATAGTTTTGTCACCGTTTGGGCAGTGGCCCTGACTGTTGGAAATGCTTCTACAAAGTGTGTTAAATGATCTATTATTACCAACAAATATCTATACCTGCCTACTTTCGGTAGTTCGGTGAAGTCTATCTGAATTTTGGCGAAGGGTCGGTGAGCCAAATCTCTTCCCCCTAATGGTCTTTCTCTTAATTGGTGCTTGTTCACTTTTTGGCAAATTAGGCAATCTCCAATTATTCTTTTTGCTATATTATATACCCCAATGCAAGCATATTTTATGGCAAATTGATCTACTAGTGCTTGAACCCCCCAGTGGGTGTTTTCATGGTACTTGCGCATGATTCTTATAGCCATAGTTTTTGAAATGACCTCTCGTCCATCAGGAAGTTCCCATTCTCCAGATTTGACTTCCCTTGCCCCCATTCGGACTAACTTGTCTTTCTCCTGCACAGTGAAGCTGTACAGGTGGTACTCTTCCCCATGCGCACAACAAAACTGATAATTAGGATTCGCACAGCTACAATGAAGTGTGCTCTTCCAACAATCCTTGCAAGGAAACTTTCTATCTTTCTTTTCCTTGAAGATCATTAAAGCCGCTCGTTTTGCTTCTTGATCTGCTAGATTGTTTCCCCTTGTCAGTGGAGTTAATCCCCGCTGATGCCCTTTTAAATGGACCACTGCTATTCCTACCGGCCTCCGTAAAGCCTGCAAAATTTCAATTATTAACTCCTGATGAACCAATCCCTTTCCCTGGGAATTTATTAAGCCTCTTTCTTCCCAAATTTTCCCAAATGTATGCACTATTCCAAAGGCATATTTGGAATCCGTATAGATGGTGCCGATTTTTCCTTCTAATAATTGTAAAGCTCTTAAAACTGCGTATAACTCGCATGCTTGAGCCGACCAACTGGGACTCAGGGGCCCTGATTCTATTACCTTAAATGTTTTTCCATTAATTATCGCATATCCTGATTTTCTTTTCCCCTCTATTACCCGGGAAGATCCATCTACAAAAAGTTTTTCCCCATCCTCTAGCTCTTCTTCCTCCAAATCTGGTCTAATTTTGGCTTGTTCTTCAATAGTGTGCAGGCAATCATGAGTTATCTCCTCTGACGGTTCCCCGTACAGAAATTGTGCTGGATTCTGTAAACCAGTAACTTCAAGTTCTAGTTTAGGTGAAGATATCAGGATACCCTCGTACTTCAGGAGCCTGGCATCAGTAATCCACTTTTCAGCTTTCTGTTGTAAAATTCCTCTAATATTGTGGGGTGATAATACTTTCAGTTCTCCCCCAAAGGTAACTTTGTGAGCCTCTTCCACTAGCAGAGCCGCAGCCACTATAGCTTGTAGGCAGATAGGCCATCCTCTGCTTACAGGGTCTAACAATTTAGAAAGGTATCCTACAGGCTTTTTCTTCCCTGCCCATTCTTGCACTAACACCCCATATGCTGTTCCTTCATCAACATTAATAAATAAATAAAATGGTTTCTTGACATCCGGTAAACTCAAAACAGGAGTGTTTACCAAATCCATTTTTAAAACTTCCAATTGTTCATCATCATCCTTAGACCATTTTAATAGGCCATCCTTAGATATCTTAGCATATAAAAATTTTACTTTCCTACTATAGCCTTCAATCCATTGTCTACAATATCCCAAAAGGCCCAGCAATTGTCTGATCTGTCTCTTAGTTTTTGGAGCCGGCAATGATAATATGCCCTGAACTCTTTCTGGGTCTAACTTCTTAGTTCCTTTACTCAATCTGTGCCCTAAATATTTCACTTCCTTTTCGACAAATTGCAGTTTTGATTTCGACACCTTTAATCCCTGTAAACTTAAAAAATTTAACAACCTAATACTCTCCTCCCTAACTGCCTCCTCATCGCTGCCGGCCAACAGTAAATCGTCCACATACTGGACAAGGGTCACCCCCCCACCTAATTCGTACCCCCTCAATATTTGTTCTAATGCCTGTCCAAACAAATTTGGAGACTCGGTGAACCCTTGAGGTAAAACGGTCCACCGTAATTGTTGTTTTCTGTAAGTGTCCGGGTCTTCCCATTCAAAAGCAAAATAATCCCTGCAATCTTTCTTTAAGGGGCATGCCCAGAAGGCATCCTTTAAATCAATTACACTATACCACTGATCATTGGGGCCCAGCTGGCTTAAAAGTGTATGAGGGTTTGCCACTACAGGGAATCTGGTAACCGTTCGTTTGTTAATTTCTCGTAAATCATGCACTAATCTGTATGTCCCATCAGGTTTCTTTACAGGTAAGATGGGGGTGTTAAAAGGGGACATGCAAGGTTCTAATATTCCTTTTTCAATTAACCTTTGAATCTCAGGTTTCAATCCCTGTCTCCCCTCCATCGGTAGGGGGTATTGTTTTATTCTCACTGGTATTTCTGGGTTTCTTATTGTCACTGAAAAAGGTTCAATATCCAATTTTCCAATGGTCTCCGGAGTGTACCATACCTCAGGGTTTATTTTCCCCTCATCAACTGTCCGTAAAGGACACAACTTAATTCTTAGTTCATTTTTTATGACTTCTAAGCCAATCCCTAATTCTATCATTAAATCTCTGCCCAATAAGTTATAGTCCGCCTCAGGCACTAACAGCAAGGACCCCACCCCAAATTTAGAATCACTTTCCAAAACCACATTTTTTATTACGGGAACCCCAAAAGGCTCTCCTTTTGCTCCAATAACTTCTACTTTCTCCGAGGATGTCCCACACCCCCGGGGCAATTTTTGAACAGTAGATCTTTCTGCTCCAGAGTCCACTAGGAACTCTATTTCTTATCGCTGGGGACCCACTTTTAATGCCAGCAACTCAAGTGCCAGCAACTCAAGCTCTTGCTGCTCCTCACCGCCCATTCCCAGCGCATCTACAGCACCACAGACATCGGGGCTCCGGGCTTTCCCTGACGAACAGGGCTTCGACCTTTACCACCAGCTGAACCTGGGCGCCCACTGAAAGTAAAACCCCGAAAAATCACGAACGTCGGACGATTCCTCCCACACAGAAAGTGCCAGCAACTCAAGCTCTTGCTGCTACTCACCGGACTTTGGCAGTGCATCTACAGCACCACAGACATCACGGCTCCGGGCTTTCCCTGACCAACAGGGCTTCGACGTTTACCACCAGCTGCACCTGGGCGCCCACTGAAAAAATAAACGAAAAATCATGAACATCGGACGATTGCTCCCACACCAAAAGTGCCAGCCAGTCAAGCTCTTGCTGCTCCTCACCGGCCATTGGCAGCGCATCTACAGCACCACAGACATCAGGGCTCTGGGCTTTCCCTGACGAACAGGGCTTCGACGTTTACCACCAGCTGAACCTGGGCGCCCACTGAAAAAAATAAACGAAAAATCACGAACATCGGACGATTGCTCCCACAGCGAAAGTGCCAGCCAGTCAAGCTCTTGCTGCTCCTCACCGGCCATTGGCAGCGCATGTACAGCACCACAGACATCGGGGCTCCGGGCTTTCCCTGACCAACAGGGCTTCGACGTTTACCACCAGCTGCACCTGGTTGCACACTGAAAAAAAAACCCTGAAAAATCAAAAACGTCGGACGATTGATCCCACACCGAAAGTGCCAGCCAGTCAAGCTCTTGCTGTTCCTCACCGGCCATTGGCAGCGCATCTACAGCATCACAGACATCGGGGCTCCGGGCTTTCCCTGACCAACAGGGCTTCGACTTTTACCATCAGCTGCACCTGGGCGCCCACTGAAAAGAACCCCGAAAAATCACGAACATCGGACGATTGCTCCCACACCGAAAATGCCAGCAACTCAAGCTCTTGCTGCTCCTCACCGGCCACTGGAAGCGCATCTACAGCACCACAGACATCGCGGCTCCGGGCTTTCCCTGACGAACCGGGCTTCGACATTTACCACCAGCTGCACCTGGGTGCCCACTGAAAAAAAAACCCCGAAAAATCACGAACGTCGGACGATTGCTCCCACACCAAAAGTGCCAGCCAGTCAAGCTCATGCTGCTTCCAACCAGCCATTCCCAGCGCATCTACAGCGCCACAGACATCGGGGCTCCGGGCTTTCCCTGACGAACCGGGCTTCGACATTTACCACCAGCTGCACCTGGGTGCCCACTGAAAAAAAAACCCCGAAAAATCACGAACGTCGGACGATTGCTCCCACACCAAAAGTGCCAGCCAGTCAAGCTCTTGCTGCTCCTCACCGGAATTTGGCAGCCCATCTACAGCACCACAGACATCGGGGCTCCGGGCTTTCCCTGACCAACAGGGCTTCGACGTTTACCACCCGCTGCACATGGGCGCCCACTAAAAAAAATAAACGAAATATCACGAACATCAGAGTATTCCTGCCACACCTTAAATGCCAGCCAGTCAAGCTCATGCTGCTTCTCACCAGCCATTCCCAGCGCATCTACAGCACCACAGACATCGGGGCTCCGGGCTTTCCCTGACCAACAGGGCTTCGAAGTTTACCACCAGCTGCACCTGGGCGCCAACTGAAATAAAACCCCGAAAAATCACGAACGTCGGACAATTGCTCCCACACCGAAAGTGCCAGACAGTCAACCTCTAGCTGCTCCTCACCGGGCATTCCCAGCGCATCTACAGCACCACAGACATCAGGGCTCTGGACTTTCCCTGACGAACAGGGCTTCGACGTTTACCACCAGCTGAACCTGGGCGCCCACTGAAAGTAAAACCCCGAAAAATCACGAACGTCGGACGATTGCTCCCACACCAAAAGTGCCAGCAACTCAAGCTCTTGCTGCTCCTCACCGGCCATTGCCAGCGCATCTACAGCACCACAGACATCGGGGCTCCGGGCTTTCCCTGACCAACAGGGCTTCGACGTTTACCACCAGCTGAACCTGGGCGCCCGCTGAAAAAAATAAAAGAAAAATCACGAACGTCGGACGATTGCTCCCACAGCAAAGGTGCCAGCCAGTCAAGCTCTTGCTGCTCCTCCCCGGCCACTGGCAGCGCATCTACAGCACCACAGACATCGGGGCTCCGAGCTTTCCCTGACCAACAGGGCTTCGACGTTTACCACCAGCTGCACCTGGGCGCCCACTGAAATAAAACCCCGAAAAATCACAAACGTCGGACGATTCCTCCCCCACAGAAAGTGCCAGCAACTCAAGCTCTTGCTGTTCCTCACCGGACTTTGGCAGTGCATCTACAGCACCACAGACATCGTGGCTCCGGGCTTTCCCTGACCAACAGGGCTTTGATACTTACCACCAGCTGCACCTGTTTGCCCAGTGAAAATAAACCCTGAAAAATGACGAACGTCGGACGATTGCTCCCACACCAAAAGTGCCAGCCAGTCAAGCTCATGCTGCTCCTCACCGGACAGTGGCAGTGCATCTACAGCACCACAGACATCGGGGCTCCGGGCATTCCCTGACGAACAGGGCTTCGACGTTTACCACTCGCTGCACCTGGGCTCCCACTGAAAAGAACACCGAAAAATCACGAACGTCGGACGATTGCTCTCACACCAAAAGTGCCAGACAGTCAAGCTCTTCCTGCTGCTCACCGGCCATTGCCAGCCCATCTACAGCACGACAGACATCGGGGCTCCGGGCTTTCCCTGACGAACAGGGCTTCGACGTTTACCACCAGCTGCACCTGGGCGCCCACTGGAAAAAATAAACGAAATATCACGAACATCAGACGAGTGCTCCCACACCGAAAGTGCCAGCCAGTCAAGCTCATGCGGCTTCTCACCAGCAATTCCCAGCGCATCTACAGCACCACAGACATCGGGGCTCCGGGCTTTCCCTGACCAACTGGGCTTCGACGTTTACCACCCGCTGCAGCTGGGCGTCCACTGAAATAAAACCCCGAAAAATCATGAACGTCGGACGATTGCTCCCACAACAAAAGTGCCAGCCAGTCAAGCTCTTGCTGCTCCTCACCAGCCATTGGAGGCGCATCTACAGCACCACAGACATCGGGGCTCCGGGCATTCCCTGACCAACAGGGCTTCGACATTTACCACCAGCTGCACCTGGGCGCCCACTGAAATAAAACCCCGAAAAATCACGAACGTCGGACGATTCCTCCCACACCGAAAGTGCCAGCCAGTCAAGCTCTTGCTGCGACTCACCTCCCATTCCCAGCGCATCTACAGCACCACAGACATCGGGGCTCCGGGCCTTCCCTGACCAACAGGGCTTCCACGTTTACCACCAGCTGCACCTGGGCGCCCACTGAAATAAAACCCCGAAAAATCACGAACGTCGGACGATTCCTCCCACACCGAAAGTGCCAGCAACTCAAGCTCTTGCTGCTCCTCACCGGCCATTCCCAGCGCATCTACAGCACCACAGACATCGGGGCTCCGGGCTTTCCCTGACCAACAGGGCTTCGAAGTTTACCACCAGCTGCACCTGGGCGCCCACTGAAAAAAAATCCCGAAAAATCACGAACGTCGGACGATTCCTCCCACACCGAAAGTGCCAGCAACTCAAGCTCTTGCTGCTACTCACCGGACTTTGGCAGTGCATCTACAGCACCACAGACATCGGGGTTCTGCGCTTTCTTTGACCAACAGGGCTTCGACGATTACCACCAGCTGAACCTGGGCACCCGCTGAGAAAAATAAAAGAAAAATCACGAACATCGGACGATTGTTCCCATAGCAAAAGTGCCAGCCAGTCAAGCTCTTGCTGCTCCTCACCGGCCATTCCCAGCCCATCTACAGCACCACAGACATCGGGGCTCCGGGCTTTCCCTGACCAACAAAGCTTCGACGTTTACCACCAGCTGCACCTGATTGCCCACTGAAAAAAAACCCTGAAAAATCAAAAACGTCGGATGATTGATCTCACACCGAAAGTGCCAGCAACTCAAGCTCTTGCTGCTACTCACCGGCCATTGGCAGCGTATCTACAGCACCACAGACATCGGGGCTCCGGGCTTTCCCTGACCAACAGGGCTTCGACTTTTAACACGAGCTGAACCTGGGCGCCCCCTGAAAAAAAAACCCCAAAAATCACAAATGTCGGACGATTCCTGCCACACCTTAAATGCCAGCCTGTCAAGCTCTTGCTGCTCCTCACCGCACATTCCCAGCGCATCTACAGCACCACAGACATCTGGGATCCGGGCTTTCCGTGACCAACAGGGCTTCGATGTTTACCACCAGCTGCACCTGTGCGCCCACTGAAAGTAAAACCCCGAAAAATCACGAACGTCGGACGATTGCTGCCACACCGAAAGTGCCAGCCAGTCAAGCTGTAGGTGCTCATCACCTTCCATTCCCAGGGCATCTACAGCACCACAGACATCGGGGCTCCGGGCTTTCCCTGACCAACAGGGCTTCGACATTTACCACCAGCTGCACCTGGGCGCCCACTGAAAGTAAAACCGCGAAGAATCACGAACGTCGGACGATTGCTCCCACACCGAAAGTGCCAGCCAGTCAAGCTCTTGCTGCTCCTCACCGGCCATTGGCAGCGCATCTACAGCACCACAGACATCGGGGCTCCGGGCTTTCCCTGACGAACAGGGCTTCGACGTTTACCACCAGCTGCACCTGGGCTCCCACTGAAATAAAACCCCGAAAAATCACGAACGTCGGACGATTGCTCCCACACCAAAAGTGCCAGCAACTCAAGCTCTTGCTACCCCTCACCGGCCATTCCCAGCGCATCTACAGCACCACAGACATCGGGGCTCCGGGCTTTCCCTGACCAACTGGGCTTCGACGTTTACCACCAGTTGCACCTGGGCACCCACTGAAAAAAAAAAACCCCCAAAATCACAAACATCAGACGATTGCTCCCACACCGAAAGTGCCAGCCAGTCAAGCTCTTTGTGCTCCTCACCGGTCATTGG
Source organism: Chlamydotis macqueenii (assembly GCF_036417535.1). NCBI lineage: Eukaryota > Metazoa > Chordata > Aves > Otidiformes > Otididae > Chlamydotis > Chlamydotis macqueenii. The sequence continues at coordinate 53,707 of NW_028239065.1, forward strand.
CGGCGCATCTACAGCACCACAGACATCGGGGCTCCGGGCTTTCCCTGACCAACAGGGCTTCGACGTTTAACACCCGCTGCACCTGGGCGCCCACTGAAAAAAAACCCCGAAAAATCACAAATGTCGGACGATTCCTGCCACACCGAAAGTGCCAGCAACTCAAGCTCTTGCTGCTCCTCACCTCCCATTCCCAGCGCATCTACAGCACCACAGACATCGGGGCTCTGGGCTTTCCCAGACAAACAGGGCTTCGACATTTACCACCAGCTGCACCTGGGCTCCCACTGAAAAGAACCCCGAAAAATCACAAACGTCGGACGATTGCTCCCACACGAAAAGTGCCAGCCAGTCAAGCTCTTGCTGCTCCTCACCGGCCATTGGCAGTGCATCTACAGCACCACAGACATCGGGCCTCCGGGCTTTCCCTGACCAACAGGGCTTAGAAGTTTACCACCAGCTGAACCTGGGCGCCCAGTGAATAAAAATCCCCAAAAATCACAAACGTCCGACGATTGCTCCCACACCAAAAGTGCCAGCAACACAAGCTCTTGCTGCTCCTCACCGGCCATTGGCAGCGCATCTACAGCACCACAGACATCGCGGCTCCGGGCTTTCGCTGACAAACAGGGGTTCGACGTTTACCACCAGCTGCACATGGGCGCCCACTGAAAAAAAACCCCGAAAAATCACAAATGTTGGACGATTCCTGCCACACCTTAAATGCCAGGCTGTCAAGCTCTTGCTGCTCCTCACCGCCCATTCCCAGCGCATCTACAGCACCACAGACATCAGGGCTCTGGACTTTCCCTGACCAACAGGGCTTTGACTGTTACCACCAGCTGCACCTGGGCTCCCACTGAAAAAAACCCCCGAATAATCACAAACGTCGGACGATTGCTCCCACACCGAAAGTGCCAGCCAGTCAAGCTCTTGCTGCTCCTCACCGGCCATTGGCAGCGCATCTACAGCACCACAGACATCGGCGTTCTCCGCTTTCCCTGACCAACAGGGCTTCGACGTTTACCACCAGCTGAACCTGGGCGCCCACTGAAAAAAATAAATGAAAAATCACGAACGTCGGACGATTGCTCCCACACCAAAAGTGCCAGCCAGTCAAGCTCTTGCTGCTCCTCACCGGCCATTCCCAGCGCATCTACAGCACCACAGATACCGGGGCTCCGGGCTTTCCCTGACCAACAGGGCTTCGACGTTTACCACCAGCTGCACCTGGGCGCCCACTGAAATAAAACCCCGAAAAATAACAAACGTCGGACGATTCCTCCCACACCGAAAGTGCCAGCAACTCAACCTCTTTGTGCTCCTCACCGGCCATTGGCAGCGCATCTACAGCACCACAGACATCGGGGCTCTGGGCTTTCCCTGACCAACAGGCCTTCGACGTTTACAACTAGCTGCACCAGGGCGCCCACTAAAAAGAACCCCGAAAAATCACGAACGTCGGACGATTGCTCCCACACCGAAAGTGCCAGCCAGTCAAGCTCTTGCTGCTCCTCACCGGCCACTGGCAGCGCATCTACAGCACCACAGACATCGCGGCTCTGGGCTTTCCCTGACCAACAGGGCTTCGACGTTTACCACCAGCTGAACCTGGGCGCCCAGTGAATAAAAATCCCCAAAAATCACAAACGTCCGACGATTGCTCGCGCACCCAAAGTGCCAGACAGTCAAGCTCTTGCTGCTCCTCACCGGCCATGGGCAGCGCATCTACAGCACCACAGACATCGGGGCTCCGGGCTTTCCCTGACCAACAGGGCTTCGACGTTTACCACCAGCTGCACCTGGGCGCCCACTGAAAAGAACCCCGAAAAATCAGAAACGTCGGACGATTGCTCCGACACCAAAAGTGCCAGCCAGTCAAGCTCTTGCTGCTTCTCACCAGCCATTCCCAGCGCATCTACAGCACCACAGATACCGGGGCTCCGGGCTTTCCCTGACCAACAGGGCTTCGACGTTTACCACCAGCTGCACCTGGGCGCCCACTGAAATAAAACCCCGAAAAATCACGAACGTCGGACGATTGCTCCCACACCAAAAGTGCCAGCAACTCAAGCTCTTGCTGCTCCTCACCGGCCATTCCCAGCGCATCTACAGCACCACAGACATCGCGGCTCTGGGCTTTCCCTGACCAACAGGGCTTCGACATTTACCACCAGGTGCACCTGGGCGCCCACTGAAAAAAATAAACGAAAAATAACAAAAGTCGGACGATTGCTCCCACAGCGAAAGTGCCAGCCAGTCAAGCTCTTGCTGCTCCTCACCGGCCATTGGAGGCGCATCTACAGCACCACAGACATCGGGGCTCCGGGCTTTCCCTGACCAACAGGTCTTCGACGTTTACCACCCGCTGCACCTGGGCTCCCACTGAAAAGAACCCCGAAAAATCACAAACGTCGGACGATTGCTCCCACACAAAAAGTGCCAGCCAGTCAAGCTCTTCCTGCTCCTCACCGGGCATTGGCAGTGCATCTACAGCACCACAGATATCAGGGCTCCGGGCTTTCCCTGACTAACAGGGATTCGACGTTTACCACCCGCTGCACCTGGGCTCCCACTGAAAAGAACCCCGAAAAATCACGAACATCGGACGATTACTCCCACACCGAAAGTGCCAGCAACTCAAGCTCTTGCTGCTACTCACCGGCCATTCCCAGCGCATCTACAGCACTACAGACATCGGGGCTCCGGGCTTTCCCTGACCAACAGGGCTTCGACGTTTACCACCAGCTGCAGCTGGGCGCACACTGAAAAAAAACCCTGAAACATCAAAAACGTCGGACGATTGCTCGCACACCGAAAGTGCCAGCCTGTCAAGCTCTTGCTGCTCCTCACCAGCCATTCCCAGCGCATCTACAGCACCACAGACATCGGGGCTCCGGGCTTTCCCTGACCAACAGGGCTTCGACGTTTACCACCAGCTGCAGCTGGGCGCACACTGAAAAAAAACCCTGAAACATCAAAAACGTCGGACGATTGCTCCCACACCGAAAGTGCCAGCCTGTCAAGCTCTTGCTGCTCCTCACCAGCCATTCCCAGCGCATCTACAGCACCACAGACATCGGGGCTCCGGGCCTTCCCTGACCAACAGGGCTTCGACGTTTACCACCAGCTGCACCTGGGCACCCACTGAAAAAAATCCCTGAAAAATCAAAAACGTCGGACGATTGCTCCCACACCGAAAGTACCAGCAACACAAGCTCTTGCTGCTCCTCACGGGCCATTCCCAGCGCATCTACAGCACAACAGACATCGGGGCTCCGGGCTTTCCCTGACCAACAGGGCTTAGACGTTTACCACCAGCTGAACCGGGGCGCCCAGTGAAATAAAACCCCGAAAAATCACGAACGTCGGACGATTGCTCCCACACCGAAAGTGCCAGCAACATAAGCTCTTGCTTCTCCTCACCGGCCATTCCCAGCGCATCTACAGCACCACAGACATCGGGGCTCCGACCTTTCCCTGACCAACAGGGCTTCGACGTTTACCACCAGCTGCACCTGGGCGCCCACTGAAATAAAACCCCGAAAAATCACGAACGTCCGACGATTGCTCGCACACCCAAAGTGCCAGCCAGTCAAGCTCTTGCTGCTCCTCACCGGCCATAGGCAGCGCATCTACAGCAGCACAGACATCGGGGCTCCGGGCTTTCCCTGACCAACAGGGCTTCAACGTTTACCACCAGCTGAACCTGGGCGCCCAGTGAATAAAAATCCCCAAAAATCACAAACGTCCTAAGATTGCTCCCACACCGAAAGTGCCAGACAGTCAAGCTCTTGCTGTTCCTCACCGTCCATTGGCAGCGCATCTACAGCACCACAAATATCGGGGCTCCGAGCTTTCCCTGACCAACAGGGCTTCGATGTTTACCACCAGCTGCACCTGGGCGCCCACTGAAATAAAACCCCGAAAAATCACGAACGTCGGACGATTGCTCCCACACTGAAAGTTCCAGCAACTCAAGCTCTTGCTGCTACTCACCTCCCATTCCCAGCGCATCTACAGCACCACAGACATCGGGGCTCCGGGCTTTCCCTGACCAACTGGGCTTCGACGTTTACCACCAGCTGAACCTGGGCCCCCACTGAAATAAAACCCCCAAAAATCATGAACGTCGGACGATTGATCGCACACCGAAAGTGCCAGCCAGTCAAGCTCTTGCTGCTCCTCACCGGCCATTGCCAGCCCATCTACAGCCCCACAGACATCGGGGCTCCGGGCTTTCCCTGATGAACAGGGCTTCGACGTTTACCACCCACTGCACCTGGGCGCCCACTGAAAAAAATAAACGAAAAATCACAAACGTCGGACAATTGCTCCCACACCGAAAGTGCCAGCCAGTCAAGCTCTTGCTGCTACTCACCTCCGATTCCCAGCGCATCTACAGCACCACAGACATCGGGGCTCCGGGCTTTCCCTGACCAACAGGGCTTCGACATTTACCACCAGCTGCACCTGGGCGCCCACTGAAATAAAACCCCGAAAAATAACAAACGTCGGACGATTGCTCCCACACCGAAAGTGCCAGCCAGTCAAGCTCTTGCTGCTCCTCACCGGCCATTGGCAGCGCATCTACAGCACCACAGACATCGGGGCTCCGCGCTTTCCCTGACCAACAGGGCTTCGACGTTTACCACCAGCTGCACCTGGGCTCCCACTAAAAAAAAACCCCGAATAATCACAAACATCGGACGATTGCTCCCACACCAAAAGTGCCAGCCAGTCAAGCTCTTGCTGCTCCTCACCGGCCATTGGCAGCGCATCTACAGCACCACAGACATCGGGGCTCCGAGCTTTCCCTGACCAACAGGGCTTCGACGTTTACCACTCGCTGAACCTGGGCACCCACTGAAAGTAAAACCCCGAAAAATCACGAACGTCGGACGATTGCTCCCACACCGAAAGTGCCAGCCTGTCAAGCTCTTGCTGCTCCTCACCGGCCATTGGCCGCGCATCTACAGCACGACAGACATCGGGGCTCCGGGCTTTCCCTGACCAACAGGGCTCAGAAGTTTACCACCAGCTGAACCTGGGCGCCCACTGAAAAAAAACCCTGAAAAATTAAAAACGACGGACGATTGCTCCCACACTGAAAGTGCCAGCCAGTCAAGCTCTTGCTGCTGCTCACCGGCCATTGGCAGCGCATGTACAGCACCACAGACATCGCGGCTCCGGGCTTTCCCTGACCAACAGGGCTTCGACATTTACCATCAGCTGCACCTGGGCGCCCACTGAAAAAAATAACGAAATATCACGAACATCAGACGATTGCTCCCACACTGAAAGTGCCAGCAACTCAAGCTCATGCTGCTTCTCACCGGACTTTGGCAGTGCATCTACAGCACCACAGACATCGGGGCTCCGGGCTTTCCCTGACCAACAGGGCTTCGACGTTTACCACCAGGTGCACCTGCGCTCCCACTGAAAAAAAACCCCGAAAAATCACGAACGTCGGACGATTACTCCCACACCGAAAGTGCCAGCAACTCAAGCTCATGCTGCTTCTCACCGGACTTTGGCAGTGCATCTACAGCACCACAGACATCGGGGCTCCGGGCTTTCCCTGACCAACAGGGCTTCGATGTTTACCACCAGCTGCACCTGGGCGCCCACTGAAAAAAAACCCCGAAAAATCACGAACGTCGGACGATTGCTCCCACACTGAAAGTTCCAGCAACTCAAGCTCTTGCTGCTACTCACCTCCCATTCCCAGCGCATCTACAGCACCACAGACATCGGGGCTCCGGGCTTTCCCTGACCAACAGGGCTTCGATGTTTACCACCAGCTGCACCTGGGCGCCCACTGAAAAAAAACCCCGAAAAATCACAAACGTTGGACGATTCCTGCCACACCTTAAATGCCAGCCTGTCAAGCTCTTGCTGCTCCTCACCGCCCATTCCCAGCGCATCTACAGCACCACAGACATCAGGGCTCTGGACTTTCCCTGACGATCAGGGCTTCGACGTTTACCACCAGCTGAACCTGGGCGCCCACTGAAAAGAACCCCGAAAAATCACGAACGTCGGACAATTGCTCCCACACCAAAAGTGCCAGCAACACAAGCTCTTGCTGCTCCTCAGCGGCCATGGGCAGCGCATCTACAGCGCCACAGACATCGGGGCTCCGGGCTTTCCCTGACCAACAGGGCTTTGACTGTTACCACCAGCTGCACCTGGGCTCCCACTGAAAAAAAACCCCGAATAATCACAAACGTCGGACGATTGCTCCCACACCCAAAGTGCCAGCCAGTCAAGCTCTTGTTGCTCCTCACCGGCCATTCCCAGCGCATCTACAGCACCACAGACATCGGGGCTCTACGCTTTCCCTGAACAACAGGGCTTCGACGTTTACCACCAGCTGCACCTGGGCGCCCACTGAAAAAAATAAATCAAAAATCACGAACGTCGGACGATTGCTCCCACACCAAAAGTGCCAGCCAGTCAAGCTCTTGCTGCTCCTCACCGGCCATTCCCAGCGCATCTACAGCACCACAGACATCAGGGCTCTGGACTTTCCGTGACGATCAGGGCTTCGACGTTTACCACCAGCTGCACCTGGGCTCCCACTGAAAAGAACCCCGAAAAATCACGAACGTCGGACGATTACTCCCACACCGAACGTGCCAGCAACTCAAGCTCTTGCTGCTACTCACCGGCCATTCCCAGCGCATCTACAGCACCACAGACATCGTGGCTCTGGGCTTTCCCTGACCAACAGGACTTCGACGATTACCACCAGCTGCACCTGGGCGCCAACTGAAATAAAACCCTGAAAAATCACGAACGTCGGACGATTGCTCCCACACCAAAAGTGCCAGCCTGTCAAGCTCTTGCTGCTCCTCACCGCCCATTCCCAGCGCATCTACAGCACCACAGACATCGGGGTTCTGCGCTTTCCCTGAATAACAGGGCTTCGACGTTTACCACCAGCTGCACCTGGGCGCCCACTGAAAAAAATAAACGAAAAATCAGGAACATCGGACGATTGCTCCCACACCAAAAGTGCCAGCCTGTCAAGCTCTTGCTGCCCCTCACCGCCCATTCCCAGCGCATCTACAGCACCACAGACATCGGGGCTCCGGGCTTTCCCTGATGAACAGGGCTTCGACGTTTACCACTCGCTGAACCTGGGCACCCACTGAAAGTAAAACCCCGAAAAATCACGAACGTCGGACGATTGCTCCCACACCTGAAGTGCCAGCAACTCAAGCTCTTGCTGCTACTCACCGGCCATTGGCAGCGCATCTACAGCACCACAGACATCGGGGCTCCGGGCTTTCCCTGACGAACCGGGCTTCGACATTTACCACCAGCTGCACCTGGGTGCCCCCTGAAAAAAAAACCCCAAAAATCACAAACGTCGGACGATTGCTCCCACACCAAAAGTGCCAGCCAGTCAAGCTCTTGCTGCTCCTCACCGGCCATTCCCAGCGCATCTACAACACCGCAGACATCGGCGTTCTCCGCTTTCCCTGACCAACAGGGCTTCGACGTTTACCACCAGCTGAACCTGGGCGCCCACTGAAAAAAATAAATGAAAAATCACGAACGTCGGACGATTGTTCCCACACCAAAAGTGCCAGCCAGTCAAGCTCTTGCTGCTCCTCACCGGCCATTCCCAGCGCATCTACAGCACCACAGATACCGGCGCTCCGGGCTTTCCCTGACCAACAGGGCTTCGACGTTTACCACCAGCTGCACCTGGGCGCCCACTGAAATAAAACCCCGAAAAATAACAAACGTCGGACGATTCCTCCCACACCGAAAGTGCCAGCAACTCAACCTCTTTGTGCTCCTCACCGGCCATTGGCAGCGCATCTACAGCACCACAGACATCGGGGCTCTGGGCTTTCCCTGACCAACAGGCCTTCGACGTTTACAACTAGCTGCACCAGGGCGCCCACTAAAAAGAACCCCGAAAAATCACGAACGTCGGACGATTGCTCCCACACCGAAAATGCCAGAAGCTCAAGCTCTTGCTGCTCCTCACCGGCCACTGGCAGCGCATCTACAGCACCACAGACATTGCGGCTCTGGGCTTTCCCTGACCAACAGGGCTTCGACGTTTACCACCAGCTGCACCTGGGCGCCCAGTGAATAAAAATCCCCAAAAATCACAAACGTCCGACGATTGCTCGCGCACCCAAAGTGCCAGACAGTCAAGCTCTTGCTGCTCCTCAGCGGCCATGGGCATCGCATCTACAGCACCACAGACATCGGGGCTCCGGGCTTTCCCTGACCAACAGGGCTTCGACGTTTACCACCAGCTGCACTTCGGCTCCCACTGAAAAAAAACCCCGAAAAATCACGAACGTCGGACGATTGCTCCCACACCGAATGTGCCAGCCTGTCAAGCTCTTGCTGCTCCTCACCGGCCATTCCCAGCGCATCTACAGCATCACAGACATCGGGGCTCCGGGCTTTCCCTGACCAACAGGGCTTCGACGTTTACCACCAGCTGCACCTGGGCGCCCACTGAAAAGAACCCCGAAAAATCAGAAACGTCGGACGATTGCTCCGACACCAAAAGTGCCAGCCAGTCAAGCTCTTGCTGCTTCTCACCAGCCATTCCCAGCGCATCTACAGCACCACAGATACCGGGGCTCCGGGCTTTCCCTGACCAACAGGGCTTCGACGTTTACCACCAGCTGCACCTGGGCGCCCACTGAAATAAAACCCCGAAAAATCACGAACGTCGGACGATTGCTCCGACACCAAAAGTGCCAGCAACTCAAGCTCTTGCTGCTCCTCACCGGCCATTCCCAGCGCATCTACAGCACCACAGACATCGCGGCTCTGGGCTTTCCCTGACCAACAGGGCTTCGACATTTACCACCAGGTGCACCTGGGCGCCCACTGAAAAAAATAAACGAAAAATAACAAAAGTCGGACGATTGCTCCCACAGCGAAAGTGCCAGCCAGTCAAGCTCTTGCTGCTCCTCACCGGCCATTGGAGTCGCATCTACAGCACCACAGACATCGGGGCTCCGGGCTTTCCCTGACCAACAGGTCTTCGACGTTTACCACCCGCTGCACCTGGGCTCCCACTGAAAAGAACCCCGAAAAATCACAAACGTCGGACGATTGCTCCCACACCAAAAGTGCCAGCCAGTCAAGCTCTTCCTGCTCCTCACCGGGCATTGGCAGTGCATCTACAGCACCACAGATATCAGGGCTCCGGGCTTTCCCTGACTAACAGGGATTCGACGTTTACCACCCGCTGCACCTGGGCTCCCACTGAAAAGAACCCCGAAAAATCACGAACATCGGACGATTACTCCCACACCGAAAGTGCCAGCAACTCAAGCTCTTGCTGCTACTCACCGGCCATTCCCAGCGCATCTACAGCACTACAGACATCGGGGCTCCGGGCTTTCCCTGACTAACAGGGCTTCGACGTTTACCACCAGCTGCAGCTGGGCGCACACTGAAAAAAAACCCTTAAACATCAAAAACGTCGGACGATTGCTCCCACACCGAAAGTGCCAGCCTGTCAAGCTCTTGCTGCTCCTCACCAGCCATTCCCAGCGCATCTACAGCACCACAGACATCGGGGCTCCGGGCTTTCGCTGACCAACAGGGCTTCGACGTTTACCACCAGCTGCAGCTGGGCGCACACTGAAAAAAAACCCTGAAACATCAAAAACGTCGGACGATTGCTCCCACACCGAAAGTGCCAGCCTGTCAAGCTCTTGCTGCTCCTCACCAGCCATTCCCAGCGCATCTACAGCACCACAGACATCGGGGCTCCGGGCCTTCCCTGACCAACAGGGCTTCGACGTTTACCACCAGGTGCACCTGCGCTCCCACTGAAAAAAATCCCTGAAAAATCAAAAACGTCGGACGATTGCTCCCACACCGAAAGTACCAGCAACACAAGCTCTTGCTGCTCCTCACGGGCCATTCCCAGCGCATCTACAGCACAACAGACATCGGGGCTCCGGGCTTTCCCTGACCAACAGGGCTTAGACGTTTACCACCAGCTGAACCGGGGCGCCCAGTGAAATAAAACCCCGAAAAATCACGAACGTCGGACGATTGCTCCCACACCGAAAGTGCCAGCAACATAAGCTCTTGCTTCTCCTCACCGGCCATTCCCAGCGCATCTACAGCACCACAGACATCGGGGCTCCGGGCTTTCCCTGACCAACAGGGCTTCGACGTTTACAACTAGCTAAACCTGGGCTCCCACTGGAAAAAATAAACGAAAAATCACGAACATCGGACTATTACTCCCACACCGAAAGTGCCAGCCTGTCAAGCTCTTGCTGCTCCTCACCGGCCATTCCCAGCGCATCTACAGCATCACAGATATCGGGGCTCCGAGCTTTCCCTGACCAACAGGGCTTCGACGTTTACCACCAGCTGCACCTGGGCGCCCACTGAAATAAAACCCCGAAAAATCACGAACGTCCGACGATTGCTCGCACACCCAAAGTGCCAGCCAGTCAAGCTCTTGCTGCTCCTCACCGGTCATAGGCAGCACATCTACAGCAGCACAGACATCGGGGCTCCGGGCTTTCCCTGACCAACAGGGCTTCAACGTTTACCACCAGCTGAACCTGGGCGCCCAGTGAATAAAAATCCCCAAAAATCACAAACGTCCTAAGATTGCTCCCACACCGAAAGTGCCAGACAGTCAAGCTCTTGCTGTTCCTCACCGTCCATTGGCAGCGCATCTACAGCACCACAGACATCGGGGCTCCGGGATTTACCTGACCAACAGGGCTTCGACATTTACCACCAGCTGCACCTGGGCGCCCACTGAAATAAAACCCCGAAAAATCACGAACGTCGGACGATTGCTCCCACACTGAAAGTTCCAGCAACTCAAGCTCTTGCTGCTACTCACCTCCCATTCCCAGCGCATCTACAGCACCACAGACATCGGGGCTCCGGGCTTTCCCTGACCAACTGGGCTTCGACGTTTACCACCAGCTGAACCTGGGCCCCCACTGAAATAAAACCCCCAAAAATCATGAACGTCGGACGATTGATCGCACACCGAAAGTGCCAGCCAGTCAAGCTCTTGCTGCTCCTCACCGGCCATTGCCAGCCCATCTACAGCCCCACAGACATCGGGGCTCCGGGCTTTCCCTGATGAACAGGGCTTCGACGTTTACCACCCACTGCACCTGGGCGCCCACTGAAAAAAATAAACGAAAAATCACAAACGTCGGACAATTGCTCCCACACCGAAAGTGCCAGCCAGTCAAGCTCTTGCTGCTACTCACCTCCCATTCCCAGCGCATCTACAGCACCACAGACATCGGGGCTCCGGGCTTTCCCTGACCAACAGGGCTTCGACATTTACCACCAGCTGCACCTGGGCGCCCACTGAAATAAAACCCCGAAAAATAACAAACGTCGGACGATTGTTCCCACATTGAAAGTGCCAGCCAGTCAAGCTCTTGCTGCTCCTCACCGGCCATTGGCAGCGCATCTACAGCACCACAGACATCGGGGCTCCGAGCTTTCCCTGACCAACAGGGCTTCGACGTTTACCACCAGCTGCACCTGGGCTCCCACTAAAAAAAAACCCCGAATAATCACAAACATCGGACGATTGCTCCCACACCAAAAGTGCCAGCCAGTCAAGCTCTTGCTGCTCCTCACCGGCCATTGGCAGCGCATCTACAGCACCACAGACATCGGGGCTCCGAGCTTTCCCTGACCAACAGGGCTTCGACGTTTACCACTCGCTGAACCTGGGCACCCACTGAAAGTAAAACCCCGAAAAATCACGAACGTCGGACGATTGCTCCCACACCGAAAGTGCGAGCCTGTCAAGCTCTTGCTGCTCCTCACCGGCCATTGGCCGCGCATCTACAGCACGACAGACATCGGGGCTCCGGGCTTTCCCTGACCAACAGGGCTCAGAAGTTTACCACCAGCTGAACCTGGGCGCCCACTGAAAAAAAACCCTGAAAAATTAAAAACGACGGACGATTGCTCCCACACCGAAAGTGCCAGCCAGTCAAGCTCTTGCTGCTGCTCACCGGCCATTGGCAGCGCATGTACAGCACCACAGACATCGGGGCTCCGGGCTTTCCCTGACCAACAGGCCTTCGACATTTACCATCAGCTGCACCTGGGCGCCCACTGAAAAAAATAACGAAATATCACGAACATCAGACGATTGCTCCCACACCGAAAGTGCCAGCAACTCAAGCTCATGCTGCTTCTCACCGGACTTTGGCAGTGCATCTACAGCACCACAGACATCGCGGCTCCGGGCTTTCCCTGACCAACAGGGCTTCGACGTTTACCACCAGGTGCACCTGCGCTCCCACTGAAAAAAAACCCCGAAAAATCACGAACGTCGGACGATTACTCCCACACCGAAAGTGCCAGCAACTCAAGCTCATGCTGCTTCTCACCGGACTTTGGCAGTGCATCTACAGCACCACAGACATCGGGGCTCCGGGCTTTCCCTGACCAACAGGGCTTCGATGTTTACCACCAGCTGCACCTGGGCGCCCACTGAAAAAAAACCCCGAAAAATCACAAACGTTGGACGATTCCTGCCACACCTTAAATGCCAGTATGTCAAGCTCTTGCTGCTCCTCACCGCCCATTCCCAGCGCATCTACAGCACCACAGACATCACGGCTCTGGACTTTCCCTGACGATCAGGGCTTCGACGTTTACCACCAGCTGAACCTGGGCGCCCACTGAAAAGAACCCCGAAAAATCACGAACGTCGGACAATTGCTCCCACACCAAAAGTGCCAGCAACACAAGCTCTTGCTGCTCCTCAGCGGCCATGGGCAGCGCATCTACAGCGCCACAGACATCGGGGCTCCGGGCTTTCCCTGACCAACAGGGCTTTGACTGTTACCACCAGCTGCACCTGGGCTCCCACTGAAAAAAAACCCCGAATAATCACAAACGTCGGACGATTGCTCCCACACCCAAAGTGCCAGCCAGTCAAGCTCTTGCTGCTCCTCACCGCCCATTCCCAGCGCATCTACAGCACCACAGACATCGGGGCTCTACGCTTTCCCTGACCAACAGGGCTTCGACGTTTACCACCCGCTGCACCTGGGCGCCCACTGAAATAAAACCCCGAAAAATCACGAACGTCGGACAATTGCTCCCACACCGAAAGTGCCAGCAACTCAAGCTCTTGCTGCTACTCACCGGACTTTGGCAGTGCATCTACAGCACCACAGACATCGGGGTTCTCCGCTTTCCCTGAACAACAGGGCTTCGACGTTTACCACCAGCTGCACCTGGGCGCCCACTGAAAAAAATAAATGAAAAATCACGAACGTCGGACGATTGCTCCCACACCAAAAGTGCCAGCCAGTCAAGCTCTTGCTGCTCCTCACCGGCCATTCCCAGCGCATCTACAGCACCACCGACACCGGGGCTCCGGGCTTTCCCTGACCAACAGGGCTTCGACGTTTACCACCAGCTGCACCTGGGCGCCCACCTAAAAAAAATCCCCAAAAATCACAAATGTCGGACGATTGCTCCCACACCTTAATTGTCATCGGGTCACGCTACTGATACTCCTCATGGGCCATTGCCAGCGCATCTACAGCCCCACAGACATCGGGGCTCCGGGCTTTCCCTGACCATCAGGGCTTAGAAGTTTACCACCAGCAGAACCTGGGCGCCCACTGAAAGTAAAACCCCGAAGAATCACGAACGTCGGACGATTGCTCCCACACCGAAAGTGCCAGCAACTCAAGTTCCTGCTGCTACTCACCAGACTTTGGCAGTGCATCTACAGCACCACAGACATCGGGGCTCCGGGCTTTCCCTGACCAACTGGGCTTCGACGTTTACCACCAGCTGAACCTGGGCGCCCACTGAAAAAAATAAACGAAAAATAACAAACGTCGGACGATTGGTCCCACAGCGAAAGTGCCAGCCAGTCAAGCTCTTGCTGCTACTCACCGCCCATTGGCAGCGCATCTACAGTACCACAGACATCGGGGCTCCGGGCTTTCCCTGACCAACAGGGCTTCGACATTTACCACCCGCTGCACCTGGTTCACCACTGAAAAAAAACCCCGAAAAATTAAAAACGTCGGACGATTGATCCCACACTGAAAGTGCCAGCAACTCAAGCTCTTGCTGCTCCTCACCGGCCATTCCCAGCGCATCTACAGCACCACAGACATCGCGGCTCTGGGCTTTCCCTGACCAACAGGACTTCGACATTTACCACCAGCTGCACCTAGTTGGCCACTGAAAAAAAACCCTGAAAAATCAAAAACGTCGGACAATTGATCCCACACCGAAAGTGCCAGCCAGTCAAGCTCTTGCAGTTCCTCACCGGCCACTGTCAGCTCATCTACAGCACCACAGACATCGGAGCTCCGGGCTTTCCCTGACCATCAGGGCTTCGACGTTTACCACTCGCTGCACCTGGGCTCCCACTGAAAAAAACCCTGAAAAATCACGAACGTCGGACGATTGCACCCAAACCGAAATTGCCAGCAACACAATCTCTTGCTGCTCCTCACCGGCCATTCCCAGCGCATCTACAGCACCACAGACATCGGGGCTCCGGGCATTCCCTGACGAACAGGGCTTCGAAGTTTACCACCAGCTGAACCTGGGCGCCCACTGGAAAAAAAACCCAAAAAATCACGAACGTCGGACGATTGTTCCCACATTGAAAGTGCCAGCCAGTCAAGCTCTTGCTGCTCCTCACCGGCCATTCCCAGCGCATCTACAGCACCACAGACATCGGGGCTCCGGGCTTTCCCTGACCAACAGGGCTTCGACGTTTACCACCAGCTGCACCTGGGTGCCGCCTGAAAAAAAAACTCCAACAATCACAAATGTCGGACGATTCCTGCCACACCTTAAATGCCAGCCTGTCAAGCTCTTGCTGCTACTCACCGGACATTCCCAGCGCATCTATAGCACCACAGACATCAGGGCTCTGGAATTTCCCTGACGAACAGGGCTTCGACGTTTACCACCAGCTGCACCTTGGCGCCCACTGAAAAAAAAACCGCAAAAATCACGAACGTCGGACGATTGCTCCCACACCGAAAGTGCCAGACAGTCAAGCTCTTGCTGTTCCTCACCGCCCATTCCCAGCGCATCTACAGCACCACAGACATCGGGGCTCCGGGCTTTCCCTGACCAACAGGGCTTAGACGTTTACCACCAGCTGCACCTGGGCGCCCACTGAAATAAAAACCCCAAAAATCACAAATGTCAGACGATTCCTGCCACACCTTAAATGCCAGCCTGTCAAGCTCTTGCTGCTCCTCACCGTCCATTCCCAGCGCATCTACAGCACCACAGGTATCGGGGCTCCGAGCTTTCCCTGACCAACAGGGCTTCGACATTTACCACCAGCTGCACCTGGGCTCCCACTGAAATAAAACCCCGAAAAATCACGAACGTCGGACGATTCCTCCCACACCGAAAGTGCCAGCAACTCAAGCTCTTGCTGCTACTCACCGGACTTTGGCAGTGCATCTACAGCACCACAGACATCGGGGTTCTGCGCTTTCCCTGAACAACAGGGCTTCGACGTTTACCACCAGCTGCACCTGGGTGCCCCCTGAAAAAAAAACCCCAAAAATCACAAATGTCAGACGATTCCTGCCACACCTTAAATGCCAGCCAGTCAAGCTCTTGCTGCTCCTCACCGCCCATTCCCAGCGCATCTACAGCACCAAAGACATCGCGGCTCTGGGCTTTCCCTGACGAACCGGGCTTCGACATTTACCACCAGCTGCACCTGGGTGCCCCCTGAAAAAAAAAACCCAGAAATCACAAATGTCGGACGATTCCTGCCACACCTTAAATGCCAGCCTGTCAAGCTCTTGCTGCTACTCACCGGCCATTCCCAGCGCATCTACAGCACCACAGACACCGGGGCTCCGGGCTTTCCCTGACCAACAGGGCTTCGACATTTACCACCAGCTGCACCTAGTTGCCCACTGAAAAAAAACCCTGAAAAATGACTAACGTCGGACTATTGCTACCACACCAAAAGTGCCAGCCTGTCAAGCTCTTGCTGCTCCTCACCGGACAGTGGCAGTGCATCTACAGGACCACAGACATCGGGGCTCCGGGCTTTCCCTGACCAACAGGGCTTAGAAGTTTACCACCAGTTGAACCTGGGCTCCCACTGAAATAAAACCCCGAAAAATCACGAACATCGGACGATTGCTCCCACACCCAAAGTGCCAGCCAGTCAAGCTCTTGCTGCTCCTCACCGCCCATTCCCAGCGCATCTACAGCACCACAGACATCGGGGCTCCGGGCTTTCCCTGACCAACAGGGCTTCGACGTTTACCACCAGCTGCACCTGGGCGCCCACTGAAAAAAACCCCGAAAAATCACAAACGTCGGACTACTGATAACACACTGAAAGTGCCAGCCAGTCAAGCTCTTGCTGCTCCTCACCGGCCATTCCCAGCGCATCTACAGCACCACAGACATCGGGGCTCCGGGCTTTCCCTGACCAACAGGGCTTCGACGTTTACCACCAGCTGCACCTAGTTGGCCACTGAAAAAAAACCCTGAAAAATCAAAAACGTCGGACGATTGATCCCACACTGAAAGTGCCAGCCAGTCAAGCTCTTGCTGGTACTCACCGGACTTTGGCAGTGCATCTACAGCACCACAGACATCGGGGCTCCGGGCTTTCCCTGAACAACAGGGCTTCAACGTTTACCACCAGCTGCACCTGGGCGCCCACTGAAAAAAATAAACGAAAAATCACGAACATCGCACGATTGCTCCCACACCGAAAGTGCCAGCAAATCAAGCTCTTGCTGCTCCTCACCGGCCATTCCCAGCGCATCTACAGCACCACAGACATCGCGGCTCCGGGCTTTCCCTGACCAACAGGGCTTCGACATTTACCACCAGCTGCACCTGGTTACACACTGAAAAAAAACCCTGAAAAATCACAAACGTCGGACGATTGCTCCCACACCGAAAGTGCCAGCAACTCAAGCTCTTGCTGCTCCTCACCGGCCATTGGCAGCGCAACTACAGCACCACAGACATCGGGGCTCCGGGCTTTCCCTGACCAACAGGGCTTCGACATTTACCACCAGCTGCACCTGGTCACCCACTGAAATAAAACCCCCAAAAATCACGAACGTCGGACGATTGCTCCCACACCGAAAGTGCCAGCCAGTCAAGCTCTTGCTGCTCCTCACCGGACTTTGGCAGTGCATCTACAGCACCACAGACATCGGGGCTCCGGGCTTTCCCTGACCAACAGGGCTTCGACGTTTACCACCCGCTGCACCTGGGCGCCCACGGAAAAAAAACCCCGAAAAATCACGAACGTCGGACGATTCCTCCCACACCGAAAGTGCCAGCAACTCAAGCTCTTGCTGCTACTCACCGGACTTTGGCAGTGCATCTACAGCACCACAGACATCGGGGTTCTGCGCTTTCCCTGACCAACAGGGCTTCAACGTTTACCACCCGCTGCACCTGGGCGCCCACTGAAATAAAACCCCGAAAAATCACGAACGTCCGACGATTGCTCCCACACCCAAAGTGCCAGCCAGTCAAGCTCTTGCTGCTCCTCACCGGCCATTGGCAGCGCATCTACAGCACCACAGACATCGGGGCTCCGGGCTTTCCCTGACCAACAGGGCTTCGACGTTTACCACCAGCTGCACCTGGGCGCCCACTGAAATAAAACCCCGAAAAATCACGAACGTCGGACGATTGCTCCCACACCAAAAGTGCCAGCAACTCAAGCTCTTGCTGCTACACACCGGACTTTGGCAGTGCATCTACAGCACCACAGACATCGGTGCTCCGGACTTTCCCTGATCAACTGGGCTTCGACGTTTACCACCAGCTGCACCTGGGCGCCCACTGAAATAAAACCCCGAAAAATCACGAACGTCGGACGATTGCTCCCACACCGAAAGTGCCAGCAACTGAAGCTCTTGCTGCTACTCACCGGACTTTGGGAGTGCATCTACAGCACCACAGACATCGGGGTTCTACGCTTTCCCTGACCAAGAGGGCTTCGACATTTACCATCAGCTGCACCTGGGCGCCCACTGAAAAAAATAAACGAAAAATCATGAACATCGGACGATTGCTCCCACACCGAAAGTGCCAGCCAGTCAAGCTCTTGCTGCTCCTCACCGCCCATTCCCAGCACATCTACAGCACCACAGACATCGGGGCTCCCGGCTTTCCCTGACCAACAGGGCTTCGACGTTTACCACCAGCTGAACCTGGGCGCCCACTGAAATAAAACCCCCAAAAATCACGAACGTCGGACGATTGTTCCCACATTGAAAGTGCCAGCCAGTCAAGCTCTTGCTGCTCCTCACCGGCCATTCGCAGCGCATCTACAGCACCACAGACATCAGGGCTCTGCGCTTTCCCTGACCAACAGGGCTTCGACGTTTACCACCAGATGAACCTGGGCGCCCACTGAAAAAAATAAACGAAAAATCACGAACATCGGACGATTGCTCCCACACCGAAAGTGCCAGACAGTCAAGCTCTTGCTGCTACTCACCGCCCATTGGCAGGGCATCTACAGCACCACAGACATCGGGGCTCCGAGCTTTCCCTGACCAACAGGGCTTCAACGTTTACCACCAGCGGCACCTGGGCGCCCACTGAAATAAAACCCCGAAAAATCACGAACGTCGGACGATTGCTCCCACACCGAAAGTGCCAGCAACTCAAGCTCTTGCTGCTCCTCACCGGCCATTGGCAGCACATCTACAGCACCACAGACATCGGGGCTCCGGGCTTTCCCTGACCAACAGGCCTTCGACGTTTACCACCAGCTGCACCTGGGCGCCCACTGAAATAAAACCCTGAAAAATGACGAACGTCGGACGATTGCTCCCACACCAAAAGTGCCAGCCAGTCAAGCTCTAGCTGCTGAACACCGGCCGTTCCCAGCGCATCTACAGCACCACAGACATCGGGGCTCCGGGCTTTCCCTGACCAACAGGGCTTCGACATTTACCACCAGCTGCACCTGGGCGCCCACTGAAATAAAACCCCCAAAAATCACGAACGTCGGACGATTCCTCCCACACCGAAAGTGCCAGCCAGTCAAGCTCTTGCTGCTCCTCACCGGACTTTGGCAGTGCATCTACAGCACCACAGACATCGGGGCTCCGGGCTTTCCCTGAACAACAGGGCTTCGACGTTTACCACCAGCTGCACCTGGGCGCCCACTGAAAAAAAACCCCGAATAATCACAAACATCGGACGATTGCTCCCACACCAAAAGTGCCAGACAGTCAACCTCTTGCTGCTCCTCACCGGCCATTGGCAGCGCATCTACAGCACCACAGACATCGGGGCTCCGGGCGTTCCCTGACCAACAGGGCTTCGACGTTTACCACCAGCTGCACCTGGGTGCCCACTGAAAAAAACCCCGAAAAATCACGAACGTCGGACGATTGCTCCCACACCAGAAGTGCCAGCCAGTCAAGCTCTTGCTGCTCCTCACCGGCCATGGGCAGCGCATCTACAGCACCACAGACATCGCGGCTCTGGGCTTTCCCTGACCAACAGGCCTTCGACATTTACCACCAGCTGCACCTAGTTGGCCACTGAAAAAAAACCCTGAAAAATCAAAAACGTCGGACAATTGATCCAACACCGAAAGTGCCAGCCAGTCAAGCTCTTGCTGCTCCTCACCGGACTTTGGCAGTGCATCTACAGCACCACAGACATCGGAGCTCCGGGCTTTCCCTGACCAACAGGGCTTCGACGTTTACCACTCGCTGCACCTGGGCTCCCACTGAAAAGAACCCCGAAAAATCACGAACGTCGGACGATTGCTCCCACACCGAAAGTGCCAGCAACACAAGCTCTTTCTGCTCCTCACCGGCCATTCCCAGCGCATCTACAGCACCACAGACATCGCGGCTCCGGGCTTTCCCTGACCAACAGGGCTTCGACGTTTACCACCAGCTGAACCTGGGTGCCCACTGGAAAAAAAACCCGAAAAATCACGAACGTCGGACGATTGTTCCCACATTGAAAGTGCCAGCCAGTCAAGCTCTTGCTGCTCCTCACCGGCCATTCCCAGCGCATCTACAGCACCACAGATATCGGGGTTCTGCGCTTTCCCTGACCAACAGGGCTTCGACGTTTACCACCAGCTGCACCTGGGCGCCCGCTGAAAAAAATAAAAGAAAAATCACGAACATCGGACGATTGCTCCCACACCGAAAGTGCCAGACAGTCAAGCTCTTGCTGCTCCTCACCGGCAATTGGCAGCTCATCTACAGCACCACAGACATCGGGGCTCTGGGCTTTCCCTGACCAACAGGGCTTCGACGTTTACCACCAGCTGCACCTGGTTACCCACTGAAAAAAAACCCTGAAAAATCACGAACGTCGGACGATTGCTCCCACACTGAAAGTGCCAGCCAGTCAAGCTCTTGCTGCTCCTCACCGGCCATTCCCAGCGCATCTACAGCACCACAGACATCGGCGCTCCGGGCTTTCCCTGACCAACAGGGCTTCGACATTTACCACCAGCTGAACCTGGGCTCCCACTGAAATAAAACCCCCAAAAATCACGAACGTCGGACGATTGCTCCCACACCGAAAGTGCCAGCCAGTCAAGCTCTTGCTGCTCCTCACCGGACTTTGGCAGTGCATCTACAGCACCACAGACATCGGGGCTCCGGGCTTTCCCTGAACAACAGGGCTTCGACATTTACCACCAGCTGCACCTGGGCGCCCACTGAAATAAAACCCCGAAAAATCACGAACGTCGGACGATTGCTCCCACAACGAAAGTGCCAGCAACTCAAGCTCTTGCTCCTACTCACCGGACTTTGGCAGCGCATCTACAGCACCACAGACATCGGGGCTCTGGGCTTTCCCTGACCAACAGGGCTTCGACGTTTACCACCAGCTGCACCTGGGCTCCCACTGAAAAAAACCCCGAAAAATCACGAACGTCGGACGATTGTTCCCACACCGAAAGTGCCAGCAACACAAGCTCTTGCTGCTCCTCACCGGCCATTCCCAGCGCATCTACAGCACCACAGACATCGGGGCTCCGGGCTTTCCCTGACCAACAGGGCTTCGACGTTTACCACCAGCTGCACCTGGTTACCCACTGAAAAAAAACCCTGAAAAATCAAAAACGTCGGACGATTGCTCCCACACCGAAAGTGCCAGCAACTCAAGCTCTTGCTGCTCCTCACCGGCCACTGGCAGCGCATCTACAGCACCACAGACATCGGGGCTCCGGGATTTCCCTGACGAACAGGCCTTCGACATTTACCACCAGCTGCACCTGGGCGCCCACTGAAATAAAACCCCGAAAAATCACGAACGTCGGACGATTGCTCCCACACTGAAAGTGCCAGCAACTCAAGCTCTTGCTGCTACTCACCGGCCATTCCCAGCGCATCTACAGCACCACAGACATCGGGGCTCCGGGCTTTCCCTGACCAACTGGGCTTCGACGTTTACAACCAGCTGAACCTGGGCGCCCACTGAAATAAAACCCCCAAAAATCACGAACGTCGGACGATTGCTCCCACACCAAAAGTGCCAGCCAGTCAAGCTCTTGCTGCTCCTCACCGGACTTTGGCAGCGCATCTACAGCACCACAGACATCGGGGCTCCGGGCTTTCCCTGACCAACAGGGCTTCGACGTTTACCACCAGCTGCACCTGGGCTCCCACTAAAAAACACCCCGAATAATCACAAACATCGGACTATTGCGCCCACACCAAAAGTGCCAGACAGTCAACCTCTTGCTGCTCCTCACCGGCCATTGGCAGCGCATCTACAGCACCACAGACATCGGGGCTCCGGGCTTTCCCTGACCAACAGGGCTTCGACGTTTACCACCAGCTGAACCTGGGCGCCCACTGAAAAAAATAAACTAAAAATCACGAACATCGGACTATTGCTCCCACACCGAAAGTGCCAGCCAGTCAAGCTCTTGCTGCTCCTCACCGGCCATTGGCAGCGCATCTACAGCACCACAGACATCGGGGCTCCGGGATTTCCCTGACCAACAGGGCTTCGACATTTACCACCAGCTGCACCTGGGCGCCCACTGAAATAAAACCCCGAAAAATCACGAACGTCGGACGATTGCTCCCACACCGAAAGTGCCAGCAACTCAAGCTCTTGCTGTTCCTCACCGGCCATTCCCAGCGCATCTACAGCACCACAGACATCGGGGCTCCGGGCTTTCCCTGACGAACAGGGCTTCGACGTTTACCACCAGCTGCACCTGGGCGCCCACTGAAATAAAACCCCGAAAAATCACGAACATCGCACGATTGCTCGCACACCGAAAGTGCCAGCCAGTCAAGCTCTTGCTGCTCCTCACCGGCCATTCCCAGCGCATCTACAGCACCACAGACATCGGGTCTCTGGGCTTTCCCTGACCAACAGGGCTTCGACATTTACCACCAGCTGCACCTGGTTACCCACTGAAAAAAAACCCTGAAAAATCAAAAACGTCGGACGATTGCTCCCACACCAAAAGTGCCAGCAACTCAAGCTCTTGCTGCTCCTCACCGCCCATTCCCAGCGCATCTACAGCACCACAGACATCGCGGCTCTGGGCTTTCCCTGACGAACGGGGCTTGGACATTTACCACCAGCTGCACCTGGTTACCCACTGAAAAAAAACCCTGAAAAATCACAAATGTCGGACGATTCCTGCCACACCTTAAATGCCAGCCTGTCAAGCTCTTGCTGCTACTCACCGGCCATTCCCAGCTCATCTACAGCACCACAGACATCGCGGCTCCGGGCTTTCCCTGACCAACAGGGCTTCGACGTTTACCACCCGCTGCACCTGGGCGCCCACTGAAAAAAATAAACGAAAAATCACAAACGTCGGACGATTGCTCCCACACCGAAAGTGCCAGCCAGTCAAGCTCTTGCTGCTCCTCACTGGCCATTCCCAGCGCATCTACAGCACCACAGACATCGGGGCTCCGGGCTTTCCCTGACCAACAGGGCTTCGACATTTACCACCAGCTGCACCTGGGAGCCCACTGAAATAAAACCCCGAAAAATCACGAACGTCGGACGATTGCTCCCACAACGAAAGTGCCAGCCTGTCAAGGTCTTGCTGCTCCTCACCGGCCATTGGCAGCGCATCTACAGCACCACAGACATCGGAGCTCCGGGCTTTCCCTGACCAACAGGGCTTCGACGTTTACCACTCGCTGCACCTGGGCTCCCACTGAAAAGAACCCCGAAAAATCACGAACGTCGGACGATTGCTCCCACACCGAAAGTGCCAGCAACACAAGCTCTTGCTGCTCCTCACCGGCCATTCCCAGCGCATCTACAGCACCACAGACATCGGGGCTCCGGGCTTTCCCTGACCAACAGGGCTTCGACGTTTACCACCAGCTGAACCTGGGCGCCCACTGGAAAAAAAACCCGAAAAATCACGAACGTCGGACGAATGTTCCCACATTGAAAGTGCCAGCCAGTCAAGCTCTTGCTGCTCCTCACCGGCCATTGGCAGCGCATCTACAGCACCACAGACATCGCGGCTCCGGGCTTTCCCTGACCAACAGGGCTTCGACATTTACCACCAGCTGAACCTGGGCCCCCACTGAAATAAAACCCCGAAAAATCACGAACGTCGGACGATTGCTCCCACAACGAAAGTGCCAGCAACTCAAGCTCTTGCTGCTACTCACCGGACCTTGGCAGCGCATCTACAGCACCACAGACATCGGGGCTCCGGGCTTTCCCTGACCAACAGGGCTTCGACGTTTACCACCAGCGGCACCTGGGCGCCCACTGAAAGTAAAACCCCGAAAAATCACGAACATCGGACGATTGCTCCCACACCGAAAGTGCCAGCAACACAAGCTCTTGCTGCTCCTCACCGCCCATTCCCAGCGCATCTACAGCACCACAGACATCGGGGCTCCGGGCTTTCCCTGACCAACAGGGCTTCGACGTTTACCACCAGCTGCACCTGGGCGCCCACTGAAAAAAATAAACGAAAAATCATGAACATCGGACGATTGCTCCCACACCGAAAGTGCCAGCAACTCAAGCTCTTGCTGCTCCTCACCGCCCATTGGCAGGGCATCTACAGCACCACAGACATCGGGGCTCCGAGCTTTCCCTGACCAACAGGGCTTCAACGTTTACCACCAGCTGCACCTGGGCGCCCACTGAAATAAAACCCCGAAAAATCACAAACGTCGGACGATTGCTCCCACAACGAAAGTGCCAGCCAGTCAAGCTCTTGCTGATCCTCCCCGGACACTCCTAGTGCATCTACAGCACCACAGACATCGGGGCTCCGAGCTTTCCCTGACCAACAGGGCTTCAACGTTTACCACCAGCTGCACCTGGGCGCCCACTGAAAAAAACCCCAAAAATCACGAACGTCGGACGATTGCACCCACACCGAAAGTGCCAGACAGTCAAGCTCTTGCTGCTCCTCACCGGCCATTGGCAGCGCATCTACAGCACCACAGACATCGGGGCTCCGGGCTTTCCCTGACCAACAGGGCTTCGACATTTACCACCAGCTGCACCTGGGCGCCCACTGAAATAAAACTCCGAAAAATCACGAACGTCGGACGATTGCTCCCACAACGAAAGTGCCAGCAACTCAAGGTCCTGCTGCTACTCACCGGACTTTGGCAGCGCATCTACAGCACCACAGACATCGCGGCTCCGGGCTTTCCCTGACCAACAGGGCTTCGACGTTTATCACCCGCTGAACCTGGGCGCCCACTGAAAAAAATTAAAGAAAAATCACGAACGTCGGACGATTGCTCCCACAGCAAAAGTGCCAGCCAATGAAGCTCTTGCTGCTCCTCACCGGCCATTCCCAGCGCATCTACAGCACCACAGACATCGGGGCTCCGGGCTTTCCCTGACCAACAGGGCTTCGACATTTACCACCAGCTGCACCTGGTTACCCACTGAAAAAAACCCCTGAAAAATCAAAAACGTCGGACGATTGCTCCCACACTGAAAGTGTGGGCAACTCAAGCTCTTGCTGCTCCTCACCGGCTATTGGCAGCGCATCTACAGCACCACAGACATCGGGGCTCCGGGCTTTCCCTGACCAACAGGGCTTCGACGTTTACCACCAGCTGAACCTGGGCGCCCACTGAAAGTAAAACCCCGAAGAATCACGAACGTCGGACGATTGCTCCCACAGCAAAAGTGCCAGCCAGTCAAGCTCTTGCTGCTCCTCACCGCCCATTCCCAGCGCATCTACAGCACCACAGACATCGGGGCTCCGGGCTTTCCCTGACCAACAGGGCTTCGACGTTTACCACCAGCTGCACCTGTGCGCCCACTGAAAGTAAAACCCTGAAAAATCACGAACGTCGGACGATTGCTCCCACACCGAAAGTGCCAGCCAGTCAAGCTCTAGCTGCTGAACACCGGCCATTCCCAGCGCATCTACAGCACCACAGACATCGGGGCTCCGGGCTTTCCCTGACCATCAGGGCTTCGACATTTACCACCAGCTGCACCTCGGCTCCCACTGAAAAGAACCCCGAAAAATCACGAACGTCGGACGATTGCTCCCACACCAAAAGTGCCAGACAGTCAAGCTCTAGCTGCTGAACACCGGCCATTCCCAGCGCATCTACAGCACCACAGACATCGGGGCTCCGGGCTTTCCCTGACCAACAGGCCTTCGACGTTTACCACTCGCTGAACCTGGGCTCCCACTGAAATAAAACCCCCAAAAATCACGAACGTCGGACGATTGCTCCCACACCGAAAGTGCCAGCCAGTCAAGCTCTTGCTGCTCCTCACCGGACTTTGGCAGTGCATCTACAGCACCACAGACATCGGGGCTCCGGGCTTTCCCCGAACAACAGGGCTTCGACATTTACCACCAGCTGCACCTGGGCGCCCACTGAAATAAAACCCCGAAAAATCACGAACGTCGGACGATTGCTCCCACAACGAAAGTGCCAGCAACTCAAGCTCTTGCTCCTACTCACCGGACTTTGGCAGCGCATCTACAGCACCACAGACATCGGGGCTCTGGGCTTTCCCTGACCAACAGGGCTTCGACGTTTACCACCAGCTGCACCTGGGCGCCCACTGAAAAAAACCCCGAAAAATCACGAACGTCGGACGATTGTTCCCACACCGAAAGTGCCAGCAACACAAGCTCTTGCTGCTCCTCACCGCCCATTCCCAGCGCATCTACAGCACCACAGACATCGGGGCTCCGGGCTTTCCCTGACCAACAGGGCTTCGACGTTTACCACCAGCTGCACCTGGTTACCCACTGAAAAAAAACCCTGAAAAATCAAAAACGTCGGACGATTGCTCCCACACCGAAAGTGCCAGCAACTCAAGCTCTTGCTGCTCCTCACCGGCCACTGGCAGCGCATCTACAGCACCACAGACATCGGGGCTCCGGGCTTTCCCTGACCAACAGGCCTTCGACATTTACCACCAGCTGCACCTGGGCGCCCACTGAAATAAAACCCCGAAAAATCACGAACGTCGGACGATTGCTCCCACACTGAAAGTGCCAGCAACTCAAGCTCTTGCTGCTACTCACCGGCCATTCCCAGCGCATCTACAGCACCACAGACATCGGGGCTCCGGGCTTTCCCTGACCAACTGGGCTTCGACGTTTACAACCAGCTGAACCTGGGCGCCCACTGAAATAAAACCCCCAAAAATCACGAACGTCGGACGATTGCTCCCACACCAAAAGTGCCAGCCAGTCAAGCTCTTGCTGCTCCTCACCGGACTTTGGCAGCGCATCTACAGCACCACAGACATCGGGGCTCCGGGCTTTCCCTGACCAACAGGGCTTCGACGTTTACCACCAGCTGCACCTGGGCTCCCACTGAAAAAACACCCCGAATAATCACAAACATCGGACTATTGCTCCCACACCAAAAGTGCCAGACAGTCAACCTCTTGCTGCTCCTCACCGGCCATTGGCAGCGCATCTACAGCACCACAGACATCGGGGCTCCGGGCTTTCCCTGACCAACAGGGCTTCGACGTTTACCACCAGCTGAACCTGGGCGCCCACTGAAAAAAATAAACTAAAAATCACGAACATCGGACTATTGCTCCCACACCGAAAGTGCCAGCCAGTCAAGCTCTTGCTGCTCCTCACCGGCCATTGGCAGCGCATCTACAGCACCACAGACATCGGGGCTCCGGGATTTCCCTGACCAACAGGGCTTCGACATTTACCACCAGCTGCACCTGGGCGCCCACTGAAATAAAACCCCGAAAAATCACGAACGTCGGACGATTGCTCCCACACCGAAAGTGCCAGCAACTCAAGCTCTTGCTGTTCCTCACCGGCCATTCCCAGCGCATCTACAGCACCACAGACATCGGGGCTCCGGGCTTTCCCTGACGAACAGGGCTTCGACGTTTACCACCAGCTGCACCTGGGCGCCCACTGAAAAAAAACCCCGAAAAATCACGAACATCGCACGATTGCTCGCACACCGAAAGTGCCAGCCAGTCAAGCTCTTGCTGCTCCTCACCGCCCATTCCCAGCGCATCTACAGCACCACAGACATCGGGTCTCTGGGCTTTCCCTGACCAACAGGGCTTCGACATTTACCACCAGCTGCACCTGGTTACCCACTGAAAAAAAACCCTGAAAAATCAAAAACGTCGGACGATTGCTCCCACACCAAAAGTGCCAGCAACTCAAGCTCTTGCTGCTCCTCACCGCCCATTCCCAGCGCATCTACAGCACCACAGACATCGCGGCTCTGGGCTTTCCCTGACGAACGGGGCTTGGACATTTACCACCAGCTGCACCTGGTTACCCACTGAAAAAAAACCCTGAAAAATCACAAATGTCGGACGATTCCTGCCACACCTTAAATGCCAGCCTGTCAAGCTCTTGCTGCTACTCACCGGCCATTCCCAGCTCATCTACAGCACCACAGACATCGCGGCTCCGGGCTTTCCCTGACCAACAGGGCTTCGACGTTTACCACCCGCTGCACCTGGGCGCCCACTGAAAAAAATAAACGAAAAATCACAAACGTCGGACGATTGCTCCCACACCGAAAGTGCCAGCCAGTCAAGCTCTTGCTGCTCCTCACTGGCCATTCCCAGCGCATCTACAGCACCACAGACATCGGAGCTCCGGGCTTTCCCTGACCAACAGGGCTTCGACGTTTACCACTCGCTGCACCTGGGCTCCCACTGAAAAGAACCCCGAAAAATCACGAACGTCGGACGATTGCTCCCACACCGAAAGTGCCAGCAACACAAGCTCTTGCTGCTCCTCACCGGCCATTCCCAGCGCATCTACAGCACCACAGACATCGGGGCTCCGGGCTTTCCGTGACGAACAGGGCTTCGACGTTTACCACCAGCTGAACCTGGGCGCCCACTGGAAAAAAAACCCGAAAAATCACGAACGTCGGACGAATGTTCCCACATTGAAAGTGCCAGCCAGTCAAGCTCTTGCTGCTCCTCACCGGCCATTGGCAGCGCATCTACAGCACCACAGACATCGCGGCTCCGGGCTTTCCCTGACCAACAGGGCTTCGACATTTACCACCAGCTGAACCTGGGCCCCCACTGAAATAAAACCCCGAAAAATCACGAACGTCGGACGATTGCTCCCACAACGAAAGTGCCAGCAACTCAAGCTCTTGCTGCTACTCACCGGACCTTGGCAGCGCATCTACAGCACCACAGACATCGGGGCTCCGGGCTTTCCCTGACCAACAGGGCTTAGACGTTTACCACCAGCTGAACCTGGGCGCCCACTGAAAGTAAAACCCCGAAAAATCACGAACGTCGGACGATTGCTCCCACACCGAAAGTGCCAGCCAGTCAAGCTCTTGCTGCTCCTCACCGGCCATTGGCAGCGCATCTACAGCACCACAGACATCGGAGCTCCGGGCTTTCCCTGACCAACAAGGCTTCGACGTTTACCACTCGCTGCACCTGGGCTCCCACTGAAAAGAACCCCGAAAAATCACGAACGTCGGACGATTGCTCCCACACCGAAAGTGCCAGCCAGTCAAGCTCTTGCTGCTCCTCACCGGCCATTGGCAGCGCATCTACAGCACCACAGACATCGGAGCTCCGGGCTTTCCCTGACCAACAGGGCTTCGACGTTTACCACCAGCGGCACCTGGGCGCCCACTGAAAGTAAAACCCCGAAAAATCACGAACATCGGACGATTGCTCCCACACCGAAAGTGCCAGCAACACAAGCTCTTGCTGCTCCTCACCGCCCATTCCCAGCGCATCTACAGCACCACAGACATCGGGGCTCCGGGCTTTCCCTGACCAACAGGGCTTCGACGTTTACCACCAGCTGCACCTGGGCGCCCACTGAAAAAAATAAACGAAAAATCATGAACATCGGACGATTGCTCCCACACCGAAAGTGCCAGCAACTCAAGCTCTTGCTGCTACTCACCGCCCATTGGCAGGGCATCTACAGCACCACAGACATCGGGGCTCCGAGCTTTCCCTGACCAACAGGGCTTCAACGTTTACCACCAGCTGCACCTGGGCGCCCACTGAAATAAAACCCCGAAAAATCACAAACGTCGGACGATTGCTCCCACAACGAAAGTGCCAGCCAGTCAAGCTCTTGCTGATCCTCCCCGGACACTCCCAGTGCATCTACAGCACCACAGACATCGGGGCTCCGAGCTTTCCCTGACCAACAGGGCTTCAACGTTTACCACCAGCTGCACCTGGGCGCCCACTGAAAAAAACCCCAAAAATCACGAACGTCGGACGATTGCACCCACACCGAAAGTGCCAGACAGTCAAGCTCTTGCTGCTCCTCACCGGCCATTGGCAGCGCATCTACAGCACCACAGACATCGGGGCTCCGGGCTTTCCCTGACCAACAGGGCTTCGACATTTACCACCAGCTGCACCTGGGCGCCCACTGAAATAAAACTCCGAAAAATCACGAACGTCGGACGATTGCTCCCACAACGAAAGTGCCAGCAACTCAAGGTCCTGCTGCTACTCACCGGACTTTGGCAGCGCATCTACAGCACCACAGACATCGCGGCTCCGGGCTTTCCCTGACCAACAGGGCTTCGACGTTTATCACCCGCTGAACCTGGGCGCCCACTGAAAAAAATTAAAGAAAAATCACGAACGTCGGACGATTGCTCCCACAGCAAAAGTGCCAGCCAATGAAGCTCTTGCTGCTCCTCACCGGCCATTCCCAGCGCATCTACAGCACCACAGACATCGGGGCTCCGGGCTTTCCCTGACCAACAGGGCTTCGACATTTACCACCAGCTGCACCTGGTTACCCACTGAAAAAAAACCCTGAAAAATCAAAAACGTC
Source organism: Chlamydotis macqueenii (assembly GCF_036417535.1). Lineage (NCBI taxonomy): Eukaryota > Metazoa > Chordata > Aves > Otidiformes > Otididae > Chlamydotis > Chlamydotis macqueenii. The sequence continues at coordinate 83,990 of NW_028239065.1, forward strand.
GGACGATTGCTCCCACACTGAAAGTGTGGGCAACTCAAGCTCTTGCTGCTCCTCACCGGCTATTGGCAGCGCATCTACAGCACCACAGACATCGGGGCTCCGGGCTTTCCCTGACCAACAGGGCTTCGACGTTTACCACCAGCTGAACCTGGGCGCCCACTGAAAGTAAAACCCCGAAGAATCACGAACGTCGGACGATTGCTCCCACAGCAAAAGTGCCAGCCAGTCAAGCTCTTGCTGCTCCTCACCGCCCATTCCCAGCGCATCTACAGCACCACAGACATCGGGGCTCCGGGCTTTCCCTGACCAACAGGGCTTCGACGTTTACCACCAGCTGCACCTGTGCGCCCACTGAAAGTAAAACCCTGAAAAATCACGAACGTCGGACGATTGCTCCCACACCGAAAGTGCCAGCCAGTCAAGCTCTAGCTGCTGAACACCGGCCATTCCCAGCGCATCTACAGCACCACAGACATCGGGGCTCCGGGCTTTCCCTGACCATCAGGGCTTCGACATTTACCACCAGCTGCACCTCGGCTCCCACTGAAAAGAACCCCGAAAAATCACGAACGTCGGACGATTGCTCCCACACCAAAAGTGCCAGACAGTCAAGCTCTAGCTGCTGAACACCGGCCATTCCCAGCGCATCTACAGCACCACAGACATCGGGGCTCCGGGCTTTCCCTGACCAACAGGCCTTCGACGTTTACCACTCGCTGAACCTGGGCTCCCACTGAAAAGAACCCCGAAAAATCACGAACGTCGGACGATTGCTCCCACACCAAAAGTGCCAGCAACTCAAGCTCTTGCTGCTCCTCACCGGCCATTCCCAGCGCATCTACAGCACCACAGACATCGGGGCTCTGGGCTTTCCCTGACCAACAGGCCTTCGACGTTTACCACCAGCTGCACCTGGGCTCCCACTGAAAAGAACCCCGAAAAATCACGAACGTCGGACGATTGCTCCCACACCAAAAGTGCCAGACAGTCAAGCTCTAGCTGCTGAACACCGGCCATTCCCAGCGCATCTACAGCACCACAGACATCGGGGCTCCGGGCTTTCCCTGACCAACTGGGCTTCGACGATTACCACCAGCTGAACCTGGGCGCCCACTGAAATAAAACCCCGAAAAATCACGAACGTCCGACGATTGCTCCCACACCCAAAGTGCCAGCCAGTCAAGCTCTTGCTGCTCCTCAGCGGCGATTGGCAGCACATCTACAGCACCACAGACATCGGGGCTCCGGGCTTTCCCTGACCAACAGGGCTTCGACGTTTACCACCAGCTGAACCTGGGCGCCCACTGGAAAAAAAACCCGAAAAATCACGAACGTCGGACGATTGCTCCCACAACGAAAGTGCCAGCAACTCAAGCTCTTGCTGCTCCTCACCGGCCATTGGCAGCACATCTACAGCACCACAGACATCGGGGCTCCGGGCTTTCCCTGACCATCAGGGCTTCGACATTTACCACCAGCTGCACCTGGGCTCCCACTGAAATAAAACCCCGAAAAATCACGAACGTCGGACGATTGCTCCCACAACGAAACTGCCAGCAACTCAAGCTCTTGCTGCTACTCACCGGACTTTGGCAGTGCATCTACAGCACCACAGACATCGGGGCTCCAGGCTTTCCCTGACGAACAGCGTTCGACGTTTACCACCAGCTGCACCTGGGCGCCCACTGAAAAAAATAAACGAAAAATCATGAATATCGGACGATTGCTCCCACACCGAAACTGCCAGCAACTCAAGCTCTTGCTGCTACTCACTGCCCATTGGCAGGGCATCTACAGCACCACAGACATCGGGGCTCCGAGCTTTCCCTGACCAACTGGGCTTCAACGTTTACCACCCGCTCCACCTGGGCGCCCACTGAAAAAAATAAACGAAAAATCACAAACGTCGGACGATTGCTCCCACACCGAAAGTGCCAGCCAGTCAAGCTCTTGCTGCTCCTCACCGGCCATTGGCAGCGCATCTACAGCACCACAGACATCGCGGCTCCGGGCTTTCCCTGACCAACAGGGCTTCGACATTTACCACCAGCTGCACCTGGGAGCCCACTGAAATAAAACCCCGAAAAATCACGAACGTCGGACGATTGCTCCCACAACGAAAGTGCCAGCCTGTCAAGGTCTTGCTGCTCCTCACCGGCCATTGGCAGCGCATCTACAGCACCACAGACATCGGAGCTCCGGGCTTTCCCTGACCAACAAGGCTTCGACGTTTACCACTCGCTGCACCTGGGCTCCCACTGAAAAGAACCCCGAAAAATCACGAACGTCGGACGATTGCTCCCACACCGAAAGTGCCAGCAACACAAGCTCTTGCTGCTCCTCACCGGCCATTCCCAGCGCATCTACAGCACCACAGACATCGGGGCTCCGGGCTTTCCCTGACGAACAGGGCTTCGACGTTTACCACCAGCTGAACCTGGGCGCCCACTGGAAAAAAACCCCGAAAAATCACGAACGTCGGACGAATGTTCCCACATTGAAAGTGCCAGCCAGTCAAGCTCTTGCTGCTCCTCACCGGCCATTGGCAGCGCATCTACAGCACCACAGACATCGCGGCTCCGGGCTTTCCCTGACCATCAGGGCTTCGACATTTACCACCAGCTGAATCTGGGCCCCCACTGAAATAAAACCCCGAAAAATCACGAACGTCGGACGATTGCTCCCACAACGAAAGTGCCAGCAACTCAAGCTCTTGCTGCTACTCACTGGACCTTGGCAGCGCATCTACAGCACCACAGACATCGGGGCTCCGGGCTTTCCCTGACCAACAGGTCTTCGACGTTTACCACCAGCTGAACCTGGGCGCCCACTGAAAGTAAAACCCCGAAAAATCACGAACGTCGGACGATTGCTCCCACACCGAAAGTGCCAGCAACACAAGCTCTTGCTGCTCCTCACCGCCCATTCCCAGCGCATCTACAGCACCACAGACATCGGGGCTCCGGGCTTTCCCTGACGAACAGGGCTTCGACGTTTACCACCAGCTGCACCTGGGCGCCCACTGAAAAAAATAAACGAAAAATCATGAACATCGGACGATTGCTCCCACACCGAAAGTGCCAGCAACTCAAGCTCTTGCTGCTACTCACCGCCCATTGGCAGGGCATCTACAGCACCACAGACATCGGGGCTCCGGGCTTTCCCTGACCAACAGGGCTTCAACGTTTACCACCAGCTGCACCTGGGCGCCCACTGAAATAAAACCCCGAAAAATCACAAACGTCGGACGATTGCTCCCACAACGAAAGTGCCAGCCAGTCAAGCTCTTGCTGCTCCTCCCCGGACACTCCCAGTGCATCTACAGCACCACAGACATCGGGGCTCCGAGCTTTCCCTGACCAACAGGGCTTCAACGTTTACCACCAGCTGCACCTGGGCGCCCACTGAAAAAAACCCCAAAAATCACGAACGTCGGACGATTGCACCCACACCGAAAGTGCCAGACAGTCAAGCTCTTGCTGCTCCTCACCGGCCATTGGCAGCGCATCTACAGCACCACAGACATCGGGGCTCCGGGCTTTCCCTGACCAACAGGGCTTCGACATTTACCACCAGCTGCACCTGGGCGCCCACTGAAATAAAACTCCGAAAAATCACGAACGTCGGACGATTGCTCCCACAACGAAAGTGCCAGCAACTCAAGGTCCTGCTGCTACTCACCGGACTTTGGCAGCGCATCTACAGCACCACAGACATCGCGGCTCCGGGCTTTCCCTGACCTACAGGGCTTCGACGTTTACCACCCGCTGAACCTGGGCGCCCACTGAAAAAAATTAAAGAAAAATCACGAACGTCGGACGATTGCTCCCACAGCAAAAGTGCCAGCCAATGAAGCTCTTGCTGCTCCTCACCGGCCATTCCCAGCACATCTACAGCACCACAGACATCGGGGCTGTGGGCTTTCCCTGACCAACAGGGCTTCGACGTTTACCGCCAGCTGCACCTGTGCGCCCACTGAAAGTAAAACCCTGAAAAATCACGAACGTCGGACGATTGCTCCCACACCGAAAGTGCCAGCCAGTCAAGCTCTAGCTGCTGAACACCGGCCATTCCCAGCGCATCTACAGCACCACAGACATCGGGGCTCCGGGCTTTCCCTGACCATCAGGGCTTCGACATTTACCACCAGCTGCACCTCGGCTCCCACTGAAAAGAACCCCGAAAAATCACGAACGTCGGACGATTGCTCCCACACCAAAAGTGCCAGACAGTCAAGCTCTAGCTGCTGAACACCGGCCATTCCCAGCGCATCTACAGCACCACAGACATCGGGGCTCCGGGCTTTCCCTCACCAACAGGGCTTAGAAGTTTACCACCAGCTGAACCTGGGCGCCCACTGAAATAAAACCCCGAAAAATCACGAACGTCGGACGATTCCTCCCTCACCGAAAGTGCCAGCAACTCAAGCTCTTGCTGCTACTCACCGGACTTTGGCAGTGCATCTACAGCACCACAGACATCGGGGTTCTGCGCTTTCCCTGAACAACAGGGCTTCAACGTTTACCACCAGCTGAACCTGGGCGCCCACTGAAAAAAATAAACGAAAAATCACGAACATCGCACGTTTGCTCCCACACCGAAAGTGCCAGCCAGTCAAGCTCTTGCTGCTCCTCACCGGCCATTCCCAGCGCATCTACAGCACCACAGACATCGGGGCTCCGGGCTTTCCCTGACCAACAGGCCTTCGACGTTTACCACTCGCTGAACCTGGGCTCCCACTGAAAAGAACCCCGAAAAATCACGAACGTCGGACGATTGCTCCCACACCAAAAGTGCCAGCCAGTCAACCTCTTGCTGCTCCTCACCGGCCATTGGCAGCGCATCTACAGCACCACAGACATCGGGGCTCCGGGCTTTCCCTGACCAACAGGGCTTCGACGTTTACCACCAGCTGAACCTGGGAGCCCAGTGAAATAAAACCCCGAAAAATCACGAACGTCGGACGATTCCTCCCACACCGAAAGTGCCAGCAACTCAAGCTCTTGCTGCTCCTCACCGGCCATTCCCAGCGCATCTACAGCACCACAGACATCGGGGCTCTAGGCTTTCCCTGACCAACAGGCCTTCGACGTTTACCACCAGCTGCACCTGGGCTCCCACTGAAAAGAACCCTGAAAAATCACGAACGTCGGACGATTGCTCCCACACCAAAAGTGCCAGACAGTCAAGCTCTAGCTGCTGAACACCAGCCATTCCCAGCGCATCTACAGCACCACAGACATCGGGGCTCCGGGCTTTCCCTGACCAACTGGGCTTCGACGATTACCACCAGCTGAACCTGGGCGCCCACTGAAATAAAACCCCGAAAAATCACGAACGTCCGACGATTGCTCCCACACCCAAAGTGCCAGCCAGTCAAGCTCTTGCTGCTCCTCAGCGGCGATTGGCAGCACATCTACAGCACCACAGACATCGGGGCTCCAGGCTTTCCCTGACCATCAGGGCTTCGACATTTACCACCAGCTGCACCTGGGCGCCCACTGAAATAAAACCCCGAAAAATCACGAACGTCGGACGATTGCTCCCACAACGAAACCGCCAGCAACTCAAGCTCTTGCTGCTACTCACCGGACTTTGGCAGTGCATCTACAGCACCACAGACATCGGGGCTCCAGGCTTTCCCTGACGAACAGCGTTCGACGTTTACCACCAGCTGCACCTGGGCGCCCACTGAAAAAAATAAACGAAAAATCATGAATATCGGACGATTCCTGCCACACCGAAAGTGCCAGCAACTCAAGCTCTTGCTGCTACTCACTGCCCATTGGCAGGGCATCTACAGCACCACAGACATCGGGGCTCCGAGCTTTCCCTGACCAACTGGGCTTCAACGTTTACCACCAGCTGCACCTGGGCGCACACTGAAATAAAACTCCGAAAAATCACGAACGTCAGACGATTGCTCCCACAACGAAAGTGCCAGCAACTCAAGCTCTTGCTGCTACTCACCAGACTTTGGCAGTGCATCTACAGCACCACAGACATCGGGGCTCCGGGCTTTCCCTGACCAACAGGGCTTCGACGTTTACCACCAGCTGAACCTGGGCGCCCACTGAAAAAAATAAACTAAAAATCACGAACATCGGACGATTGCTCCCACACCGAAAGTGCCAGACAGTCAAGCTCTTGCTGCTCCTCACCGGCCATTGGCAGCTCATCTACAGCATCACAGATATCGGGGCTCCGGGCTTTCCGTGACCAACAGGGCTTCGACGTTTACCACCAGCTGAACCTGGGCGCCCACTGAAAGTAAAACCCCGAAAAATCACGAACATCGGACGATTGCTCCCACACCGAAAGTGCCAGCAACACAAGCTCTTGCTGCTCCTCACCGCCCATTCCCAGCGCATCTACAGCACCACAGACATCGGGGCTCTGGGCTTTCCCTGACCAACAGGGCTTCGACGTTTACTACCAGCTGAACCTGGGCGCCCACTGAAAAAAAACCCCGAAAAATCACAAACGTCGGACGATTGCTCCCACACCGAAAGTCCCAGCCAGTCAAGCTCTTGCTGCTCCTCACCGGCCATTCCCAGCGCATCTACAGCACCACAGACATCGCGGCTCCGGGCTTTCCCTCACCAACAGGGCTTCGACATTTACCACCAGCTGCACCTGGTTACCCACTGAAAAAAAACCCTGAAAAATCAAAAACGTCAGACGATTGCTCCCACACTGAAAGTGCCAGCAACTCAAGCTCTTGCTGCTCCTCACCGGCCATTGGCAGCGCATCTACAGCACCACAGACATCGCGGCTCTGGGCTTTCCCTGACCAACAGGCCTTCGACATTAACCACCAGCTGCACCTAGTTGGCCACTGAAAAAAAACCCTGAAAAATCAAAAACGTCGGACAATTGATCCCACACCGAAAGTGCCAGCCAGTCAAGCTCTTGCAGTTCCTCACCGGCCACTGGCAGCTCATCTACAGCACCACAGACATCGGAGCTCCGGGCTTTCCCTGACCAACAGGCCTTCGACGTTTACCACCAGCTGCACCTGGGCTCCCACTGAAAAGAACCCCGAAAAATCACGAACGTCGGACGATTGCTCCCACAACGAAAGTGCCAGCAACTCAAGCTCTTGCTGCTACTCACCGGACTTTGGCAGTGCATCTACAGCACCACAGACATCGCGGCTCCGGGCTTTCCCTGACCAACAGGGCTTCGACGTTTACCACCAGCTGCACCTGGGCGCCCACTGAAAAAAATAAACGAAAAATCATGAATATCGGACGATTGCTCCCACACCGAAACTGCCAGCAACTCAAGCTCTTGCTGCTACTCACCGCCCATTGGCAGGGCATCTATAGCACCACAGACATCGGGGCTCTGGGCTTTCCCTGACGAACACGGCTTCGACGTTTACCACCCGCTGCACCTGGGCGCCCACTGAAATAAATCTCCGAAAAATCACAAACGTCGGACGATTGCTCCCACACCGAAAGTGCCAGCCAGTCAAGCTCTTGCTGCTCCTCACCAGACTTTGGCAGTGCATCTACAGCACCACAGACATTGGGGTTCTGCGCTTTCCCTGAACAACAGGGCTTCGACGTTTACCACAAGCTGAACCTGGGCGCCCACTGAAAAAAAACCCCGAAAAATCACGAACGTCGGACGATTGCTCCCACACCGAAAGTGCCAGACAGTCAAGCTCTTGCTGCTCCTCACCAGACTTTGGCAGTGCATCTACAGCACCACAGACATCGGGGTTCTGCGCTTTCCCTGAACAACAGGGCTTCTACGTTTACCACCAGCTGAACCTGGGCGCCCACTGAAATAAAACCCCGAAAAATCACGAACGTCGGACGATTGCTCCCACACCGAAAGTGCCAGACAGTCAAGCTCTTGCTGCTCCTCACCGGCCATTGGCAGCTCATCTACAGCATCACAGATATCGGGGCTGCGGGCTTTCCGTGACCAACAGGGCTTCGACGTTTACCACCAGCTGAACCTGGGCGCCCACTGAAAGTAAGACCCTAAAAAATCACGAACGTCGGACGATTGCTCCCACACCGAAAGTGCCAGCCAGTCAAGCTCTTGCTGCTCCTCACCGGCCATTCCCAGCGCATCTACAGCACCACAGACATCGGGGCTCCGGGCTTTCCCTGACCAACAGGGCTTCGACATTTACCACCAGCTGAACCTGGTTACCCACTGAAAAAAAACCCTGAAAAATCAAAAACGTCGGACGAATGCTCCCACACCAAAAGTGCCAGCAACTCAAGCTCTTGCTGCTCCTCACCGGCCATTCCCAGCGCATCTACAGCACCACAGACATCGGGGCTCCGGGCATTCCCTGACCAACAGGGCTTCGACATTTACCACCAGCTGCACCTGGGCGCCCACTGAAAAAAATAAACGAAAAATCACAAACGTCGGACGATTGCTCCCACACCAAAAGTGCCAGCAACTCAAGCTCCTGCTGCTACTCACCGGACTTTGGCAGTGCATCTACAGCACCACAGACGTCGGGGTTCTGCGCTTTCCCTGAACAACAGGGCTTCGATATTTACCACCAGCTGAACCTGGGCGCCCACTGAAAAAAATAAACGAAAAATCACAAACGTCGGACGATTGCTCCCACACCGAAAGTGCCAGCCAGTCAAGCTCTTGCTGCTCCTCACCGGACTTTGGCAGCGCATCTACAGCACCACAGACATTTGGGCTCCTGGCATTCCCTGACCAACAGGGCTTCAACGTTTACCACCAGCTGCACCTGGGCGCCCACTGAAAAAGAAAACCCAAAAATCACAAATGTCGGACGATTCCTGCCACACCTTAAATGCCAGCCTGTCAAGCTCTGGCTGCCCCTCACCGCCCATTCCCAGCGCATCTACAGCACCAGAGACATCGGGGCTCCGGGCTTTCCCTGACCAACAGGGCTTAGACGTTTACCACCAGCTGAACCTGGGCGCCCACTGAAAGTAAAACCCAGAAGAATCACGAACGTCGGACGATTGCTCCCACAACGAAAGTGCCAGCCAGTCAAGCTCTTGCTGCTCCTCACCGGCCATTCCCAGCGCATCTACAGCACCACAGACATCGGGGCTCCGGGCTTTCCCTGACCAACAGGGCTTAGAAGTTTACTACCAGCTGAACTTGGGCGCCCACTGGAAAAAAAATCCCCAAATATCACAAACGTCGGACGATTGCTCCCACACCGAAAGTCCCAGTCAGTCAAGCTCTTGCTGCTCCTCACCGGCCATTGGCACCGCATCTACAGCACCACAGACATCCCGGCTCCGGGCTTTCCCTGACCAACAGGGCTTCGACATTTACCACCAGCTGCACCTGGGCGCCCACTGAAATAAATAAACGAAAAATCACAAACGTCGGACGATTGCTCCCACACCTGAAGTGCCAGCCAGTCAAGCTCTTGCTGCTCCTCACCGGCCATTGGCAGCGCATCTACAGCACCACAGACATCGGGGCTCCGGGCTTTCCCTGACCAACAGGGCTTCGACGTTTACCACCAGCTGCACCTCGGAGCCCGCTGAAAAAAACCCCGAAAAATCACAAACGTCGGACGATTGCTCCCACACCGAAAGTGCCAGCAACTCAAGCTCTTGCTGCTACTCACCGGACTTTGGCAGTGCATCTACAGCACCACAGACATCGGGGTCCTGCGCTTTCCCTGAACAACAGGGCTTCAACGTTTACCACCAGCTGCACCTGGGCGCCCGGTGAAAAAAACCCCGAAAAATCACAAACGTCGGACGATTGCTCCCACACCGAAAGTGCCAGCAACTCAAGCTCTTACTGCTACTCACCGGACTTTGGCAGTGCATCTACAGCACCACAGACATCGGGGTTCTGCGCTTTCCCTGAACAACAGGGCTTCAACGTTTACCACCAGCTGCACCTGGGCGCCCACTAAAAAAAGTAAACGAAAAATCACGAACATCGCACGATTGCTCCCACACCGAAAGTGCCAGCCAGTCAAGCTCTTGCTGCTCCTCACCGGCCATTGGCAGCGCATCTAAAGCACCACAGACATCGGGGCTCCGGGCTTTCCCAGACCAACAGGGCTTCGACATTTACCACCCGCTGCACCTGGACGCCCACTGAAATTAAAACCACGAAAAATCACGAACGTCGGACGATTGCTACCACACCAAAAGTCCCAGTCAGTCAAGCTCTTGCTGCTACTCACGGGCCATGGGCAGCGCATCTACAGCACCACAGACATCGTGGCTCCGGGCTTTCCCTGACCAACAGGGCTTCGACATTTACCACCAGCTGCACCTGGGTGCCCCCTGAAAAAAAAACCCCAAAAATCACAAATGTCGGACGATTCCTGCCACACCTTAAATGCCAGCCTGTCAAGCTCTTGCTGCTCCTCACCGGCCATTGGAGGCGCATCTACAGCACCACAGACATCGGGGCTCCGGGCTTTCCCTGACCAACAGGGCTTCAACGTTTACCACCAGCTGCACCTGGGCGCCCACTGAAAAAAATAAACGAAAAATCACGAACATCGCACGATTGCTCCCACATCGAAAGTGCCAGCAACTCAAGCTCTTGCTGCTACTCACCTCCCATTCCCAGCGCATCTACAGCACCACAGACATCGGGGCTCCGGGCTTTCCCTGACGAACAGGGCTTCGACGTTTACCACCAGCTGAACCTGGGCGCGCACTGGAAAAAAAACCCGAAAAATCACGAACGTCGGACGATTGTTCCCACATTGAAAGTGCCAGCCAGTCAAGCTCTTGCTGCTATTCACCGGCCATTGGCAGGGCATCTACAGCACCACAGACATCGGGGCTCCGGGCTTTCCCTGACCAACAGGGCTTCGACGTTTACCACCCGCTGCACCTGGGCTCCCACTGAAAAGAACACCGAAAAATCACAAACGTCGGACGATTGCTCCCACACCGAAAGTGCCAGCCAGTCAAGCTCTTGCTGCTCCTCACCGCCCATTGGCAGCGCATCTACAGCACCACAGACATCGGAGCTCCGGGCTTTCCATGACGAACCAAGCTTCGACATCTACTACCAGCTGCACCTGGGCTCCCACTGAAAAGAACCCCCGAAAAATCACGAACATCGGACGACTGCTCCCACACCGAAAGTGCCAGCAACACAAGCTCTTGCTGCTCCTCACCGGCCGTTCCCAGCACATCTACAGCACCACAGACATCGGGGCTCCGGGCTTTCCCTGACCAACAGGGCTTCGACGTTTACCACCAGCTGAACCTGGGCGCCCACTGAAAAAAGTAAACGAAAAATCACGAAGATCAGACGATTGATCCCACAACGAAAGTGCCAGCCAGTCAAGCTCTTGCTGCTCCTCACCGCCCATTCCCAGCGCATCTACAGCACCACAGACATCGGGGCTCCGGGCTTTCCCTGACCAACAGGGCTTCGACATTTACCACCAGCTGCACCTGGGCGCACACTGAAATAAAACCCCGAAAAATCACGAACGTCGGACGATTGCTCCCACAACGAAAGTGCCAGGAACTCAAGCTCTTGCTGCTACTCACCGCCCATTGGCAGCGCATCTACAGCACCACAGACATCGGGGCTCCGGGCTTTCCCTGACCAACAGGGCTTCGACGTTTACCACCAGCTGCACCTGGGCGCCCACTGAAAAAAGTAAACGAAAAATCACGAACGTTGGACGATTCCTCCCACACCGAAAGTGCCAGCATGTCAGCCTCTTGCTGCTCCTCACCGGCCATTGGCAGCGCATCTACAGCACCACAGACATCGGGGCTCCGGGCTTTCCCTGACCAACAGGGCTTCGACGTTTACCACCAGCTGAACCTGGGTGCCCACTGAAAAAAAACCCCGAAAAATCACGAACGTCGGACGATTGCTCCAACACCGAAAGTGCCAGCCTGTCAAGCTGTAGCTACTCCTCACCAGCCATTGCCAGCGCATCTACAGCACCACTGACATCGGGGCTCTGGACTTTCCTTGACGAACAGGGCTTCGACGTTTACCACCAGCTGCACCTGGGCGCCCACTGAAAAGAACCCCTAAAAAATCACGAACATCGGTCGATTGCTCACACACCGAAAGTGCCAGCAACACAAGTTCTTGCTGCTTCTCACCGGCCATTCCCAGCGCATCTACAGCACCACAGACATCGGGGCTCCGGGCTTTCCCTGACCAACAGGGCTTCGACGTTTACCACCAGCTGCAACTGGGCGCCAACTGAAATAAAACCCCGAAAAATCACGAACGTCGGACGATTCCTCCCACACCGAAAGTGCCAGCAACTCAAGCTCTTGCTGCTACACACCGGACTTTGGCAGTGCATCTACAGCACCACAGACATCGGGGTTCTGCGCTTTCCCTGAACAACAGGGCTTCGACGTTTACCACCAGCTGCACCTGGGTGCCCACTGAAAAAAACCGCGAAAAATCACAAACGTCGGACTATTGCTCCCACACTGAAAGTGCCAGCCAGTCAAGCTCTTGCTGCTCCTCACCGGCCATTGGCAGCGCATCTACAGCACCACAGACATCGCGGCTCTGGGCTTTCCCTGACCAACAGGCCTTCGACATTTACCACCAGCTGCACCTAGTTGGCCACTGAAAAAAAACCCTGAAAAATCGAAAACGTCGGACAATTGATCCCACACCCAAAGTGCCAGCCAGTCAAGCTCTTGCAGTTCCTCACCGGCCACTGGCAGCTCATGTACAGCACTACAGACATCGGAGCTCCGGGCTTTCCCTGACCAACAGGGCTTCGACGTTTACCACTCGCTGCAGCTAGGCTCCCACTGAAAAGAACCCCGAAATATCACGAACGTCGGACGATTGCACCCACACCGAAAGTGCCAGCAACACAAGCTCTTGCTGCTCCTCACCGGCCATTCCCAGCGCATCTACAGCACCACAGACATCGGGGCTCCGGGCTTTCCCTGACCAACTGGGCTTCAACGTTTACCACCAGCTGAACCTGGGCGCCCACTGAAATAAAACCTCCAAAAATCACGAACGTCGGACGATTGCTCCCACACCGAAAGTGCCAGACAGTCAAGCTCTTGCTGCTCCTCACCGGCCATTGGCAGCGCATCTACAGCACCACAAATATCGGGGCTCCGAGCTTTCCCTGACCAACAGGGCTTCGATGTTTACCACCAGCTGCACCTGGGCGCCCACTGAAATAAAACCCTGAAAAATCACGAACGTCGGACGATTCCTCCCACACCGAAAGTGCCAGCCAGTCAAGCTCTTGCTGCTACTCACCGGACTTTGGCAGTGCATCTACAGCACCACAGACATCGGGGTTCTACGCTTTCCCTGACCAAGAGGGCTTCGACATTTACCATCACCTGCACCTGGGTGCCCACTGAAAAAAACCCCGAAAAATCACAAACGTCGGACTATTGCTCCCACACTGAAAGTGCCAGCCAGTCAAGCTCTTGCTGCTCCTCACCGGCCATTGGCAGCGCATCTACAGCACCACAGACATCGGGGTTCTGCGCGTTCCCTGACCAACAGGGCTTCGACGTTTACCACCAGCTGAACCTGGGCGCCCACTGAAAAAAATAAAAGAAAAATCACGAACATCGGACAATTGCTCCCACACCAAAAGTGCCAGCCAGTCAAGCTCTTGCTGCTCCTCACCGGCCATTCCCAGCGCATCTACAGCACCACAGACATCGGGGCTCCAGGCTTTCCCTGACCAACAGGGCTTCGACGTTTACCACTCGCTGCAGCTGGGCTCCCACTGAAAAGAACCCCGAAAAATCACGAACGTCGGACGATTGCTCCCACACCGAAAGTGCCAGCCTGTCAAGCTATGCTGCTCCTCACCAGCCATTCCCAGCGCATCTACAGCACCACAGACATCGGGGCTCCGGGGTTTCCCTGACCAACCGGGCTTCGACATTTACCACCAGCTGCACCTGGGTGCCCCCTGAAAAAAAAACCCCAAAAATCACGAACGTCGGACGATTCCTGCCACACCTTAAATGCCAGCCTGTCATGCTCTTGCTGCTCCTCACCGGCCATTCCCAACGCATCTACAGCACCACAGACATCGGGGCTGTGGGCTTTCCCTTACCAACATGGCTTCGACATTTACCACCAGCTGCACCTGTGCGCCCACTGAAAGTAAAACCCCGAAAAATCACGAACGTTGGACGATTGCTCCCACAACGAAAGTGCCAGCCAGCCAAGCTCTTGCTGCTCCTCACCGGCCATTGGCAGCGCATCTACAGCACCACAGACATCGTGGCTCCGGGCTTTCCCTGACCAACAGGCCTTCGACATTTACCACCAGCTGCACCTGGGCGCCCACTGAAAAAAAACCCTGAAAAATGACGAACGTCGGACGATTGCTCCCACACCAAAAGTGCCAGCCAGTCAAGCTCTTGCTGCTCCTCACCGGCCATTGGCAGTGCATCTACAGCACCACAGACATTGGGGCTCCGGGCTTTCCCTGACCAACAGGCCTTCGACGTTTACCACTCGCTGAACCTGGGCTCCCACTGAAAAGAACCCCGAAAAATCACGAACGTCGGACGATTGCTCCCACACCAAAAGTGCCAGACAGTCAAGCTCTAGCTGCTGAACACCGGCCATTCCCAGCGCATCTACATCACCACAGACATCGGGGCTCCGGGCTTTCCCTGACCAACAGGTCTTAGACGTTTACCACCAGCTGAACCTGGGCGCCCACTGAAATAAAACCCCGAAAAATCACGAACGTCCGACGATTGCGCCCACACCCAAAGTGTCAGCCAGTCAAGCTCTTGCTGCTGCTCACCGGACTTTGGCAGTGCATCTACAGCACCACAGACATCGGGGCTCCGGGCTTTCCCTGACCATCAGGGCTTCGACATTTACCACCAGCTGCACCTCGGCTCCCACTGAAATAAAAGCCCGAAAAATCACGAACGTCGGACGATTGCTCCCACAACGAAAGTGCCAGCCAGTCAAGCTCTTGCTGCTCCTCACCGCCCATTCCCAGCGCATCTACAGCACCACAGACATCGCGGCTCCGGGCTTTCCCTGACCAACAGGGCTTCGACGTTTACCACCAGCTGAACCTGGGCGCCCACTGGAAAAAAAACCCGAAAAATCACGAACGTCGGACGATTGTTCCCACATTGAAAGTGCCAGCCAGTCAAGCTCTTGCTGCTCCTCACCGGCCATTCCCAGCGCATCTACAGCACCACAGACATCGCGGCTCCGGGCTTTCCCTGACCATCAGGGCTTCGACATTTACCACCAGCTGCACCTGGGCGCCCACTGAAATAAAACCCCGAAAAATCACAAACGTCGGACGATTGCTCCCACAACGAAAGTGCCAGCAACTCAAGCTCTTGCTGCTCCTCACCGGAGAGTGGCAGCGCATCTACAGCACCACAGACATCGGGGCTCCGGGCTTTCCCTGACCAACAGGGCTTCGACATTTACCACCAGCTGCACCTGGGCTCCCACTGAAATAAAACCCCGAAAAATCACGAACGTCGGACGATTGCTCCCACAACGAAAGTGCCATCAACTCAAGCTCTTGCTGCTACTCACCGGACTTTGGCAGTGCATCTACAGCACCACAGACATCGGGGCTCCGGGATTTCCCTGACCAACAGGGCTTCGACGTTTACCACCAGCTGCACCTGGGCGCCCACTGAAAAAAATAAACGAAAAATCATGAATATCGGACGATTGCTCCCACACCGAAACTGGGAGCAACTCAAGCTCTTGCTGCTACTCACCGCCCATTGGCAGGGCATCTACAGCACCACAGACATCGGGGCTCCGGGCTTTCCCTGACCAACAGGGCTTCAACGTTTACCACCAGCTGCACCTGGGCGCCCACTGAAAGTAAAACCCCGAAAAATCACGAACATCGGACGATTGCTCCCACACCGAAAGTGCCAGCAACACAAGCTCTTGCTGCTCCTCACCGCCCATTCCCAGCGCATCTACAGCACCACAGACATCGCGGCTCCGGGCTTTCCCTCACCAACAGGGCTTCGACATTTACCACCAGCTGCACCTGGTTACCCACTGAAAAAAAACCCTGAAAAATCAAAAACGTCAGACGATTCGTCCCACACTGAAAGTGCCAGCAACTCAAGCTCTTGCTGCTCCTCACCGGCCATTCCCAGTGCATCTACAGCACCACAGACATCGCGGCTCTAGGCTTTCCCTGACCAACAGGCCTTCGACATTTACCACCAGCTGCATCTAGTTGGTCACTGAAAAAAAACCCTGAAAAATCAAAAACGTTGGACAATTGATCCCACACCGAAAGTGCCAGCCAGTCAAGCTCTTGCAGTTCGTCACCGGCCACTGGCAGCTCATCTACAGCACCACAGACATCGGAGCTCCGGGCTTTCCCTGACCAACAGGGCTTCGACGTTTACCTCTCGCTGCACCTGGGCTCCCACTGAAAAAAACCCCGAAAAATCACGAACGTCGGACGATTGCACCCAAACCGAAATTGCCAGCAACACACTCTCTTGCTGCTCCTCACCGGCCATTCCCAGCGCATCTACAGCACCACAGACATCGGGGCTCCGGGCTTTCCCTGACCAACAGGCCTTCGACGTTTACCACCAGCTGAACCTGGGCGCCCACTGGAAAAAAAACCCAAAAAATCACGAACGTCGGACGATTGTTCCCACATTGAAAGTGCCAGCAACTCAAGCTCTTGCTGCTCCTCACCGGCCATTGGCAGCGCATCTACAGCACCACAGACATCGGGGCTCCGGGCTTTCCCTGACCAACTGGGCTTCGACGTTTACCACCAGCTGCACCTGGGCGCCCACTGAAAAAAATAAACGAAAAATCACGAACATCGGACGATTGCTCCCACACCAAAAGTGCCAGCCTGTCAAGCTCTTGCTGCTCCTCACCGGCCATTGGCAGCACATCTACAGCACCACAGACATCGGGGCTCCGGGCTTTCCCTGACCAACAGGGCTTCGACGTTTACCACCAGCTGCACCTGGGCTCCCACTGAAAAAAAACCCCGAATAATCACAAACATCGGACTATTGCTCCCACACCCAAAGTGCCAGCCAGTCAAGCTCTTGCTGCTCCTCACCGGCCATTCCCAGCGCATCTACAGCACCACAGACATCGTGGCTCCGGGCTTTCCCTGACCAACAGGGCTTCGACGTTTACCACCCGCTGCACCTGGGCGCCCACGGAAAAAAAACCCCGAAAAATCACGAACGTCGGACGATTCCTCCCACACCGAAAGTGCCAGCAACTCAAGCTCTTGCTGCTACTCACCAGACTTTGGCAGTGCATCTACAGCACCACAGACATCGGGGCTCCGGGCTTTCCCTGACCAACAGGGCTTCAACGTTTACCACCCGCTGCACCTGGGCGCCCACTGAAATAAAACCCCGAAAAATCACGAACGTCCGACGATTGCTCCCACACCGAAAGTGCCAGCCAGTCAAGCTCTTGCTGCTCCTCACCGGCCATTCCCAGCGCATCTACAGCACCACAGACATCGGGGCTCCGGGCTTTCCCTGACCAACAGGCCTTCGACGTTTACCACCAGCTGAACCTGGGCGCCCACTGAAATAAAACCCCCAAAAATCACGAACGTCGGACGATTGTTCCCACATTGAAAGTGCCAGCCAGTCAAGCTCTTGCTGCTCCTCACCGGCCATTCGCAGCGCATCTACAGCACCACAGACATCGGGGCTCTGCGCTTTCCCTGACCAACAGGGCTTCGACGTTTACCACCAGATGAACCTGGGCGCCCACTGAAAAAAATAAACGAAAAATCACGAACATCGGACGATTGCTCCCACACCGAAAGTGCCAGACAGTCAAGCTCTTGCTGCTACTCACCGCCCATTGGCAGGGCATCTACAGCACCACAGACATCGGGGCTCCGAGCTTTCCCTGACCAACAGGGCTTCAACGTTTACCACCAGCGGCACCTGGGCGCCCACTGAAATAAAACCCCGAAAAATCACGAACGTCGGACGATTGCTCCCACACCGAAAGTGCCAGCAACTCAAGCTCTTGCTGCTCCTCACCGGCCATTGGCAGCACATCTACAGCACCACAGACATCGGGGCTCCGGGCTTTCCCTGACCAACAGGCCTTCGACGTTTACCACCAGCTGAACCTGGGCGCCCACTGAAAAAAAACCCTGAAAAATGACGAACGTCGGACGATTGCTCCCACACCAAAAGTGCCAGACAGTCAAGCTCTAGCTGCTGAACACCGGCCATACCCAGCGCATCTACAGCACCACAGACATCGGGGCTCCGGGCTTTCCCTGACCAACAGGGCTTCGACATTTACCACCAGCTGCACCTGGGCGCCCACTGAAATAAAACCCCCAAAAATCACGAACGTCGGACGATTCCTCCCACACCGAAAGTGCCAGCAACTCAAGCTCTTGCTGCTCCTCACCGGACTTTGGCAGTGCATCTACAGCACCACAGACATCGGGGCTCCGGGCTTTCCCTGACCAACAGGGCTTCGACGTTTACCACCAGCTGCACCTGGGCGCCCACTGAAAAAAAACCCCGAATAATCACAAACATCGGACGATTGCTCCCACACCAAAAGTGCCAGCCAGTCAAGCTCTTGCTGCTCCTCACCGGCCATTGGCAGCGCATCTACAGCACCACAGACATCGGGGCTCCGGGCGTTCCCTGACCAACAGGGCTTCGACGTTTACCACCAGCTGCACCTGGGTGCCCACTGAAAAAAACCCCGAAAAATCACGAACGTCGGACGATTGCTCCCACACCAGAAGTGCCAGCCAGTCAAGCTCTTGCTGCTCCTCACCGGCCATTGGCAGCGCATCTACAGCACCACAGACATCGCGGCTCTGGGCTTTCCCTGACCAACAGGCCTTCGACATTTACCACCAGCTGCACCTAGTTGGCCACTGAAAAAAAACCCTGAAAAATCAAAAACGTCGGACAATTGATCCAACACCGAAAGTGCCAGCCAGTCAAGCTCTTGCTGCTCCTCACCGGACTTTGGCAGTGCATCTACAGCACCACAGACATCGGAGCTCCGGGCTTTCCCTGACCAACAGGGCTTCGACGTTTACCACTCGCTGCACCTGGGCTCCCACTGAAAAGAACCCCGAAAAATCACGAACGTCGGACGATTGCTCCCACACCGAAAGTGCCAGCAACACAAGCTCTTTCTGCTCCTCACCGGCCATTCCCAGCGCATCTACAGCACCACAGACATCGGGGCTCCGGGCTTTCCCTGACCAACAGGGCTTCGACGTTTACCACCAGCTGATCCTGGGCGCCCACTGGAAAAAAAACCCGAAAAATCACGAACGTCGGACGATTGTTCCCACATTGAAAGTGCCAGCCAGTCAAGCTCTTGCTGCTCCTCACCGGCCATTCCCAGCGCATCTACAGCACCACAGATATCGGGGTTCTGCGCTTTCCCTGACCAACAGGGCTTCGACGTTTACCACCAGCTGAACCTGGGCGCCCGCTGAAAAAAATAAAAGAAAAATCACGAACATCGGACGATTGCTCCCACACCGAAAGTGCCAGCCAGTCAAGCTCTTGCTGCTCCTCACCGGCCATTCCCAGCGCATCTACAACACCACAGACATCGGGGCTGTGGGCTTTCCCTGACCAACAGGGCTTCGACATTTACCACCAGCTGAACCTGGTTACCCACTGAAAAAAAACCCTGAAAAAGCAAAAACGTCGGACGATTGCTCCCACACCGAAAGTGCCAGCAACTCAAGCTCTTGCTGCTCCTCACCGGCCATTCCCAGCGCATCTACAGCACCACAGACATCGGGGTTCTGCGCTTTCCCTGACCAACAGGGCTTCGACATTTACCACCAGCTGCACCTGGGCGCCCACTGAAAAAAAACCTTGAAAAATCACGAACGTCGGACGATTGCTCCCACACCGAAAGTGCCAGCAACTCAAGCTCTTGCTGCTACTCACCGGACTTTGGGAGTGCATCTACAGCACCACAGACATCGGCGTTCTACGCTTTCCCTGACGAAGAGGGCTTCGACATTTACCATCAGCTGCACCTGGGCGCCCACTGAAAAAAATAAACGAAAAATCATGAACATCGGACGATTGCTCCCACACCGAAAGTGCCAGCCAGTCAAGCTCTTGCTGCTCCTCACCGGCCATTCCCAGCGCATCTACAGCACCACAGACATCGGGGCTCCGGGCTTTCCCTGACCAACAGGGCTTCGACGTTTACCACCAGCTGAACCTGGGCGCCCACTGAAATAAAACCCCCAAAAATCACGAACGTCGGACGAATGTTCCCACATTGAAAGTGCCAGCCAGTCAAGCTCTTGCTGCTCCTCACCGGCCATTCGCAGCGCATCTACAGCACCACAGACATCGGGGCTCTGCGCTTTCCCTGACCAACAGGGCTTCGACGTTTACCACCAGATGAACCTGGGCGCCCACTGAAAAAAATAAACGAAAAATCACGAACATCGGACGATTGCTCCCATACCGAAAGTGCCAGACAGTCAAGCTCTTGCTGCTACTCACCGCCCATTGGCAGGGCATCTACAGCACCAGAGACATCGGGGCTCCGAGCTTTCCCTGACCAACAGGGCTTCAACGTTTACCACCAGCGGCACCTGGGCGCCCACTGAAATAAAACCCCGAAAAATCACGAACGTCGGACGATTGCTCCCACACCGAAATTGCCAGCAACTCAAGCTCTTGCTGCTCCTCACCGGCCATTGGCAGCACATCTACAGCACCACAGACATCGGGGCTCCGGGCTTTCCCTGACCAGCAGGCCTTCGACGTTTACCACCAGCTGAACCTGGGCGCCCACTGAAAAAAAACCCTGAAAAATGACGAACGTCGGACGATTCCTCCCACACCAAAAGTGCCAGCCAGTCAAGCTCTTGCTGCTGAACACCGGCCATTCCCAGCACATCTACAGCACCACAGACATCGGGGCTCCGGGCTTTCCCTGACCAACAGGGCTTCGACATTTACCACCAGCTGCACCTGGGCGCCCACTGAAATAAAACCCCCAAAAATCACGAACGTCGGACGATTCCTCCCACACCAAAAGTGCCAGCCAGTCAAGCTCTTGCTGCTCCTCACCGGACTTTGGCAGTGCATCTACAGCACCACAGACATCGGGGCTCCGGGCTTTCCCTGACCAACAGGGCTTCGACGTTTACCACCAGCTGCACCTGGGCGCCCACTGAAAAAAAAACCCGAATAATCACAAACATCGGACGATTGCTCCCACACCAAAAGTGCCAGACAGTCAACCTCTTGCTGCTCCTCACCGGCCATTGGCAGCGCATCTACAGCACCAGAGACATCGGGGCTCCGGGCGTTCCCTGACCAACAGGGCTTCGACGTTTACCACCAGCTGCACCTGGGTGCCCACTGAAAAAAACCCCGAAAAATCACGAACGTCGGACGATTGCTCCCACACCAGAAGTGCCAGCCAGTCAAGCTCTTGCTGCTCCTCACCGGCCATTGGCAGCGCATCTACAGCACCACAGACATCGCGGCTCTGGGCTTTCCCTGACCAACAGGCCTTCGACATTTACCACCAGCTGCACCTAGTTGGCCACTGAAAAAAAACCCTGAAAAATCAAAAACGTCGGACAATTGATCCAACACCGAAAGTGCCAGCCAGTCAAGCTCTTGCTGCTCCTCACCGGACAGTGGCAGTGCATCTACAGCACCACAGACATCGGAGCTCCGGGCTTTCCCTGACCAACAGGGCTTCGATGTTTACCACTCGCTGCACCTGGGCTCCCACTGAAAAGAACCCCGAAAAATCACGAACGTCGGACGATTGCTCCCACACCGAAAGTGCCAGCAACACAAGCTCTTTCTGCTCCTCACCGGCCATTCCCAGCGCATCTACAGCACCACAGACATCGGGGCTCCGGGCTTTCCCTGACCAACAGGGCTTCGACGTTTACCACCAGCTGAACCTGGGCGCCCACTGGAAAAAAAACCCGAAAAATCACGAACGTCGGACGATTGTTCCCACATTGAAAGTGCCAGCCAGTCAAGCTCTTGCTGCTCCTCACCGGCCATTCCCAGCGCATCTACAGCACCACAGATATCGGGGTTCTGCGCTTTCCCTGACCAACAGGGCTTCAACGTTTACCACCAGCTGAACCTGGGCGCCCGCTGAAAAAAATAAAAGAAAAATCACGAACATCGGACGATTGCTCCCACACCGAAAGTGCCAGCCAGTCAAGCTCTTGCTGCTCCTCACCGGCCATTCCCAGCGCATCTACAACACCACAGACATCGGGGCTGTGGGCTTTCCCTGACCAACAGGGCTTCGACATTTACCACCAGCTGAACCTGGTTACCCACTGAAAAAAAACCCTGAAAAAGCAAAAACGTCGGACGATTGCTCCCACACCGAAAGTGCCAGCAACTCAAGCTCTTGCTGCTCCTCACCGGCCATTCCCAGCGCATCTACAGCACCACAGACATCGGGGTTCTGCGCTTTCCCTGACCAACAGGGCTTCGACGTTTACCACCAGCTGCACCTGGGCGCCCACTGAAAAAAAACCTTGAAAAATCACGAACGTCGGACGATTGTTCCCACACCGAAAGTGCCAGCAACACAAGCTCTTGCTGCTCCTCACCGGCCATTCCCAGCGCATCTACAGCACCACAGACATCGGGGCTCCGGGCTTTCCCTGACCAACAGGCCTTCGACATTTACCACCAGCTGCACCTGGTTACCCACTGAAAAAAAACCCTGAAAAATCAAAAACGTCGGACGATTGCTCCCACACCGAAAGTGCCAGCAACTCAAGCTCTTGCTGCTCCTCACCGGCCACTGGCAGCGCATCTACAGCACCACAGACATCGGGGCTCCGGGATTTCCCTGACCAACAGGCCTTCGACATTTACCACCAGCTGCACCTGGGCGCCCACTGAAATAAAACCCCGAAAAATCACGAACGTCGGACGATTGCTCCCACACTGAAAGTGCCAGCAACTCAAGCTCTTGCTGCTCCTCACCGCCCATTGGCAGCGCATCTACAGCACCACAGACATCGGGGCTCCGGGCTTTCCCTGACCAACAGGGCTTCGACGTTTACAACCAGCTGAACCTGGGCGCCCACTGAAATAAAACCCCCAAAAATCACGAACGTCGGACGATTGCTCCCACACCAAAAGTGCCAGCCAGTCAAGCTCTTGCTGCTCCTCACCGGACTTTGGCAGTGCATCTACAGCACCACAGACATCGGGGCTCCGGGCTTTCCCTGACCAACAGGGCTTCGACGTTTACCACCAGCTGCACCTGGGCTCCCACTGAAAAAACACCCCGAATAATCACAAACATCGGACTATTGCTCCCACACCAAAAGTGCCAGACAGTCAACCTCTTGCTGCTCCTCACCGGCCATTGGCAGCGCATCTACAGCACCACAGACATCGGGGCTCCGGGCTTTCCCTGACCAACAGGGCTTCGACGTTTACCACCAGCTGAACCTGGGCGCCCACTGAAAAAAATAAACTAAAAATCACGAACATCGGACGATTGCTCCCACACCGAAAGTTCCAGCCAGTCAAGCTCTTGCTGCTCCTCACCGGCCATTGGCAGCGCATCTACAGCACCACAGACATCGGGGCTCCGGGATTTCCCTGACCAACAGGGCTTCGACATTTACCACCAGCTGCACCTGGGCGCCCACTGAAATAAAACTCCGAAAAATCACGAACGTCGGACGATTGCTCCCACACCGAAAGTGCCAGCAACTCAAGCTCTTGCTGTTCCTCACCGGCCATTCCCAGCGCATCTACAGCACCACAGACATCGGGGCTCCGGGCTTTCCCTGACCAACAGGGCTTCGACATTTACCACCAGCTGCACCTGGGCGCCCACTGAAAAAAAACCCCGAAAAATCACGAACATCGCACGATTGCTCCCACACCGAAAGTGCCAGCCAGTCAAGCTCTTGCTGCTCCTCACCGGCCATTCCCAGCGCATCTACAGCACCACAGACATCGGGTCTCTGGGCTTTCCCTGACGAACGGGGCTTGGACATTTACCACCAGCTGCACCTGGTTACCCACTGAAAAAAAACCCTGAAAAATCACAAATGTCGGACGATTCCTGCCACACCTTAAATGCCAGCCTGTCAAGCTCTTGCTGCTACTCACCGGCCATTCCCAGCTCATCTACAGCACCACAGACATCGCGGCTCCGGGCTTTCCCTGACCAACAGGGCTTCGACGTTTACCACCCGCTGCACCTGGGCGCCCACTGAAAAAAATAAACGAAAAATCACAAACGTCGGACGATTGCTCCCACACCGAAAGTGCCAGCCAGTCAAGCTCTTGCTGCTCCTCACCGGCCATTGGCAGCGCATCTACAGCACCACAGACATCGGGGCTCCGGGCTTTCCCTGACCAACAGGGCTTCGACATTTACCACCAGCTGCACCTGGGAGCCCACTGAAATAAAACCCCGAAAAATCACGAACGTCGGACGATTGCTCCCACAACGAAAGTGCCAGCCTGTCAAGGTCTTGCTGCTCCTCACCGGCCATTGGCAGCGCATCTACAGCACCACAGACATCGGAGCTCCGGGCTTTCCCTGACCAACAGGGCTTCGACATTTACCACCAGCTGCACCTGGGCGCCCACTGAAATAAAACTCCGAAAAATCACGAACGTCGGACGATTGCTCCCACAACGAAAGTGCCAGCAACTCAAGGTCCTGCTGCTACTCACCGGACTTTGGCAGCGCATCTACAGCACCACAGACATCGCGGCTCCGGGCTTTCCCTGACCAACAGGGCTTCGACGTTTACCACCCGCTGAACCTGGGCGCCCGCTGAAAAAAATTAAAGAAAAATCACGAACGTCGGACGATTGCTCCCACAGCAAAAGTGCCAGCCAATGAAGCTCTTGCTGCTCCTCACCGGCCATTCCCAGCGCATCTACAGCACCACAGACATCGGGGCTCCGGGCTTTCCCTGACCAACAGGGCTTCGACATTTACCACCAGCTGCACCTGGTTACCCACTGAAAAAAAACCCTGAAAAATCAAAAACGTCGGACGATTGCTCCCACACTGAAAGTGTGGGCAACTCAAGCTCTTGCTGCTCCTCACCGGCTATTGGCAGCACATCTACAGCACCACAGACATCGGGGCTCCGGGCTTTCCCTGACCAACAGGGCTTCGACGTTTAGCACCAGCTGAACCTGGGCGCCCAGTGAATAAAAATCCCCAAAAATCACAAACGTCCGACGATTGCTCCTACACTGAAAGTGCCAGCAACTCAAGCTCTTGCTGCTCCTCACCGCCCATTCCCAGCGCATCTACAGCACCACAGACATCGGGGCTGTGGGCTTTCCCTGACCAACAGGGCTTCGACGTTTGACACCAGCTGCACCTGTGCGCCCACTGAAAGTAAAACCCTGAAAAATCACGAACGTCGGACGATTGCTCCCACACCGAAAGTGCCAGCCAGTCAAGCTCTAGCTGCTGAACACCGGCCATTCCCAGCGCATCTACAGCACCACAGACATCGGGGCTCCGGGCTTTCCCTGACCATCAGGGCTTCGACATTTACCACCAGCTGCACCTCGGCTCCCACTGAAAAGAACCCCGAAAAATCACGAACGTCGGACGATTGCTCCCACACCAAAAGTGCCAGACAGTCAAGCTCTAGCTGCTGAACACCGGCCATTCCCAGCGCATCTACAGCACCACAGACATCGGGGCTCCGGGCTTTCCCTGACCAACAGGGCTTAGAAGTTTACCACCAGCTGAACCTGGGCGCCCACTGAAATAAAACCCCGAAAAATCACGAACGTCGGACGATTCCTCCCTCACCGAAAGTGCCAGCAACTCAAGCTCTTGCTGCTACTCACCGGACTTTGGCAGTGCATCTACAGCACCACAGACATCGGGGTTCTGCGCTTTCCCTGAACAACAGGGCTTCAACGTTTACCACCAGCTGAACCTGGGCGCCCACTGAAAAAAATAAACGAAAAATCACGAACATCGCACGTTTGCTCCCACACCGAAAGTGCCAGCCAGTCAAGCTCTTGCTGCTCCTCAGCGGCGATTGGCAGCACATCTACAGCACCACAGACATCGGGGCTCCGGGCTTTCCCTGACCAACAGGGCTTCGACGTTTACCACCAGCTGAACCTGGGCGCCCACTGGAAAAAAAACCCGAAAAATCACGAACGTCGGACGATTGCTCCCACAACGAATGTGCCAGCAACTCAAGCTCTTGCTGCTCCTCACCGGCCATTGGCAGCACATCTACAGCACCACAGACATCGGGGCTCCGGGCTTTCCCTGACCATCAGGGCTTCGACATTTACCACCAGCTGCACCTGGGCTCCCACTGAAATAAAACCCCGAAAAATCACGAACGTCGGACGATTGCTCCCACAACGAAACTGCCAGCAACTCAAGCTCTTGCTGCTACTCACCGGACTTTGGCAGTGCATCTACAGCACCAAAGACATCGGGGCTCCAGGCTTTCCCTGACGAACAGCGTTCGACGTTTACCACCAGCTGCACCTGGGCGCCCACTGAAAAAAATAAACGAAAAATCATGAATATCGGACGATTGCTCCCACACCGAAACTGCCAGCAACTCAAGCTCTTGCTGCTACTCACCGCCCATTGGCAGGGCATCTACAGCACCACAGACATCGGGGCTCCGAGCTTTCCCTGACCAACTGGGCTTCAACGTTTACCACCAGCTGCACCTGGGCGCACACTGAAATAAAACTCCGAAAAATCACGAACGTCAGACGATTGCTCCCACAACGAAAGTGCCAGCCAGTCAAGCTCTTGCTACTACTCACCAGACTTTGGCAGTGCATCTACAGCACTACAGACATCGGGGCTCCGGGCTTTCCCTGACCAACAGGGCTTCGACGTTTACCACCAGCTGAACCTGGGCGCCCACTGAAAAAAATAAACTAAAAATCACGAACATCGGACGATTGCTCCCACACCGAAAGTGCCAGACAGTCAAGCTCTTGCTGCTCCTCACCGGCCATTGGCAGCTCATCTACAGCATCACAGATATCGGGGCTCCGAGCTTTCCGTGACCAACAGGGCTTCGACGTTTACCACCAGCTGAACCTGGGCGCCCACTGAAAGTAAAACCCCGAAAAATCACGAACATCGGACGATTGCTCCCACACCGAAAGTGCCAGCAACACAAGCTCTTGCTGCTCCTCACCGCCCATTCCCAGCGCATCTACAGCACCACAGACATCGGGGCTCTGGGCTTTCCCTGACCAACAGGGCTTCGACATTTACTACCAGCTGAACCTGGGCGCCCACTGAAAAAAAACCCCGAAAAATCACAAACGTCGGACGATTGCTCCCACACCGAAAGTCCCAGCCAGTCAAGCTCTTGCTGCTCCTCACCGGCCATTCCCAGCGCATCTACAGCACCACAGACATCGCGGCTCCGGGCTTTCCCTCACCAACAGGGCTTCGACATTTACCACCAGCTGCACCTGGTTACCCACTGAAAAAAAACCCTGAAAAATCAAAAACGTCAGACGATTGCTCCCACACTGAAAGTGCCAGCAACTCAAGCTCTTGCTGCTCCTCACCGGCCATTGGCAGCGCATCTACAGCACCACAGACATCGCGGCTCTGGGCTTTCCCTGACCAACAGGCCTTCGACATTAACCACCAGCTGCACCTAGTTGGCCACTGAAAAAAATAAATGAAAAATCAAAAACGTCGGACAATTGATCCCACACCGAAAGTGCCAGCCAGTCAAGCTCTTGCAGTTCCTTACCGGCCACTGGCAGCTCATCTACAGCACCACAGACATCGGAGCTCCGGGCTTTCCCTGACCAACAGGCCTTCGACGTTTACCACCAGCTGCACCTGGGCTCCCACTGAAAAGAACCCCGAAAAATCACGAACGTCGGACGATTGCTCCCACAACGAAAGTGCCAGCAACTCAAGCTCTTGCTGCTACTCACCGGACTTTGGCAGTGCATCTACAGCACCACAGACATCGCGGCTCCGGGCTTTCCCTGACGAACAGGGCTTCGACGTTTACCACCAGCTGCACCTGGGCGCCCACTGAAAAAAATAAACGAAATATCATGAATATCGGACGATTGCTCCCACACCGAAACTGCCAGCAACTCAAGCTCTTGCTGCTACTCACCGCCCATTGGCAGGGCATCTACAGCACCACAGACATCGGTGCTCCGAGCTTTCCCTGACCAACAGGGCTTCAACGTTTACCACCAGCTGCACCTGGGCGCCCACTGAAATAAATCTCCGAAAAATCACGAACGTCAGACGATTGCTCCCACAACGAAAGTGCCAGCAACTCAAGCTCTTGCTGCTACTCACCGGCCATTCCCAGCGCATCTACAGCACCACAGACATCGGGGCTCCGGGCTTTCCCTGACCAACAGGGCTTCGACGTTTACCACCAGCTGCACCTGGGCGCCCACTGAAATAAAACCCCGAAAAATCACGAACGTCGGACGATTGCTCCCACAACGAAAGTGCCAGCAACTCAAGCTCTTGCTGCTACTCACCGGACTTTGGCAGTGCATCTACAGCACCACAGACATCAGGGCTCCGAGCTTTCCCTGACCAACAGGGCTTCAACGTTTACCACCAGCTGCACCTGGGCGCCCACTGAAATAAAACTCCGAAAAATCACGAACGTCAGACGATTGCTCCCACAACGAAAGTGCCAGCAACTCAAGCTCTTGCTGCTACTCACCAGACTTTGGCAGTGCATCTACAGCACCACAGACATTGGGTTTCTGCGCTTTCCCTGACCAACAGGGCTTCGACATTTACCACCAGCTGAACCTGGGCGCCCACTGAAAAAAATAAACTAAAAATCACGAACATCGGACGATTATTCCCACACTGAAAGTGCCAGCAACTCAAGCTCTTGCTGCTCCTCACCGCCCATTGGCAGGGCATCTACAGCACCACAGACATCGGGTCTCCGAGCTTTCCCTGACCAACAGGGCTTCGACGTTTACCACCAGCTGCACCTGGGCGCCCACTGAAATAAAACCCTGAAAAATCACGAACGTCGGACGATTGCTCCCACACTGAAAGTGCCAGCAACTCAAGCTCTTGCTGCTACTCACCTCCCATTCCCAGCGCATCTACAGCACCACAGACATCGGGGCTCCGGGCTTTCCCTGACCAACTGGGCTTCGACGTTTACCACCAGCTGAACCTGGGCGCCCACTGAAATAAAACCCCCAAAAATCACAAACGTCGGACTATTGCTCCCACACTGAAAGTGCCAGCCAGTCAAGCTCTTGCTGCTCCTCACCGGCCATTCCCAGCGCATCTACAGCACCACAGACATCGGGGCTCCGGGCTTTCCCTGACCAACAGGGCTTCGACATTTACCACCAGCTGCACCTGGGCGCCCAGTGAAAAAAAAACCCCAAAAATCACGAACGTCAGACGATTGCACCCACATCGAAAGTGCCAGCATGTCAGCCTCTTGCTGCTCCTCACCGGCTATTGGCAGCGCATCTACAGCACCACAGACATCGGGGCTCCGGGATTTCCCTGACCAACAGGGCTTCGACGTTTACCACCAGCTGCACCTGGTTGCCCACTGAAAAAAAACCCCAAAAATCACGAACGTCAGACGATTGCACCCACATCGAAAGTGCCAGCAACTCAAGCTCTTGCTGCTCCTCACCGGACTTTGGCAGTGCATCTACAGCACCACAGACATCGGGGCTCCGGGATTTCCCTGACCAACAGGGCTTCGACGTTTACCACCAGCTGCACCTGGTTACGCACTGAAAAAAAACCCTGAAAAATCAAAAACGTCGGACGATTGCTCCCACACCGAAAGTGCCAGCCAGTCAAGCTCTTGCTGCTCCTCACCGGCCATTCCCAGCGCATCTACAGCACCACAGACATCGGGGCTCTGGGCTTTCCCTGACGAACAGGGCTTCGACATTTACCACCAGCTGCACCTGGGCGCCCACTGAAAAAAAACCCCGAAAAATCACAAATGTCGGACGATTCCTGCCACACCTTAAATGCCAGCCTGTCAAGCTCTTGCTGCGCCTCACCGCCCATTCCCAGCGCATCTACAGCACCACAGACATCAGGGCTCTGGGCTTTCCCTGACGAACACGGCTTCGACGTTTACCACCCGCTGCACCTGGGCGCCCACTGAAAAAAATAAATGAAAAATCACAAACGTCGGACGATTGCTCCCACACCGAAAGTGCCAGCCAGTCAAGCTCTTGCTGCTCCTCACCAGACTTTGGCAGTGCATCTACAGCACCACAGACATTGGGGTTCTGCGCTTTCCCTGAACAACAGGGCTTCGACGTTTACCACCAGCTGAACCTGGGCGCCCACTGAAAAAAAACCCCGAAAAATCACGAACGTCGGACGATTGCTCCCACACCGAAAGTGCCAGACAGTCAAGCTCTTGCTGCTCCTCACCAGACTTTGGCAGTGCATCTACAGCACCACAGACATTGGGGTTCTGCGCTTTCCCTGAACAACAGGGCTTCGACGTTTACCACCAGCTGAACCTGGGCGCCCACTGAAAAAAAACCCCGAAAAATCACGAACGTCGGACGATTGCTCCCACACCGAAAGTGCCAGACAGTCAAGCTCTTGCTGCTCCTCACCGGCCATTGGCAGCTCATCTACAGCATCACAGATATCGGGGCTGCGGGCTATCCGTGACCAACAGGGCTTCGACGTTTACCACCAGCTGAACCTGGGCGCCCACTGAAAGTAAGACCCTAAAAAATCACGAACGTCGGACGATTGCTCCCACACCGAAAGTGCCAGCCAGTCAAGCTCTTGCTGCTCCTCACCGGCCATTCCCAGCGCATCTACAGCACCACAGACATCGGGGCTCTGGGCTTTCCCTGACCAACAGGCCTTCGACGTTTACCACCAGCTGCACCTGGGCGCCCACTGAAAAAAATAAACGAAAAATCACAAACGTCGGACGATTGCTCCCACACCGAAAGTGCCAGCCTGTCAAGCTCTTGCTGCTCCTCACCGGCCATTGGCAGCGCATCTACAGCACCACAGACATCAGGGCTCTGGACTTTCCCTGACGAACACGGCTTTGACGTTTACCACTGGCTGCTCCTGGGCGCCCACTGAAAAGAACCCCCAAAAAATCACGAACATCGGACGATTGCTCCCACACCGAAAGTGCCAGCAACTCAAGCTCTTGCTGCTCCTCAACTCCCATTCCCAGCGCATCTACAGCACCACAGACATCGGGGCTCTGGGCTTTCCCAGACAAACAGGGCTTCGACATTTACCACCAGCTGCACCTGGGCTCCAACTGAAAAGAACCCCGAAAAATCACGAACGTCGGACGATTGCTCCAACACCAAAAGTGCCAGTCAGTCAAGCTCTTACTGCTCCTCACCGGCCATTTGCAGCGCATCTACAGCACCACAGACATCGGGGCTCCGGGCTTTCCCTGACGAACCAGGCTTCGACGTTTACCACCAGCTGCACCTGGGTGCCCCCTGAAAAAAATAAACGAAGAATCAAGAACATCGGACGATTGCTCCCACACCAAAGTGACAGCCAGTCAAGCTCTTGCTGCTCCTCACCGGTCATTGGCAGCGCATCTACAGTACCACAGACATCGGGGCTCCGGGCTTTCCCTGACCAACAAGGCTTCGACGTTTACCACCAGCTGAACCTGGGCGCCCACTGAAAGTAAAACCCCAAAAAATCACGAACGTCGGACGATTCCTCCCACACCGAAAGTGCCAGCAACTCAAGCTCCTGCTGCTACTCACCGGACTTTGGCAGTGCATCTACAGCACCACAGACGTCGGGGTTCTGCACTTTTCCTGACCAACAGGGCTTCGACATTTACCACCAGCTGAACCTGGGCGCCCACTGAAAAAAATAAACGAAAAATCACAAACGTCGGACGATTGCTCCCACAACGAAAGTGCCAGCCAGTCAAGCTCTTGCTGCTCCTCACCGGACTTTGGCAGCGCATCTACAGCACCACAGACATTTGGCCTCCTGGCATTCCCTGACCAACAGGGCTTCGACGTTTACCACCAGCTGCACCTGGGCGCCCACTGAAAAAGAAAACCCAAAAATCACAAATGTCGGACGATTCCTGCCACACCTTAAATGCCAGCCTGTCAAGCTCTGGCTGCCCCTCACCGCCCATTCCCAGCGCATCTACAGCACCACAGACATCGGGGCTCCGGGCTTTCCCTGACCAACAGGGCTTCGACGTTTACCACCAGCTGCACCTGGGCTCCCACTGAAAAGAACCCCCGAAAAATCACGAACATCGGTCGATTGCTCCCACACCGAAAGTGCCAGCAACACAAGCTCTTGCGGCTCCTCACCGGCCGTTCCCAGCGCATCTACAGCACCACAGACATCGGGGCTCCGGGCTTTCCCTGACCAACAGGGCTTAGACGTTTACCACCAGCTGAACCTGGGCGCCCAGTGAATAAAAATCCCCAAAAATCACAAACGTCCGACGATTGCTCCCACACCAAAAGTGCCAGCAACACAAGCTCTTGCTGCTCCTCACCGGCCATTGGCACCGCATCTACAGCACCACAGACATCACGGCTCCGGGCTTTCCCTGACCAACAGGGCTTCGACATTTACCACCAGCTGCACCTGGGCGCCCACTGAAATTAAAACCACGAAAAATCATGAACGTCGGACGATTGCTCCCACACCAAAAGTCCCAGTCAGTCAAGCTCTTGCTGCTACTCACGGGCCATGGGCAGCGCAGCTACAGCACCACAGACATCGTGGCTCCGGGCTTTCCCTGACCAACAGGGCTTCGACATTTACCACCAGCTGCACCTGGGTGCCCCCTGAAAAAAAAACCCCAAAAATCACAAATGTCGGACGATTCCTGCCACACCTTAAATGCCAGCCTGTCAAGCTCTTGCTGCTCCTCACCCGCCATTGGAGGCGCATCTACAGCACCACAGACATCGGGGCTCCGGGCTTTCCCTGACCAACAGGGCTTCAACGTTTACCACCAGCTGCACCTGGGCGCCCACTGAAAAATATAAACGAAAAATCACGAACATCGCACGATTGCTCCCACACCGAAAGTGCCAGCAACTCAAGCTCTTGCTGCTACTCACCTCCCATTCCCAGCGCATCTACAGCACCACAGACATCGGGGCTCCGGGCTTTCCCTGACGAACAGGGCTTCGACGTTTACCACCAGCTGAACCTGGGCGCGCACTGGAAAAAAAACCCGAAAAATCACGAACGTCGGACGATTGTTCCCACATTGAAAGTGCCAGCCAGTCAAGCTCTTGCTGCTATTCACCGGCCATTGGCAGCGCATCTACAGCACCACAGACATCGGGGCTCCGGGCTTTCCCTGACCAACAGGGCTTCGATGTTTACCACCCGCTGCACCTGGGCTCCCACTGAAAAGAACACCGAAAAATCACAAACGTCGGACGATTGCTCCCACACCGAAAGTGCCAGCCAGTCAAGCTCTTGCTGCTCCTCACCGCCCATTGGCAGCGCATCTACAGCACCACAGACATCGGAGCTCCGGGCTTTCCATGACGAACCAGGTTTCGACATTTACCACCAGCTGCACCTGGGCTCCCACTGAAAAGAACCCCCGAAAAATCACGAACATCGGACGATTGCTCCCACACCGAAAGTGCCAGCAACACAAGCTCTTGCTGCTCCTCACCGGCCGTTCCCAGCACATCTACAGCACCACAGACATCGGGGCTCCGGGCTTTCCCTGACCAACAGGGCTTCGACGTTTACCACCAGCTGAACCTGGGCGCCCACTGAAAAAAATAAACGAAAAATCATGAAGATCAGACGATTGATCCCACACCCAAAGTGCCAGCCAGTCAAGCTCTTGCTGCTCCTCACCGCCCATTCCCAGCGCATCTACAGCACCACAGACATCGGGGCTCCGGGCTTTCCCTGACCAACAGGGCTTCGACATTTACCACCAGCTGCACCTGGGCGCACACTGAAATAAAACCCTGAAAAATCACGAACGTCGGACGATTGCTCCCACAACGAAAGTGCCAGGAACTCAAGCTCTTGCTGCTACTCACCGCCCATTGGCAGCGCATCTACAGCACGACAGACATCGGGGCTCCGGGCTTTCCCTGAACAACAGGGCTTCGACGTTTACCACCAGCTGCACCTGGGCGCCCACTGAAAAAAACCCCGAAAACTCACGAACGTCGGACGATTCCTCCCACACCGAAAGTGCCAGCATGTCAGCCTCTTGCTGCTCCTCACCGGCCATTGGCAGCGCATCTACAGCACCACAGACATCGGGGCTCCGGGCTTTCCCTGACCAACAGGGCTTCGACGTTTACCACCTGCTGAACCTGGGCGCCCACTGAAAAAAAACCCCGAAAAATCACGAACGTCGGACGATTGCTCCAACACCGAAAGTGCCAGCCAGTCAAGCTGTAGCTACTCCTCACCAGCCATTGCCAGCGCATCTACAGCACCACTGACATCGGGGCTCTGGACTTTCCTTGACGAACAGGGCTTCGACGTTTACCACCAGCTGCACCTGGGCGCCCACTGAAAAGAACCCCCAAAAAATCACGAACATCGGTCGATTGCTCACACACCGAAAGTGCCAGCAACACAAGTTCTTGCTGCTTCTCACCGGCCATTCCCAGCGCATCTACAGCACCACAGACATCGGGGCTCCGGGCTTTCCCTGACCAACAGGGCTTCGACGTTTACCACCAGCTGCAACTGGGCGCCAACTGAAATAAAACCCCGAAAAATCACGAACGTCGGACGATTCCTCCCACACCGAAAGTGCCAGCAACTCAAGCTCTTGCTGCTACACACCGGACTTTGGCAGTGCATCTACAGCACCACAGACATCGGGGTTCTGCGCTTTCCCTGAACAACAGGGCTTCGACGTTTACCACCAGCTGCACCTGGGTGCCCACTGAAAAAAACCGCGAAAAATCACAAACGTCGGACTATTGCTCCCACACTGAAAGTGCCAGCCAGTCAAGCTCTTGCAGTTCCTCACCGGCCACTGGCAGCTCATGTACAGCACTACAGACATCGGAGCTCCGGGCTTTCCCTGACCAACAGGGCTTCGACGTTTACCACTCGCTGCACCTAGGCTCCCACTGAAAAGAACCCCGAAATATCACGAACGTCGGACGATTGCACCCACACCGAAAGTGCCAGCAACACAAGCTCTTGCTGCTCCTCACCGGCCATTCCCAGCGCATCTACAGCACCACAGACATCGGGGTTCTACGCTTTCCCTGACCAAGAGGGCTTCGACATTTACCATCACCTGCACCTGGGTGCCCACTGAAAAAAACCCCGAAAAATCACAAACGTCGGACTATTGCTCCCACACCAAAAGTGCCAGCCAGTCAAGCTCTTGCTGCTCCTCACCGGCCATTGGCAGCGCATCTACAGCACCACAGACATCGGGGTTCTGCGCGTTCCCTGACCAACAGGGCTTCGACGTTTACCGCCAGCTGAACCTGGGCGCCCACTGAAAAAAATAAAAGAAAAATCACGAACATCGGACAATTGCTCCCACACCAAAAGTGCCAGCCAGTCAAGCTCTTGCTGCTCCTCACCGGCCATTCCCAGCGCATCTACAGCACCACAGACATCGGGGCTCCAGGCTTTCCCTGACCAACAGGGCTTCGACGTTTACCACTCGCTGCACCTGGGCTCCCACTGAAAAGAACCCCGAAAAATCACGAACGTCGGACGATTGCTCCCACACCGAAAGTGCCAGCAACACAAGCTCCTGCTGTTCCTCACCGGCCATTCCCAGCGCATCTACAGCACCACAGACATCGGGGCTCCGGGCTTTCCCTGACAAACAGGGCTTCGACGTTTACCACCAGCTGCACCTGGGTGCCCACTGGAAAAAAAACCCGAAAAATCACGAACGTCAGACGATTGCTCCCACACCGAAAGTGCCAGCAACTCAAGCTCTTGCTGCTCCTCACCGGACTTTGGCAGCGCATCTACAGCACCACAGACATCGGGGCTCCGGGCTTTCCCTGACCAACAGGGCTTCGACGTTTACCACCAGCTGCACCTGGGCGCCCACTGAAAAAAATAAACGAAAAATCACGAACATCGGACGATTGCTCCCACACCGAAAGTGCCAGCAACTCAAGCTCTTGCTGCTACTCACCGCCCATTGGCAGGGCATCTACAGCACCACAGACATCGGGGCTCCGAGCTTTCCCTGACCAACAGGGCTTCAACGTTTACCACCAGCTGCACCTGGGCGCCCACTGAAATAAAACCCCGAAAAATCACGAACGTCAGACGATTGCTCCCACAACGAAAGTGCCAGCCAGTCAAGCTCTTGCTGCTCCTCCCCGGCCACTCCCAGTGCATCTACAGCACCACAGACATCGGGGCTCTGGGCTTTCCCTGACGAACAGGGCTTCAACGTTTACCACCAGCTGCACCTGGGCGCCCACTGAAAAAAACCCCAAAAATCACGAACGTCGGACGATTGCTCCCACACCGAAAGTGCCAGCATGTCAGCCTCTTGCTGCTCCTCACCGACCATTGGCAGCGCATCTACAGCACCACAGACATCGGGGCTCCGGGCTTTCCCTGACCAACAGGGCTTCGACATTTACCACCAGCTGCACCTGGGCGCCCACTGAAATAAAACTCCGAAAAATCACGAACGTCGGACGATTGCTCCCACAACGAAAGTGCCAGCAACTCAAGCTCTTGCTGCTACTCACCAGACTTCGGCAGTGCATCTACAGCACCACATACATTGGGGTTCTGCGCTTTCCCTGACCAACAGGGCTTCGACGTTTACCACCAGCTGCACCTGGGTGCCCCCTGAAAAAAAAACCCCAAAAATCACGAACGTCGGACGATTCCTGCCACACCTTAAATGCCAGCCTGTCATGCTCTTGCTGCTCCTCACCGGCCATTCCCAACGCATCTACAGCACCACAGACATCGGGGCTGTGGGCTTTCCCTGACCAACATGGCTTCGACATTTACCACCAGCTGCACCTGTGCGCCCACTGAAAGTAAAACCCCGAAAAATCACGAACGTTGGACGATTGCTCCCACAACGAAAGTGCCAGCCAGCCAAGCTCTTGCTGCTCCTCACCGGCCATTGGCAGCGCATCTACAGCACCACAGACATCGTGGCTCCGGGCTTTCCCTGACCAACAGGCCTTCGACATTTACCACCAGCTGCACCTGGGCGCCCACTGAAAAAAAACCCTGAAAAATGACGAACGTCGGACGATTGCTCCCACACCAAAAGTGCCAGCCAGTCAAGCTCTTGCTGCTCCTCACCGGACAGTGGCAGTGCATCTACAGCACCACAGACATTGGGGCTCCGGGCTTTCCCTGACCAACAGGCCTTCGACGTTTACCACTCGCTGAACCTGGGCTCCCACTGAAAAGAACCCCGAAAAATCACGAACGTCGGACGATTGCTCCCACACCAAAAGTGCCAGACAGTCAAGCTCTAGCTGCTGAACACCGGCCATTCCCAGCGCATCTACATCACCACAGACATCGGGGCTCCGGGCTTTCCCTGACCAACAGGTCTTAGAAGTTTACCACCAGCTGAACCTGGGCGCCCACTGAAATAAAACCCCGAAAAATCACGAACGTCCGACGATTGCGCCCACACCCAAAGTGTCAGCCAGTCAAGCTCTTGCTGCTGCTCACCGGACTTTGGCAGTGCATCTACAGCACCACAGACATCGGGGCTCCGGGCTTTCCCTGACCATCAGGACTTCGACATTTACCACCAGCTGCACCTCGGATCCCACTGAAATAAAAGCCCGAAAAATCACGAACGTCGGACGATTGCTCCCACAACGAAAGTGCCAGCCAGTCAAGCTCTTGCTGCTCCTCACCGCCCATTCCCAGCGCATCTACAGCACCACAGACATCGCGGCTCCGGGCTTTCCCTCACCAACAGGGCTTCGACATTTACCACCAGCTGCACCTGGTTACCCACTGAAAAAAAACCCTGAAAAATCAAAAACGTCGGACAATTGATCCCACACCGAAAGTACCAGCCAGTCAAGCTCTTGCAGTTCCTCACCGGCCACTGGCAGCTCATCTACAGCACCACAGACATCGGAGCTCCGGGCTTTCCCTGACCAACAGGGCTTCGACGTTTACCACTCGCTGCACCTGGGCTCCCACTGAAAAAAACCCCGAAAAATCACGAACGTCGGACGATTGCACCCAAACCGAAATTGCCAGCAACACAATCTCTTGCTGCTCCTCACCGGCCATTCCCAGCGCATCTACAGCACCACAGACATCGGGGCTCCGGGCTTTCCCTGACCAACAGGGCTTCGACGTTTACCACCAGCTGAACCTGGGCGCCCACTGGAAAAAAAACCCAAAAAATCACGAACGTCGGACGATTGTTCCCACATTGAAAGTGCCAGCCAGTCAAGCTCTTGCTGCTCCTCACCGGGCATTGGCAGCGCATCTACAGCACCACAGACATCGGGACTCCGGGCTTTCCCTGACCAACTGGGCTTCGACGTTTACCACCAGCTGCACCTGGGCGCCCACTGAAAAAAATAAACGAAAAATCACGAACGTCGGACGATTGCTCCCACACTGAAAGTGCCAGCCAGTCAAGCTATTGCTGCTCCTCACCTCCCATTCCGAACGCATCTACAGCACCACAGACATCGGGGCTCCGGGCTTTCCCTGACCAACAGGGCTTCGACGTTTACCACCCGCTGCACCTGGGCGCCCACTGAAAAAAATAAACGAAAAATCACAAACGTCGGACGATTGCTCCCACACCGAAAGTGCCAGCAACTCAAGCTCTTGCTCCTACTCACCGGACTTTGGCAGTGCATCTACAGCACCACAGACATCGGGGCTCCGGGCTTTCCCTGACCAACAGGGCTTCGACATTTACCACCAGCTGCACGTGGGCGCCCACTGAAAAAAATAAACGAAAAATCACGAACATCGCACGATTGCTCCCACACCGAAAGTGCCAGCCAGTCAAGCTCTTGCTGCTCATCACCGGCCATTCCCAGCGCATCTACAGCACCACAGACATCGGGGCTCCGGGCTTTCCCTGACCAACAGGGCTTCGACATTTACCACCAGCTGCACCTGGGCGCCCACTGAAATAAAACCCCGAAAAATCTCGAACGTCGGACGATTGCTCCCACACCAAAAGTGCCAGCCAGTCAAGCTCTTGCTGCTCCTCACCGGACAGTGGCAGTGCATCTACAGCACCACAGACATCCCGGCTCCGGGCTTTCCCTGACCAACAGGGCTTCAACGTTTACCACCAGCTGCAACTGGGCGCCCACTGAAAAAAATAAACGAAAAATCACGAACATCGCACGATTGCTCCCACACCGAAAGTGCCAGCCAGTCAAGCTCTTGCTGCTCATCACCGGCCATTCCCAGCGCATCTACAGCACCACAGACATCGGGGCTCCGGGCTTTCCCTGACCAACAGGGCTTCGACGTTTACCACCAGCTGCACCTGGGTGCCGCCTGAAAAAAAAACTCCAAAAATCACAAATGTCGGACGATTCCTGCCACACCTTAAATGCCAGCCTGTCAAGCTCTTTCTGCTACTCACCGGACATTCCCAGCGCATCTATAGCACCACAGACATCAGGGCTCTGGAATTTCCCTGACGAACAGGGCTTCGACGTTTACCACCAGCTGCACCTGGGCGCCCACTGAAAAAAATAAACGAAAAATCACGAACGTCGGACGATTGCACCCACAACGAAAGTGCCAGCAAGTCAAGCTCTTGCTGCTCCTCACCGGCCATTGGCAGCGCATCTACAGCACCACAGACATCGGGGCTCCGGGCTTTCCCTGACGAACCGGGCTTCGACATTTACCACCAGCTGCACCTGGGTGGCCCCTGAAAAAAAAACCCCAAAAAACACAAATGTCGGACGATTCCTGCCACACCTTAAATGCCAGCCTGTCAAGCTCTTGCTGCTACTCACCGGCCATTCCCAGCGCATCTACAGCACCACAGACATCAGGGCTCTGGACTTTCCCTGACGAACAGGGCTTCGACATTTACCACCAGCTGCACCTGGGCTCCCACTGAAAAAAAACCCTGAAAAATCAAAAACGTCGGACGATTGCTCCCACACCGAAAGTGCCAGCCTGTCAAGCTCTTGCTGCTCCTCACCGCCCATTCCCAGCGGATCTACAGCACCACAGACATCGGGGCTCCGGGCTTTCCCTGACCAACAGGGCTTCGACGTTTACCACTCGCTGCAGCTGGGCTCCCACTGAAAAGAACCCCGAAAAATCACGAACGTCGGACGATTGCTCCCACACCGAAAGTGCCAGCCTGTCAAGCTCTTGCTGCTCCTCACCGGACTTTGGCAGTGCATCTACAGCACCACAGACATCGGGGCTCCGGGCTTTCCCTGACCAACAGGGCTTCGACATTTACCACCAGCTGCACCTGGGTGCCCCCTGAAAAAAAAACCCCAAAAATCACGAATGTCGGACGATTCCTGCCACACCTTAAATGCCAGCCTGTCAAGCTCTTGCTGCTCCTCACCGGCCATTCCCAGCGCATCTACAGCACCACAGACATCGGGGCTCTGGGCTTTCCCTGACCAACAGGCCTTCGATGTTTACCACCTACTGAACCTGGGCGCCCAGTGAATAAAAATCCCCAAAAATCACAAACGTCCGACGATTGCTCCCACACTGAAAGTGCCAGCAACTCAAGCTCCTGCTGCTCCTCACCGCCCATTCCCAGCGCATCTACAGCACCACAGACATCGGGGCTCCGGGCTTTCCCTGACCAACACGGCTTCGACATTTACCACCAGCTGCACCTGTGCGCCCACTGAAAGTAAAACCCCGAAAAATCACGAACGTCGGACGATTGCTCCCACACCCAAAGTGCCAGCCAGTCAAGCTCTTGCTGCTCCTCACCGGAGAGTGGCAGTGCATCTACAGCACCACAGACATCGGGGCTCCGAGCTTTCCCTGACCGACAGGGCTTCAACGTTTACCACCAGCTGCACCTGGGCGCCCACTGAAATAAAACCCCGAAAAATCACGAACGTCGGACGATTCCTCCCACACCGAAAGTGCCAGCAACTCAAGCTCTTGCTGCTACTCACCGGCCATTCCCAGTGCATCTACAGCACCACAGACATCAGGGCTCTGGAATTTCCCTGACGAACAGGGCTTCGACGTTTACCACCAGCTGCACCTGGGCGCCCACTGAAAAAAAAACCGCAAAAATCACGAACGTCGGACGATTGCACCCACAACGAAAGTGCCAGCATGTGAGCCTCTTGCTGCTCCACACCGGCTATTGGCAGCGCATCTACAACACCACAGACATCGGGGCTCTGCGCTTTCCCTGACCAACAGGCCTTCGACGTTTACCACCAGTTGAACCTGGGCGCCCACTGAAAAAAATAAACGAAAAATCACGAACGTCGGACGATTGCTCCCACACCGAAAGTGCCAGCAAGTCAAGCTCTTGCTGCTCCTCATCGCCCATTGGCAGCGCATCTACAGCACCACAGACATCGGGGCTCCGGGCTTTCCCTGACGAACCGGGCTTCGACATTTACCACCAGCTGCACCTGGGTGCCCCCTGAAAAAAAAACCCCAAAAAACACAAATGTCGGACGATTCCTGCCACACCTTAAATGCCAGCCTGTCAAGCTCTTGCTGCTACTCACCGGCCATTCCCAGCGCATCTACAGCACCACAGACATCAGGGCTCTGGACTTTCCCTGACGAACAGGGCTTCGACATTTACCACCAGCTGCACCTGGGCTCCCACTGAAAAAAAACCCTGAAAAATCAAAAACGTCGGACGATTGCTCCCACACCGAAAGTGCCAGCCTGTCAAGCTCTTGCTGCTCCTCACCGCCCATTCCCAGCGCATCTACAGCACCACAGACATCGGGGCTCCGGGCTTTCCCTGACCAACAGGGCTTCGACGTTTACCACTCGCTGCAGCTGGGCTCCCACTGAAAAGAACCCCGAAAAATCACGAACGTCGGACGATTGCTCCCACACCGAAAGTGCCAGCCTGTCAAGCTCTTGCTGCTCCTCACCGGACTTTGGCAGTGCATCTACAGCACCACAGACATCGGGGCTCCGGGCTTTCCCTGACCAACAGGGCTTCGACATTTACCACCAGCTGCACCTGGGTGCCCCCTGAAAAAAAAACCCCAAAAATCACGAACGTCGGACGATTCCTGCCACACCTTAAATGCCAGCCTGTCAAGCTCTTGCTGCTCCTCACCGGCCATTCCCAGCGCATCTACAGCACCACAGACATCGGGGCTCTGGGCTTTCCCTGACCAACAGGCCTTCGATGTTTACCACCTACTGAACCTGGGCGCCCAGTGAATAAAAATCCCCAAAAATCACAAACGTCCGACGATTGCTCCCACACCAAAAGTGCCAGCAACTCAAGCTCCTGCTGCTCCTCACCGCCCATTCCCAGCGCATCTACAGCACCACAGACATCGGGGCTCCGGGCTTTCCCTGACCAACACGGCTTCGACATTTACCACCAGCTGCACCTGTGCGCCCACTGAAAGTAAAACCCCGAAAAATCACGAACGTCGGACGATTGCTCCCACACCAAAAGTGCCAGCCAGTCAAGCTCTTGCTGCTCCTCACCGGAGAGTGGCAGTGCATCTACAGCACCACAGACATCGGGGCTCCGGGCTTTCCCTGACCAACAGGGCTTCGACGTTTACCACTCGCTGAACCTGGGCTCCCACTGAAAAGAACCCCGAAAAATCACGAACGTCCGACGATT
Source organism: Chlamydotis macqueenii (assembly GCF_036417535.1). Lineage (NCBI taxonomy): Eukaryota > Metazoa > Chordata > Aves > Otidiformes > Otididae > Chlamydotis > Chlamydotis macqueenii. The sequence continues at coordinate 126,756 of NW_028239065.1, forward strand.
GCTCCCACACCAAAAGTGCCAGACAGTCAAGCTCTAGCTGCTGAACACCGGCCATTCCCAGCGCATCTACAGCACCACAGACATCGGGGCTCCGGGCTTTCCCTGACCAACAGGGCTTCGACGTTTACCACCAGCTGCACCTGGGCGCCCACTGAAATAAAACCCCGAAAAATCACGAACGTCGGACGATTGCTCCCACACCCAAAGTGCCAGCCAGTCAAGCTCTTGCTGCTCCTCACCGGCCATTGGCAGTGCATCTACAGCACCACAGACATCGGGGCTCCGAGCTTTCCCTGACCAACAGGGCTTCGACATTTACCACCAGCTGCACCTGGGCGCCCACTGAAATAAAACCCCGAAAAATCACGAACGTCCGACGATTGCTCCCACACCCAAAGTGCCAGCCAGTCAAGCTCTTGCTGCTCCTCACCGCCCATTGGCAGTGCATCTACAGCACCACAGACATCGGGGCTCCGAGCTTTCCCTGACCGACAGGGCTTCAACGTTTACCACCAGCTGCACCTGGGCGCCCACTGAAATAAAACCCCGAAAAATCACGAACGTCGGACGATTCCTCCCACACCGAAAGTGCCAGCAACTCAAGCTCTTGCTGCTACTCACCGGCCATTCCCAGCGCATCTACAGCACCACAGACATCAGGGCTCTGGACTTTCCCTGACGAACAGGGCTTCGACGTTTACCACCAGCTGCACCTGGTTACCCACTGAAAAAAAACCCTGAAAAATCACGAACGTCGGACGATTGCTCCCACACCAAAAGTGCCAGCCAGCCAAGCTCTTGCTGCTACTCACCGCCCATTGGCAGCGCATCTACAGCACCACAGGTATCGGGGCTCCGAGCTTTCCCTGACCAACAGGGCTTCGACGTTTACCACCAGCTGAACCTGGGCGCCGACTGAAATAAAACCCCGAAAAATCACGAATGTCGGACGATTGCTCCCACACCTTAAATGCCAGCCTGTCAAGCTCTTGCTGCTCCTCACCGCCCATTCCCAGCGCATCTACAGCACCACAGACATCAGGGCTCTGGACTTTCCCTGACCAACAGGGCTTCAACGTTTACCACCAGCTGAACCTGGGCGCCCACTGAAAAGAACCCCGAAAAATCACGAACGTCGGACAATTGCTCCCACACCGAAAGTGCCAGCCAGTCAAGCTCTTGCTGCTCCTCACCGGCCATTCCCAGCGCATCTACAGCACCACAGACATCGGGGCTCTACGCTTTCCCTGACCAACAGGGCTTCGACGTTTACCACCCGCTGCACCTGGGCGCCCACTGAAATAAAACCCCGAAAAATCACGAACGTCGGACAATTGCTCCCACACCAAAAGTGCCAGCAACACAAGCTCTTGCTGCTCCTCAGCGGCCATTCCCAGCGCATCTACAGCACCACAGACATCGGGGCTCTACGCTTTCCCTGACCAACAGGGCTTCGACGTTTACCACCAGCTGAACCTGGGCGCCCACTGAAATAAAACCCCGAAAAATCACGAACGTCGGACGATTGCTCCCACACCAAAAGTGCCAGCAACTCAAGCTCTTGCTGCTACTCACCGGACTTTGGCAGTGCATCTACAGCACCACAGACATCGGGGTTCTCCGCTTTCCCTGAACAACAGGGCTTCGACGTTTACCACCAGCTGCACCTGGGCGCCCACTGAAAAAAATAAATGAAAAATCACGAACGTCGGACGATTGCTCCCACACCAAAAGTGCCAGCCAGTCAAGCTCTTGCTGCTCCTCACCGGCCATTCCCAGTGCATCTACAGCACCACCGACACCGGGGCTCCGGGCGTTCCCTGACCAACAGGGCTTCGACGTTTACCACCAGCTGCACCTGGGCGCCCACTGAAATAAAAGCCCGAAAAATCACGAACGTCGGACGATTGCTCCCACACCCAAAGTGCCAGCCAGTCAAGCTCTTGCTGCTCCTGACCGGACTTTGGCAGCGCATCTACAGCACCACAGACATCGGGGTTCTGCGCTTTCCCTGACCAACAGGGCTTTGACGTTTACCACTAGCTGAACCTGGGCACCCACTGAAATAAAACCCCGAAAAATCACGAACGTCGGACGATTGCTCCCACACCAAAAGTGCCAGCAACTCAAGCTCTTGCTGCTCCTCACCTCCCATTCCCAGCGCATCTACAGCACCACAGACATCGGGGCTCTGGGCTTTCCCTGACAAACAGGGCTTCGACGTTTACCACCACCTGCACCTGGGCGCCCGCTGAAAAAAATAAAAGAAAAATCACGAACGTCGGACGATTGCTCCCACACCAAAAGTGCCAGCCAGTCAAGCTCTTGCTGCTCCTCACCAGCCATTCCCAGCGCATCTACAGCACCACAGACATCGCGGCTCCGGGCTTTCCCTGACCAACAGGGCTTCGACGTTTACCACCAGCTGCACCTGGTTGCCCACTGAAAAAAAAACCCTGAAAAATCAAAAACGTCGGACGATTGATCCCACACCGAAAGTGCCAGCCTGTCAAGCTCTTGCTGTTCCTCACCGGCCATTGGCAGCGCATCTACAGCACCACAGACATCGGGGCTCTGGGCTTTCCCGGACCAACAGGGCTTCGACGTTTACCACCAGCTGAGCCTGGGCGCCCACTGAAAAGAACCCCGAAAAATCACAAACATCGGACGATTGCTCCCACACCGAAAGTGCCAGCAACTCAAGCTCTTGCTGCTCCTCACCGGCCACTGGCAGCGCATCTACAGCACCACAGACATCGGGGCTCCGGGCTTTCCCTGACGAACCGGGCTTCGACATTTACCACCAGCTGCACCTGGGTGCCCCCTGAAAAAAAAACCCCAAAAATCACAAACGTCGGACGATTCCTGCCACACCTTAAATGCCAGCCTGTCAACCTCTTGCTGCTCCTCACCGGCCATTCCCAGCGCATCTACAACACCGCAGACATCGGGGCTCCGGGCTTTCCCTGACCAACAGGGCTTCGACGTTTACCACCAGCTGAACCTGGGCGCCCACTCAAAATAACCCCGAAAAATCACGAACACCGGACGATTGCTCCCACACCGAAAGTTCCAGCCAGTCAAGCTCTTGCTGCTCCTCACCGGCCACTGGCAGCGCATCTACAGCACCACAGATATCGGGGCTCCGAGCTTTCCCTGACCAATAGGGCTTCGATGTTTACCACCAGCTGAACCTGGGCGCCCACTGAAATAAAACCCCGAAAAATCACAAACGTCGGACGATTCCTCCCACACAGAAAGTGCCAGCAACTCAAGCTCTTGCTGTTCCTCACCAGACTTTGGCAGTGCATCTACAGCACCACAGACATCACGGCTCCGGGCTTTCCCTGACCAACAGGGCTTCGACGTTTACCACCAGCTGCACCTGTGCGCCCACTGAAAAAAACCCCGAAAAATCACAAACGTCGGACGATTGCTCCCACACCAAAAGTGCCAGCCAGTCAAGCTCTTGCTGCTCCTCACCGGCCATTGGCAGCGCATCTACAGCACCACAGACATCGTGGCTCCGGGCTTTCCCTGACCAACAGGCCTTCGACATTTACCGCCAGCTGCACCTGGTTGCCCAGTGAAAAAAAACCCTGAAAAATGACGAACGTCGGACGATTGCTCCCACAGCAAAAGTGCCAGCCAGTCAAGCTCTTGCTGCTCCTCACCGGACAGTGGCAGTGCATCTACAGCACCACAGACATCGGGGCTCCGGGCTTTCCCTGACGAACAGGGCTTCGACGTTTACCACTCGCTGAACCTGGGCTCCCACTGAAAAGAACACCGAAAAGTCACGAACGTCGGACGATTGCTCTCACACGAAAAGTGCCAGACAGTCAAGCTCTTGCTGCTGCTCACCGGCCATTGCCAGCCCATCTACAGCACCACAGACATCGTGGCTCCGGGCTTTCCCTGACCAAAGGGGCTTCGAAGTTTACCACCAGCTGCACCTGGGCGCCCACTGAAATAAAACCCCGAAAAATCACGAACGTCGGACGACTGCTCCCACACCCAAAGTGCCAGCCAGTCAAGCTCTTGCTGCTCCTCACCGGACAGTGGCAGTGCATCTACAACACCACAGACATCGGGGCTCCGGGCTTTCCCTGACCAACAGGGCTTCGACGTTTACCACTCGCTGAACCTGGGCTCCCACTGAAAATAACCCCGAAAAATCACGAACGTCGGACGATTGCTCCCACACCAAAAGTGCCAGCCAGTCAAGCTCATGCTGCTTCTAACCAGCCATTCCCAGCGCATCTACAGCGCCACAGACATCGGGGCTCCGGGCTTTCCCTGACCAACAGGGCTTCGACGTTTACCACCAGCTGAACCTGGGCGCCCACTGAAAGTAAAACCCCGAAAAATCACGAACGTCGGACGATTGCTCCCACACCCAAAGTGCCAGCCAGTCAAGCTCTTGCTGCTCCTGACCGGACTTTGGCAGCGCATCTACAGCACCACAGACATCGGGGTTCTGCGCTTTCCCTGACCAACAGGGCTTTGACGTTTACCACTAGCTGAACCTGGGCACCCACTGAAATAAAACCCCGAAAAATCACGAACGTCGGACGATTGCTCCCACACCAAAAGTGCCAGCAACTCAAGCTCTTGCTGCTCCTCACCTCCCATTCCCAGCGCATCTACAGCACCACAGACATCGGGGCTCTGGGCTTTCCCTGACAAACAGGGCTTCGACGTTTACCACCACCTGCACCTGGGCGCCCGCTGAAAAAAATAAAAGAAAAATCACGAACGTCGGACGATTGCTCCCACACCAAAAGTGCCAGCCAGTCAAGCTCTTGCTGCTCCTCACCAGCCATTCCCAGCGCATCTACAGCACCACAGACATCGCGGCTCCGGGCTTTCCCTGACCAACAGGGCTTCGACGTTTACCACCAGCTGCACCTGGTTGCCCACTGAAAAAAAAACCCTGAAAAATCAAAAACGTCGGACGATTGATCCCACACCGAAAGTGCCAGCCTGTCAAGCTCTTGCTGTTCCTCACCGGCCATTGGCAGCGCATCTACAGCACCACAGACATCGGGGCTCTGGGCTTTCCCGGACCAACAGGGCTTCGACGTTTACCACCAGCTGAGCCTGGGCGCCCACTGAAAAGAACCCCGAAAAATCACAAACATCGGACGATTGCTCCCACACCGAAAGTGCCAGCAACTCAAGCTCTTGCTGCTCCTCACCGGCCACTGGCAGCGCATCTACAGCACCACAGACATCGGGGCTCCGGGCTTTCCCTGACGAACCGGGCTTCGACATTTACCACCAGCTGCACCTGGGTGCCCCCTGAAAAAAAAACCCCAAAAATCACAAACGTCGGACGATTCCTGCCACACCTTAAATGCCAGCCTGTCAACCTCTTGCTGCTCCTCACCGGCCATTCCCAGCGCATCTACAACACCGCAGACATCGGGGCTCCGGGCTTTCCCTGACCAACAGGGCTTCGACGTTTACCACCAGCTGAACCTGGGCGCCCACTGAAAATAACCCCGAAAAATCACGAACACCGGACGATTGCTCCCACACCGAAAGTTCCAGCCAGTCAAGCTCTTGCTGCTCCTCACCGGCCACTGGCAGCGCATCTACAGCACCACAGATATCGGGGCTCCGAGCTTTCCCTGACCAATAGGGCTTCGATGTTTACCACCAGCTGAACCTGGGCGCCCACTGAAATAAAACCCCGAAAAATCACAAACGTCGGACGATTCCTCCCACACAGAAAGTGCCAGCAACTCAAGCTCTTGCTGTTCCTCACCAGACTTTGGCAGTGCATCTACAGCACCACAGACATCACGGCTCCGGGCTTTCCCTGACCAACAGGGCTTCGACGTTTACCACCAGCTGCACCTGTGCGCCCACTGAAAAAAACCCCGAAAAATCACAAACGTCGGACGATTGCTCCCACACCAAAAGTGCCAGCCAGTCAAGCTCTTGCTGCTCCTCACCGGCCATTGGCAGCGCATCTACAGCACCACAGACATCGTGGCTCCGGGCTTTCCCTGACCAACAGGCCTTCGACATTTACCGCCAGCTGCACCTGGTTGCCCAGTGAAAAAAAACCCTGAAAAATGACGAACGTCGGACGATTGCTCCCACAGCAAAAGTGCCAGCCAGTCAAGCTCTTGCTGCTCCTCACCGGACAGTGGCAGTGCATCTACAGCACCACAGACATCGGGGCTCCGGGCTTTCCCTGACGAACAGGGCTTCGACGTTTACCACTCGCTGAACCTGGGCTCCCACTGAAAAGAACACCGAAAAGTCACGAACGTCGGACGATTGCTCTCACACGAAAAGTGCCAGACAGTCAAGCTCTTGCTGCTGCTCACCGGCCATTGCCAGCCCATCTACAGCACCACAGACATCGTGGCTCCGGGCTTTCCCTGACCAAAGGGGCTTCGAAGTTTACCACCAGCTGCACCTGGGCGCCCACTGAAATAAAACCCCGAAAAATCACGAACGTCGGACGACTGCTCCCACACCCAAAGTGCCAGCCAGTCAAGCTCTTGCTGCTCCTCACCGGACAGTGGCAGTGCATCTACAACACCACAGACATCGGGGCTCCGAGCTTTCCCTGACCAACAGGGCTTCGACGTTTACCACTCGCTGAACCTGGGCTCCCACTGAAAAGAACACCGAAAAGTCACGAACGTCGGACGATTGCTCCCACACCAAAAGTGCCAGCCAGTCAAGCTCATGCTGCTTCTAACCAGCCATTCCCAGCGCATCTACAGCGCCACAGACATCGGGGCTCCGGGCTTTCCCTGACCAACAGGGCTTCGACGTTTACCACCAGCTGCAGCTGGGCGCCCACTGAAATAAAACCCCGAAAAATCACGAACGTCGGACGATTGCTCCCACAACGAAAGTGCCAGCAACTCAAGCTCTTGCTGCTCCTCACCGGCCATTCCCAGCGCATCTACAGCACCACAGACATCGGGGCTCCGGGCTTTCCCTGACCAACAGGGCTTCGACGTTTACCACCAGCTGCACATGGGCGCCCACTAAAAAAAAAAAACGAAATATCACGAACATCAGACGATTCCTGCCACACCTTAAATGCCAGCCAGTCAAGCTCATGCTGCTTCTCACCAGCCGTTCCCAGCGCATCTACAGCACCACAGACATCGGGGCTCCGGGCTTTCCCTGACCAACAGGGCTTCGACGTTTACCACCAGCTGCACCTGGGCGCCCACTGAAATAAAACCCCGAAAAATCACGAACGTCGGACAATTGCTCCCACACCGAAAGTGCCAGACAGTCAACCTCTAGCTGCTCCTCACCGGGCATTACCAGCGCATCTACAGCACCACAGACATCGGGGCTCCGGGCTTTCCCTGACCAACAGGCCTTCGACATTTACCACCAGCTGAACCTGGGCGCCCACTGAAAAGAACCCCGAAAAATCACGAACGTCGGACGATTGCTCCCACACCGAAACTGCCAGCCAGTCAAGCTGTAGGTGCTCCTCACCTTCCATTCCCAGCGCATCTACAGCACCACAGACATCGGGGCTCCGGGCGTTCCCTGACCAACAGGGCTTAGAAGTTTATTACCAGCTGAACCTAGGCGCCCACTGGAAAAAAAATCCCCAAATATCATGAACGTCGGACGATTGCTCTCACACCAAAAGTGCCAGCAACTCAAGCTCTTGCTACCCCTCACCGGCCATTCCCAGCGCATCTACAGCACCACAGACATCGGGGCTCCGGGCTTTCCCTGACGAACAGGGCTTCGACGTTTACCACCAGCTGCACCTGGGCTCCCACTAAAATAAAACCCCGAAAAATCACGAACGTCGGACGATTGCTCCCACACCAAAAGTGCCAGCAACTCAAGCTCTTGCTACCCCTCACCGGCCATTCCCAGCGCATCTACAGCACCACAGACATCGGGGATCCGGGCTTTCCCTGACCAACAGGGCTTCGACGTTTACCACCAGTTGCACCTGGGCACCCACTGAAAAAAAAAACCCCCAAAATCACAAACATCAGACGATTGCTCCCACACCGAAAGTGCCAGCCAGTCAAGCTCTTTGTGCTCCTCACCGGCCATTGGCGGCGCATCTACAGCACCACAGACATCGGGGCTCCGGGCTTTCCCTGACCAACAGGGCTTTGACGTTATACCACCCGCTGCACCTCGGCACCCACTGAAAAAAATAAACGAAAAATCATGAACATCGGACGATTGCTCCCACACCGAAAGTGCCAGCAACACAAGCTCTTCCTGCTCCTGACCGCCCATTCCCAGCGCATCTAGAGCACCACAGACATCGCGGCTCCGGGCTTTCCCTGACCAACAGGCCTTTGACATTTACCACCAGCTGCACCTGGTTGCCCACTGAAAAAAAACCCTGAAAAATCAAAAACGTCGGACGATTGCTCCCACACCAAAAGTGCCAGACAGTCAAGCTCTTGCTGCTCCTCACCTCCCATTGGCAGCGCATGTACAGCACCACAGACATCACGGCTCCGGGCTTTCCCTGACCAACAGGGCTTCGACGTTTACCACTAGCTAAACCTGGGCTCCCACTAAAAAAAAATCCCGAAAAATCAAAAACGTCCGACGATTCCTGCCACACCGAAAGTGCCAGCCTATCAAGCTCTTGCTGCTCGTCCCCGGCCATTGGCAGCACATCTACAGCACCAAAGACATCGCGGCTCCGGGCTTTCCCTGACCAACAGGGCTTCGATGTTTACCACCAGCTGCAAATGGGCGCCCACTGAAATAAAACCCCGAAAAATAACAAACGTCGGACGATTCCTCCCACACCAAAAGTGCCAGACAGTCAAGCTCTTGCTGCTACTCACCGGACTTTGGCAGTGCATCTACAGCACCACAGATATCGGTGTTCTGCGCTTTCCCTGACCAACAGGGCTTCGACGTTTACCACCAGCCGCACCTGGGCGCCCACTGAAAAAAATAAATGAAAAATCACGAACGTCGGACGATTGCTCCCACACCGAAAGTGCCAGCCAGTCAAGCTCTTGCTGCTCCTCACCGGCCATTGGCAGCGCATCTACAGCACCACAGACATCGGGGCTCCGAGCTTTCCCTGACCAACAGGGCTTCGACGTTTACCACCAGCTGCACCTGGGCGCCCACTGAAAAAAACCCCTAAAAATCAGGAACATCGGACGATTGCTCCCACATTGAAAGTGCCAGCAACACAAGCTCTTGCTGCTGCTCACTGCCCATACCCAGCGCATCTACAGCACCACAGACATCGGGGCTCCGGGCTTTCCATGACAAACAGGGCTTAGACGTTTACCAGCAGCTGCACCTGGGCACCCACTGAAAAAAAACCTTGAAAAATCACGAAGATGGGACGATTTCTCCCACACCGAAAGTGCCAGCCAGTCAGGCTCTTGCTGCTAATCACCGCCCATTCCCAGCGCATCTACAGCACCACAGACATTTGGGCTCCGGACTTTCCCTGACTAACAGCACTTCGACGTTTACCACCAGCTGAACATGGGTGCCCATTAAAAAAAAAAACCCGAAAAAAACACAAACGTCGGACGATTGCTCCCACACCGAAAGTGCCAGCCAGTCAAGCTCTTGCTGCTCCTCACCGGCCATTGGAAGCGCATCTACAGCACCACAGACATCGGGGCTCCGAGCTTTCCCTGACCAACAGGGCTTCGACATTTACCACCAGCTGCACCTGGGCTCCCACTGAAATAAAACCCCGAAAAATCACGAACGTCGGACGATTCCTCCCACACCGAAAGTGCCAGCAACTCAAGCTCTTGCTGCTCCTCACCTCCCATTCCCAGCGCATCTACAGCACCACAGACATCGGGGTTCTGCGCTTTCCCTGACCAACAGGGCTTCGACGTTTACCACCAGCTGAAATTGGGCGCCCGCTGAAAAAAATAAAAGAAAAATCACGAACGTCGGACGATTCCTCCCACAGCAAAAGTGCCAGCCAGTCAAGCTCTTGCTGCTCCTCCCCAGCCATTCCCAGCACATCTACAGCGCCACAGACATCGCGGCTCCGGGCTTTCCCTGACCAACAGGGCTTCGACGTTTACCACCAGCTGCACCTGGTTGCCCACTGAAAAAAAAACCCTGAAAAATCAAAAACGTCGGACGATTGATCCCACACCGAAAGTGCCATCCAGTCAAGCTCTTGCTGTTCCTCACCGGCCATTGGCAGCGCATCTACAGCACCACAGACATCGGCGCTCCGGGCTTTCCCTGACCAACAGGGCTTCGACTTTTACCATCAGCTGCACCTGGGCGCCCACTGAAAAGAACCCCGAAAAATCACGAACATCGGACGATTGCTCCCACACCGAAAATGCCAGCAACTCAAGCTCTTGCTGCTCCTCACCGGCCACTGGAAGCGCATCTACAGCACCACAGACATCGCGGCTCCGGGCTTTCCCTGAAGAACCGGGCTTCGACATTTACCACCAGCTGCACCTGGGTGCCCACTGAAAAAAAAACTCCGAAAAATCACGAACGTCGGACGATTGCTCCCACACCAAAAGTGCCAGCCAGTCAAGCTCATGCTGCTTCCAACCAGCCATTCCCAGCGCATCTACAGCGCCACAGACATCGGGGCTCCGGGCTTTCCCTGACGAACCGGGCTTCGACATTTACCACCAGCTGCACCTGGGTGCCCACTGAAAAAAAAACCCCGAAAAATCACGAACGTCGGACGATTGCTCCCACACCAAAAGTGCCAGCCAGTCAAGCTCTTGCTGCTCCTCACCGGAATTTGGCAGCCCATCTACAGCACCACAGACATCGGGGCTCCGGGCTTTCCCTGACCAACAGGGCTTCGACGTTTACCACCCGCTGCACCTGGGCGCCCACTAAAAAAAATAAACGAAATATCACGAACATCAGAGTATTCCTGCCACACCTTAAATGCCAGCCAGTCAAGCTCATGCTGCTTCTCAACAGCCATTCCCAGCGCATCTACAGCACCACAGACATCGGGGCTCCGGGCTTTCCCTGACCAACAGGGCTTCGAAGTTTACCACCAGCTGCACCTGGGCGCCAACTGAAATAAAACCCGGAAAAATCACGAACGTCGGACAATTGCTCCCACACCGAAAGTGCCAGACAGTCAACCTCTAGCTGCTCCTCACCGGGCATTCCCAGCGCATCTACAGCACCACAGACATCGGGGCTCCGGGCTTTCCCTGACCAACAGGGCTTCGACATTTACCACCAGCTGCACCTGGTTATCCACTGAAAAAAAAACCCTAAAAAATCAAAAACGTCGGACAATTGCTCCCACACCAAAAGTGCCAGCCAGTCAAGCTCTTGCTGCTCCTCACCGGCCATTCCCAGCGCATCTACAGCACCACAGACATCAGGGCTCTGGACTTTCCCTGACGAACAGGGCTTCGACGTTTACCACCCGCTGCACCTGGGCTCCCACTGAAAAGAACCCCCGAAAAATCACGAACATCGGACGATTGCTCCCACACCAAAAGTGCCAGCCAGTCAAGCTCTTGCTGCTCCTCCCCGGCCATTGGCAGCGCATCTACAGCACCACAGATATCGGGGCTCCGAGCTTTCCCTGACCAAGAGGGCTTCGACGTTTACCACCAGCTGAACCTGGGCGCCCAGTGAATAAAAATCCCCAAAAATCACAAACGTCCGACGATTGCTCCCACACCCAACGTGCCAGACAGTCAAGCTCTTGCTGCTCCTCACCAGCCATTCCCAGCGCATCTACAGCACCACAGACATCGGGGCTCCGGGCATTCCCTGACCAACAGGGCTTCAACATTTACCACCAGCTGCACCTGGGCGCCCACTGAAATAAAACCCCGAAAAATCACGAACGTCGGACGATTGCACCCACACAGAAAGTGCCAGCCAGTCAAGCTCATGCTGCTCCTCACCTCCCATTCCCAGCGCATCTACAGCACCACAGACATCGGGGCTCCGGGCTTTCCCTGACGAACACGGCTTCGACGTTTACCACCAGCTGAACCTGGGCGCCCACTGAAAGTAAAACCCCGAAAAATCACGAACGTCGGACGATTGCTCCCACACCAAAAGTGCCAGCAACTCAAGCTCTGGCTGCTCCTCACCGGCCATTGCCAGCGCATCTACAGCACCACAGACATCGGGGCTCCGGGCTTTCCCTGACCAACAGGGCTTCGACGTTTACCACCAGCTGAACCTGGGCGCCCAGTGAATAAAAATCCCCAAAAATCACAAACGTCCGACGATTGCTCCCACACCCAACGTGCCAGACAGTCAAGCTCTTGCTGCTCCTCACCAGCCATTGCCAGCGCATCTACAGCACCACAGACATCGGGGCTCCGGGCTTTCCCTGACCAACAGGGCTTCGACGTTTACCACCCGCTGCAGCTGGGCGCCCACTGAAATAAAACCCCGAAAAATCATGAACGTCGGACGATTGCTCCCACAACAAAAGTGCCAGCAGTCAAGCTCTTGCTGCTCCTCACCAGCCATTGGAGGCGCATCTACAGCACCACAGACATCGGGGCTCCGGGCATTCCCTGACCAACAGGGCTTCGACATTTACCACCAGCTGCACCTGGGCGCCCACTGAAAGTAAAACCGCGAAGAATCACGAACGTCGGACGATTGCTCCCACACCGAAAGTGCCAGCCAGTCAAGCTCTTGCTGCTCCTCACCGGCCATTGGCAGCGCATCTACAGCACCACAGACATCGGGGCTCCGGGCTTTCCCTGACGAACAGGGCTTCAACGTTTACCACCAGCTGCACCTGGGCTCCCACTGAAATAAAACCCCGAAAAATCACGAACGTCGGACGATTGCTCCCACACCAAAAGTGCCAGCAACTCAAGCTCTTGCTACCCCTCACCGGCCATTCCCAGCGCATCTACAGCACCACAGACATCGGGGCTCCGGGCTTTCCCTGACCAACAGGGCTTCGACGTTTACCACCAGTTGCACCTGGGCACCCACTGAAAAAAAAAAACCCCCAAAATCACAAACATCAGATGATTGCTCCCACACCGAAAGTGCCAGCCAGTCAAGCTCTTTGTGCTCCTCACCGGTCATTGGCGGCGCATCTACAGCACCACAGACATCGGGGCTCCGGGCTTTCCCTGACCAACAGGGCTTCGACGTTTACCACCAGCTGCACCTGGGCGCCCACTGAAAAAACTAAACGAAAAATCACGAACATCGGACGATTGCTCCCACACCGAAAGTGCCAGCCAGTCAAGCTCTTGCTGCTCCTCACCGGCCATTCCCAGTGCATATACAGCACCACAGACATCGGGGCTCCGGGCTTTCCCTGACCAACAGGGCTTCGACGTTTACCACCCGCTGCACCTGGGCGCCCACTGAAAAAAAACCCCGAAAAATCACAAATGTCGGACGATTCCTGCCACACCGAAAGTGCCAGCAACTCAAGCTCTTGCTGCTCCTCACCTCCCATTCCCAGCGCATCTACAGCACCACAGACATCGGGGCTCTGGGCTTTCCCAGACAAACAGGGCTTCGACATTTACCACCAGCTGCACCTGGGCTCCCACTGAAAAGAACCCCGAAAAATCACAAACGTCGGACGATTGCTCCCACACGAAAAGTGCCAGCCAGTCAAGCTCTTGCTGCTCCTCACCGGCCATTGGCAGTGCATCTACAGCACCACAGACATCGGGCCTCCGGGCTTTCCCTGACCAACAGGGCTTAGAATTTTACCACCAGCTGAACCTGGGCGCCCAGTGAATAAAAATCCCCAAAAATCACAAACGTCCGACGATTGCTCCCACACCAAAAGTGCCAGCAACACAAGCTCTTGCTGCTCCTCACCGGACTTTGGCAGCGCATCTACAGCACTACAGACATCGGGGCTCCGGGCTTTCCCTGACCAACAGGGCTTCGACGTTTACCACCAGCTGCACCTGGTTACGCACTGAAAAAAAACCCTGAAACATCAAAAACGTCGGACGATTGCTCCCACACCGAAAGTGCCAGCCTGTCAAGCTCTTGCTGCTCCTCACCAGCCATTCCCAGCGCATCTACAGCACCACAGACATCGGGGCTCCGGGCTTTCGCTGACCAACAGGGCTTCGACGTTTACCACCAGCTGCAGCTGGGCGCACACTGAAAAAAAACCCTGAAACATCAAAAACGTCGGACGATTGCTCCCACACCGAAAGTGCCAGCCTGTCAAGCTCTTGCTGCTCCTCACCAGCCATTCCCAGCGCATCTACAGCACCACAGACATCGGGGCTCCGGGCCTTCCCTGACCAACAGGGCTTCGACGTTTACCACCAGCTGCACCTGGGCACCCACTGAAAAAAAACCCTGAAAAATCAAAAACGTCGGACGATTGCTCCCACACCGAAAGTACCAGCAACACAAGCTCTTGCTGCTCCTCACGGGCCATTCCCAGCGCATCTACAGCACAACAGACATCGGGGCTCCGGGCTTTCCCTGACCAACAGGGCTTAGACGTTTACCACCAGCTGAACCGGGGCGCCCAGTGAAATAAAACCCCGAAAAATCACGAACGTCGGACGATTGCTCCCACACCGAAAGTGCCAGCAACATAAGCTCTTGCTTCTCCTCACCGGCCATTCCCAGCGCATCTACAGCACCACAGACATCGGGGCTCCGGGCTTTCCCTGACCAACAGGGCTTCGACATTTACCACCAGCTGCACCTGGGCGCCCACTGAAATAAAACCCCGAAAAATCACGAACGTCCGACGATTGCTCGCACACCCAAAGTGCCAGCCAGTCAAGCTCTTGCTGCTCCTCACCGGCCATAGGCAGCACATCTACAGCAGCACAGACATCGGGGCTCCGGGCTTTCCCTGACCAACAGGGCTTCAACGTTTACCACCAGCTGAACCTGGGCGCCCAGTGAATAAAAATCCCCAAAAATCACAAACGTCCTAAGATTGCTCCCACACCGAAAGTGCCAGACAGTCAAGCTCTTGCTGTTCCTCACCGTCCATTGGCAGCGCATCTACAGCACCACAGACATCGGGGCTCCGGGATTTACCTGACCAACAGGGCTTCGACATTTACCACCAGCTGCACCTGGGCGCCCACTGAAATAAAACCCCGAAAAATCACGAACGTCGGACGATTGCTCCCACACTGAAAGTTCCAGCAACTCAAGCTCTTGCTGCTACTCACCTCCCATTCCCAGCGCATCTACAGCACCACAGACATCGGGGCTCCGGGCTTTCCCTGACCAACTGGGCTTCGACGTTTACCACCAGCTGAACCTGGGCCCCCACTGAAATAAAACCCCCAAAAATCATGAACGTCGGACGATTGATCGCACACCGAAAGTGCCAGCCAGTCAAGCTCTTGCTGCTCCTCACCGGCCATTGCCAGCCCATCTACAGCCCCACAGACATCGGGGCTCCGGGCTTTCCCTGATGAACAGGGCTTCGACGTTTACCACCCACTGCACCTGGGCGCCCACTGAAAAAAATAAACGAAAAATCACAAACGTCGGACAATTGCTCCCACACCGAAAGTGCCAGCCAGTCAAGCTCTTGCTGCTACTCACCTCCCATTCCCAGCGCATCTACAGCACCACAGACATCGGGGCTCCGGGCTTTCCCTGACCAACAGGGCTTCGACATTTACCACCAGCTGCACCTGGGCGCCCACTGAAATAAAACCCCGAAAAATAACAAACGTCGGACGATTGCTCCCACACCGAAAGTGCCAGCCAGTCAAGCTCTTGCTGCTCCTCACCGGCCATTGGCAGCGCATCTACAGCACCACAGACATCGGGGCTCCGGGCTTTCCCTGACCAACAGGCCTTCGACGTTTACCACCAGCTGCACCTGGGCTCCCACTAAAAAAAAACCCCGAATAATCACAAACATCGGACGATTGCTCCCACACCAAAAGTGCCAGCCAGTCAAGCTCTTGCTGCTCCTCACCGGCCATTGGCAGCGCATCTACAGCACCACAGACATCGGGGCTCCGAGCTTTCCCTGACCAACAGGGCTTCGACGTTTACCACTCGCTGAACCTGGGCACCCACTGAAAGTAAAACCCCGAAAAATCACGAACGTCGGACGATTGCTCCCACACCGAAAGTGCCAGCCTGTCAAGCTCTTGCTGCTCCTCACTGGCCATTGGCCGCGCATCTACAGCACGACAGACATCGGGGCTCCGGGCTTTCCCTGACCAACAGGGCTCAGAAGTTTACCACCAGCTGAACCTGGGCGCCCACTGAAAAAAAACCCTGAAAAATTAAAAACGACGGACGATTGCTCCCACACCGAAAGTGCCAGCCAGTCAAGCTCTTGCTGCTCCTCACCGGCCATTGGCAGCGCATGTACAGCACCACAGACATCGGGGCTCCGGGCTTTCCCTGACCAACAGGCCTTCGACATTTACCATCAGCTGCACCTGGGCGCCCACTGAAAAAAATAACGAAATATCACGAACATCAGACGATTGCTCCCACACCGAAAGTGCCAGCAACTCAAGCTCTTGCTGCTACTCACCGGCCATTCCCAGCGCATCTACAGCACTACAGACATCGTGGCTCTGGGCTTTCCCTGACGAACCAGGCTTCGACGTTTACCAGCAGGTGCACCTGCGCTCCCACTGAAAAAAAACCCCGAAAAATCACGAACGTCGGACGATTACTCCCACACCGAAAGTGCCAGCAACTCAAGCTCATGCTGCTTCTCACCGGACTTTGGCAGTGCATCTACAGCACCACAGACATCGGGGCTCCGGGCTTTCCCTGACCAACAGGGCTTCGATGTTTACCACCAGCTGCACCTGGGCGCCCAATGAAAAAAAACCCCGAAAAATCACAAACGTTGGACGATTCCTGCCACACCTTAAATGCCAGCCTGTCAAGCTCTTGCTGCTCCTCACCGCCCATTCCCAGCGCATCTACAGCACCACAGACATCAGGGCTCTGGACTTTCCCTGACGATCAGGGCTTCGACGTTTACCACCAGCTGAACCTGGGCGCCCACTGAAAAGAACCCCGAAAAATCACGAACGTCGGACAATTGCTCCCACACCAAAAGTGCCAGCAACACAAGCTCTTGCTGCTCCTCAGCGGCCATGGGCAGCGCATCTACAGCGCCACAGACATCGGGGCTCCGGGCTTTCCCTGACCAACAGGGCTTTGACTGTTACCACCAGCTGCAGCTGGGCTCCCACTGAAAAAAAACCCCGAATAATCACAAACGTCGGACGATTGCTCCCACACCCAAAGTGCCAGCCAGTCAAGCTCTTGCTGCTCCTCACCGGCCATTCCCAGCGCATCTACAGCACCACAGACATCGGGGCTCTACGCTTTCCCTGACCAAATGGGCTTCGACGTTTACCACCCGCTGCACCTGGGCGCCCACTGAAATAAAACCCCGAAAAATCACGAACGTCGGACAATTGCTCCCACACCGAAAGTGCCAGCAACTCAAGCTCTTGCTGCTACTCACCGGACTTTGGCAGTGCATCTACAGCACCACAGACATCGGGGTTCTCCGCTTTCCCTGAACAACAGGGCTTCGACGTTTACCACCAGCTGCACCTGGGCGCCCACTGAAAAAAATAAATGAAAAATCACGAACGTCGGACGATTGCTCCCACACCAAAAGTGCCAGCCAGTCAAGCTCTTGCTGCTCCTCACCGGCCATTCCCAGCGCATCTACAGCACCACAGACATCAGGGCTCTGGACTTTCCGTGACGATCAGGGCTTCGACGTTTACCACCAGCTGCACCTGGGCGCCCACTGAAAAGAACCCCGAAAAATCACGAACGTCGGACGATTGCTCCCACACCGAAAGTGCCAGCAACTCAAGCTCTTGCTGCTACTCACCGGCCATTCCCAGCGCATCTACAGCACTACAGACATCGGGGCTCCGGGCTTTCCCTGACGAACCAGGCTTCGACGTTTACCACCAGCTGCACCTGGGCGCCCACTGAAAAAAATAAACGAAAAATCACGAACATCGGACGATTGCTCCCACACCAAAAGTGCCAGCCAGTCAAGCTCTTGCTGCTCCTCCCCGGCCATTGGCAGCGCATCTACAGCACCACAGATATCGGGGCTCCGGGCTTTCCCTGACAAACAGGGCTTCGACGTTTACCACCAGCTGAACCTGGGCGCCCACTGGAAAAAATAAACGAAATACCACGAACATCAGAAGATTGCTCCCACACCGGAAGTGCCAGCCAGTCAAGCTCATGCTGCTCCTCACCGCCCATTCCCAGCGCATCTACAGCACCACAGACATCGTGGCTCTGGGCTTTCCCTGACCAACAGGACTTCGACGATTACCACCAGCTGCACCTGGGCGCCAACTGAAGTAAAACCCTGAAAAATCACGAACGTCGGACGATTGCTCCCACACCAAAAGTGCCAGCCTGTCAAGCTCTTGCTGCTCCTCACCGCCCATTCCCAGCGCATCTACAGCACCACAGACATCGGGGTTCTGCGCTTTCCCTGAATAACAGGGCTTCGACGTTTACCACCAGCTGCACCTGGGCGCCCACTGAAAAAAATAAACGAAAAATCAGGAACATCGGACGATTGCTCCCACACCAAAAGTGCCAGCCTGTCAAGCTCTTGCTGCCCCTCACCGCCCATTCCCAGCGCATCTACAGCACCACAGACATCGGGGCTCCGGGCTTTCCCTGATGAACAGGGCTTCGACGTTTACCACTCGCTGAACCTGGGCGCCCACTGAAAGTAAAACCCCGAAAAATCACGAACGTCGGACGATTGCTCCCACACCTGAAGTGCCAGCAACTCAAGCTCTTGCTGCTACTCACCGGCCATTGGCAGCGCATCTACAGCACCACAGACATCGGGGCTCCGGGCTTTCCCTGACGAACCGGGCTTCGACATTTACCACCAGCTGCACCTGGGTGCCCCCTGAAAAAAAAACCCCAAAAATCACAAACGTCGGACGATTCCTGCCACACCTTAAATGCCAGCCTGTCAAGCTCTTGCTGCTCCTCACCGGCCATTCCCAGCGCATCTACAACACCGCAGACATTGGGGCTCCGGGCTTTCCCTGACCAACAGGGCTTCGACGTTTACCACCACCTGAACCTGGGCTCCCACTGAAATAAAACCCCGAAAAACCACGAACGTCGGACGATTGCTCCCACACTAAAAGTGCCAGCCAGTCAAGCTCTTGCAGCTACTCACCGGACTTTGGCAGTGCATCTACAGCACCACAGACATCGGGGCTCCGGGCTTTCCCTGAACAACAGGGCTTCAACGTTTACCACCAGCTGCACCTGGTTGCCCACTGAAAAACAACCCTGAAAAATGACGAACGTCGGACGATTGCTCCCACACCACAAGTGCCAGACAGTCAAGCTCTAGCTGCTGAACACCGGCCATTGGCAGTGTATCTACAGCACCACAGACATCGGGGCTCCGGGCTTTCCCTGACCAACAGGGCTTCGACGTTTACCACCAGCTGAACCCGGGCGCCCACTGAAATAAAACCCCGAAAAATCACGAACGTCGGACGATTGCTCCCACACCAAAAGTGCCAGCAACTCAAGCTCTGGCTGCTCCTCACCGGCCATTGCCAGCGCATCTACAGCACCACAGACATCGGGGCTCCGGGCTTTCCCTGACCAACAGGGCTTCGACGTTTACCACCAGCTGAACCTGGGCGCCCAGTGAATAAAAATCCCCAAAAATCACAAACGTCCGACGATTGCTCCCACACCCAACGTGCCAGACAGTCAAGCTCTTGCTGCTCCTCACCAGCCATTGCCAGCGCATCTACAGCACCACAGAGATCGGGGCTCCAGGCATTCCCTGACCAACAGGGCTTCGACGTTTACCACCAGCTGCACCTGGGCTCCCACTGAAATAAAACCCCGAAAAATCACGAACGTCGGACGATTGCTCCCACACCAAAAGTGCCAGCAACTCAAACTCTTGCTGCTCCTCACCGGAGTTTGGCAGTGCATCTACAGCACCACAGACATCGGGGTTCTGCGCTTTCCCTGACCAACAGGGCTTCGACGTTTACCACCAGCTGAACCTGGGCGCCCGCTGAAAAAAATAAAAGAAAAATCACGAACGTCGGACGATTGCTCCCACAGCAAAAGTGCCAGCCAGTCAAGCTCTTGCTGCTCCTCCCCGGCCACTGGCAGCGCATCTACAGCACCACAGACATCGGGGCTCCGAGCTTTCCCTGACCAACAGGGCTTCGACGTTTACCACCAGCTGCACCTGGGCGCCCACTGAAATAAAACCCCGAAAAATCACAAACGTCGGACGATTCCTCCCCCACAGAAAGTGCCAGCAACTCAAGCTCTTGCTGTTCCTCACCGGACTTTGGCAGTGCATCTACAGCACCACAGACATCGTGGCTCCGGGCTTTCCCTGACCAACAGGCCTTTGATATTTACCACCAGCTGCACCTGGTTGCCCAGTGAAAATAAACCCTGAAAAATGACGAACGTCGGACGATTGCTCCCACACCAAAAGTGCCAGCCAGTCAAGCTCATGCTGCTCCTCACCGGACAGTGGCAGCGCATCTACAGCACCACAGACATCGGGGCTCCGGGCATTCCCTGACGAACAGGGCTTCGACGTTTACCACTCGCTGCACCTGGGCTCCCACTGAAAAGAACACCGAAAAATCACGAACGTCGGACGATTGCTCTCACACCAAAAGTGCCAGACAGTCAAGCTCTTGCTGCTGCTCACCGGCCATTGCCAGCCCATCTACAGCACGACAGACATCGGGGCTCCGGGCTTTCCCTGACGAACAGGGCTTCGACGTTTACCACCAGCTGCACCTGGGCGCCCACTGGAAAAAATAAACGAAATATCACGAACATCAGACGAGTGCTCCCACACCGAAAGTGCCAGCCAGTCAAGCTCATGCTGCTTCTCACCAGCAATTCCCAGCGCATCTACAGCACCACAGACATCGGGGCTCCGGGCTTTCCCTGACCAACAGGGCTTCGACGTTTACCACCCGCTGCAGCTGGGCGCCCACTGAAATAAAACCCCGAAAAATCATGAACGTCGGACGATTGCTCCCACAACAAAAGTGCCAGCAGTCAAGCTCTTGCTGCTCCTCACCAGCCATTGGAGGCGCATCTACAGCACCACAGACATCGGGGCTCCGGGCATTCCCTGACCAACAGGGCTTCGACATTTACCACCAGCTGCACCTGGGCGCCCACTGAAAGTAAAACCGCGAAGAATCACGAACGTCGGACGATTGCTCCCACACCGAAAGTGCCAGCCAGTCAAGCTCTTGCTGCTCCTCACCGGCCATTGGCAGCGCATCTACAGCACCACAGACATCGGGGCTCCGGGCTTTCCCTGACGAACAGGGCTTCAACGTTTACCACCAGCTGCACCTGGGCTCCCACTGAAATAAAACCCCGAAAAATCACGAACGTCGGACGATTGCTCCCACACCAAAAGTGCCAGCAACTCAAGCTCTTGCTACCCCTCACCGGCCATTCCCAGCGCATCTACAGCACCACAGACATCGGGGCTCCGGGCTTTCCCTGACCAACAGGGCTTCGACGTTTACCACCAGTTGCACCTGGGCACCCACTGAAAAAAAAAAACCCCCAAAATCACAAACATCAGATGATTGCTCCCACACCGAAAGTGCCAGCCAGTCAAGCTCTTTGTGCTCCTCACCGGTCATTGGCGGCGCATCTACAGCACCACAGACATCGGGGCTCCGGGCTTTCCCTGACCAACAGGGCTTCGACGTTTACCACCAGCTGCACCTGGGCGCCCACTGAAAAAACTAAACGAAAAATCACGAACATCGGACGATTGCTCCCACACCGAAAGTGCCAGCCAGTCAAGCTCTTGCTGCTCCTCACCGGCCATTCCCAGTGCATATACAGCACCACAGACATCGGGGCTCCGGGCTTTCCCTGACCAACAGGGCTTCGACGTTTACCACCCGCTGCACCTGGGCGCCCACTGAAAAAAAACCCCGAAAAATCACAAATGTCGGACGATTCCTGCCACACCGAAAGTGCCAGCAACTCAAGCTCTTGCTGCTCCTCACCTCCCATTCCCAGCGCATCTACAGCACCACAGACATCGGGGCTCTGGGCTTTCCCAGACAAACAGGGCTTCGACATTTACCACCAGCTGCACCTGGGCTCCCACTGAAAAGAACCCCGAAAAATCACAAACGTCGGACGATTGCTCCCACACGAAAAGTGCCAGCCAGTCAAGCTCTTGCTGCTCCTCACCGGCCATTGGCAGTGCATCTACAGCACCACAGACATCGGGCCTCCGGGCTTTCCCTGACCAACAGGGCTTAGAATTTTACCACCAGCTGAACCTGGGCGCCCAGTGAATAAAAATCCCCAAAAATCACAAACGTCCGACGATTGCTCCCACACCAAAAGTGCCAGCAACACAAGCTCTTGCTGCTCCTCACCGGACTTTGGCAGCGCATCTACAGCACTACAGACATCGGGGCTCCGGGCTTTCCCTGACCAACAGGGCTTCGACGTTTACCACCAGCTGCACCTGGTTACGCACTGAAAAAAAACCCTGAAACATCAAAAACGTCGGACGATTGCTCCCACACCGAAAGTGCCAGCCTGTCAAGCTCTTGCTGCTCCTCACCAGCCATTCCCAGCGCATCTACAGCACCACAGACATCGGGGCTCCGGGCTTTCGCTGACCAACAGGGCTTCGACGTTTACCACCAGCTGCAGCTGGGCGCACACTGAAAAAAAACCCTGAAACATCAAAAACGTCGGACGATTGCTCCCACACCGAAAGTGCCAGCCTGTCAAGCTCTTGCTGCTCCTCACCAGCCATTCCCAGCGCATCTACAGCACCACAGACATCGGGGCTCCGGGCCTTCCCTGACCAACAGGGCTTCGACGTTTACCACCAGCTGCACCTGGGCACCCACTGAAAAAAAACCCTGAAAAATCAAAAACGTCGGACGATTGCTCCCACACCGAAAGTACCAGCAACACAAGCTCTTGCTGCTCCTCACGGGCCATTCCCAGCGCATCTACAGCACAACAGACATCGGGGCTCCGGGCTTTCCCTGACCAACAGGGCTTAGACGTTTACCACCAGCTGAACCGGGGCGCCCAGTGAAATAAAACCCCGAAAAATCACGAACGTCGGACGATTGCTCCCACACCGAAAGTGCCAGCAACATAAGCTCTTGCTTCTCCTCACCGGCCATTCCCAGCGCATCTACAGCACCACAGACATCGGGGCTCCGGGCTTTCCCTGACCAACAGGGCTTCGACATTTACCACCAGCTGCACCTGGGCGCCCACTGAAATAAAACCCCGAAAAATCACGAACGTCCGACGATTGCTCGCACACCCAAAGTGCCAGCCAGTCAAGCTCTTGCTGCTCCTCACCGGCCATAGGCAGCACATCTACAGCAGCACAGACATCGGGGCTCCGGGCTTTCCCTGACCAACAGGGCTTCAACGTTTACCACCAGCTGAACCTGGGCGCCCAGTGAATAAAAATCCCCAAAAATCACAAACGTCCTAAGATTGCTCCCACACCGAAAGTGCCAGACAGTCAAGCTCTTGCTGTTCCTCACCGTCCATTGGCAGCGCATCTACAGCACCACAGACATCGGGGCTCCGGGATTTACCTGACCAACAGGGCTTCGACATTTACCACCAGCTGCACCTGGGCGCCCACTGAAATAAAACCCCGAAAAATCACGAACGTCGGACGATTGCTCCCACACTGAAAGTTCCAGCAACTCAAGCTCTTGCTGCTACTCACCTCCCATTCCCAGCGCATCTACAGCACCACAGACATCGGGGCTCCGGGCTTTCCCTGACCAACTGGGCTTCGACGTTTACCACCAGCTGAACCTGGGCCCCCACTGAAATAAAACCCCCAAAAATCATGAACGTCGGACGATTGATCGCACACCGAAAGTGCCAGCCAGTCAAGCTCTTGCTGCTCCTCACCGGCCATTGCCAGCCCATCTACAGCCCCACAGACATCGGGGCTCCGGGCTTTCCCTGATGAACAGGGCTTCGACGTTTACCACCCACTGCACCTGGGCGCCCACTGAAAAAAATAAACGAAAAATCACAAACGTCGGACAATTGCTCCCACACCGAAAGTGCCAGCCAGTCAAGCTCTTGCTGCTACTCACCTCCCATTCCCAGCGCATCTACAGCACCACAGACATCGGGGCTCCGGGCTTTCCCTGACCAACAGGGCTTCGACATTTACCACCAGCTGCACCTGGGCGCCCACTGAAATAAAACCCCGAAAAATAACAAACGTCGGACGATTGCTCCCACACCGAAAGTGCCAGCCAGTCAAGCTCTTGCTGCTCCTCACCGGCCATTGGCAGCGCATCTACAGCACCACAGACATCGGGGCTCCGGGCTTTCCCTGACCAACAGGCCTTCGACGTTTACCACCAGCTGCACCTGGGCTCCCACTAAAAAAAAACCCCGAATAATCACAAACATCGGACGATTGCTCCCACACCAAAAGTGCCAGCCAGTCAAGCTCTTGCTGCTCCTCACCGGCCATTGGCAGCGCATCTACAGCACCACAGACATCGGGGCTCCGAGCTTTCCCTGACCAACAGGGCTTCGACGTTTACCACTCGCTGAACCTGGGCACCCACTGAAAGTAAAACCCCGAAAAATCACGAACGTCGGACGATTGCTCCCACACCGAAAGTGCCAGCCTGTCAAGCTCTTGCTGCTCCTCACTGGCCATTGGCCGCGCATCTACAGCACGACAGACATCGGGGCTCCGGGCTTTCCCTGACCAACAGGGCTCAGAAGTTTACCACCAGCTGAACCTGGGCGCCCACTGAAAAAAAACCCTGAAAAATTAAAAACGACGGACGATTGCTCCCACACCGAAAGTGCCAGCCAGTCAAGCTCTTGCTGCTCCTCACCGGCCATTGGCAGCGCATGTACAGCACCACAGACATCGGGGCTCCGGGCTTTCCCTGACCAACAGGCCTTCGACATTTACCATCAGCTGCACCTGGGCGCCCACTGAAAAAAATAACGAAATATCACGAACATCAGACGATTGCTCCCACACCAAAAGTGCCAGCAACTCAAGCTCATGCTGCTTCTCACCGGACTTTGGCAGTGCATCTACAGCACCACAGACATCGCGGCTCCGGGCTTTCCCTGACCAACAGGGCTTCGACGTTTACCACCAGGTGCACCTGCGCTCCCACTGAAAAAAAACCCCGAAAAATCACGAACGTCGGACGATTACTCCCACACCGAAAGTGCCAGCAACTCAAGCTCATGCTGCTTCTCACCGGACTTTGGCAGTGCATCTACAGCACCACAGACATCGGGGCTCCGGGCTTTCCCTGACCAACAGGGCTTCGATGTTTACCACCAGCTGCACCTGGGCGCCCAATGAAAAAAAACCCCGAAAAATCACAAACGTTGGACGATTCCTGCCACACCTTAAATGCCAGCCTGTCAAGCTCTTGCTGCTCCTCACCGCCCATTCCCAGCGCATCTACAGCACCACAGACATCAGGGCTCTGGACTTTCCCTGACGATCAGGGCTTCGACGTTTACCACCAGCTGAACCTGGGCGCCCACTGAAAAGAACCCCGAAAAATCACGAACGTCGGACAATTGCTCCCACACCAAAAGTGCCAGCAACACAAGCTCTTGCTGCTCCTCAGCGGCCATGGGCAGCGCATCTACAGCGCCACAGACATCGGGGCTCCGGGCTTTCCCTGACCAACAGGGCTTTGACTGTTACCACCAGCTGCAGCTGGGCTCCCACTGAAAAAAAACCCCGAATAATCACAAACGTCGGACGATTGCTCCCACACCCAAAGTGCCAGCCAGTCAAGCTCTTGCTGCTCCTCACCGGCCATTCCCAGCGCATCTACAGCACCACAGACATCGGGGCTCTACGCTTTCCCTGACCAAATGGGCTTCGACGTTTACCACCCGCTGCACCTGGGCGCCCACTGAAATAAAACCCCGAAAAATCACGAACGTCGGACAATTGCTCCCACACCGAAAGTGCCAGCAACTCAAGCTCTTGCTGCTACTCACCGGACTTTGGCAGTGCATCTACAGCACCACAGACATCGGGGTTCTCCGCTTTCCCTGAACAACAGGGCTTCGACGTTTACCACCAGCTGCACCTGGGCGCCCACTGAAAAAAATAAATGAAAAATCACGAACGTCGGACGATTGCTCCCACACCAAAAGTGCCAGCCAGTCAAGCTCTTGCTGCTCCTCACCGGCCATTCCCAGCGCATCTACAGCACCACAGACATCAGGGCTCTGGACTTTCCGTGACGATCAGGGCTTCGACGTTTACCACCAGCTGCACCTGGGCTCCCACTGAAAAGAACCCCGAAAAATCACGAACGTCGGACGATTGCTCCCACACCGAAAGTGCCAGCAACTCAAGCTCTTGCTGCTACTCACCGGCCATTCCCAGCGCATCTACAGCACTACAGACATCGGGGCTCCGGGCTTTCCCTGACGAACCAGGCTTCGACGTTTACCACCAGCTGCACCTGGGCGCCCACTGAAAAAAATAAACGAAAAATCACGAACATCGGACGATTGCTCCCACACCAAAAGTGCCAGCCAGTCAAGCTCT
The DNA here is from genome assembly GCF_036417535.1 of Chlamydotis macqueenii. Lineage (NCBI taxonomy): Eukaryota > Metazoa > Chordata > Aves > Otidiformes > Otididae > Chlamydotis > Chlamydotis macqueenii. The sequence goes on from NW_028239065.1 coordinate 153,337, forward strand.
TGCTGCTCCTCCCCGGCCATTGGCAGCGCATCTACAGCACCACAGATATCGGGGCTCCGGGCTTTCCCTGACAAACAGGGCTTCGACGTTTACCACCAGCTGAACCTGGGCGCCCACTGGAAAAAATAAACGAAATACCACGAACATCAGAAGATTGCTCCCACACCGGAAGTGCCAGCCAGTCAAGCTCATGCTGCTCCTCACCGCCCATTCCCAGCGCATCTACAGCACCACAGACATCGTGGCTCTGGGCTTTCCCTGACCAACAGGACTTCGACGATTACCACCAGCTGCACCTGGGCGCCAACTGAAGTAAAACCCTGAAAAATCACGAACGTCGGACGATTGCTCCCACACCAAAAGTGCCAGCCTGTCAAGCTCTTGCTGCTCCTCACCGCCCATTCCCAGCGCATCTACAGCACCACAGACATCGGGGTTCTGCGCTTTCCCTGAATAACAGGGCTTCGACGTTTACCACCAGCTGCACCTGGGCGCCCACTGAAAAAAATAAACGAAAAATCAGGAACATCGGACGATTGCTCCCACACCAAAAGTGCCAGCCTGTCAAGCTCTTGCTGCCCCTCACCGCCCATTCCCAGCGCATCTACAGCACCACAGACATCGGGGCTCCGGGCTTTCCCTGATGAACAGGGCTTCGACGTTTACCACTCGCTGAACCTGGGCGCCCACTGAAAGTAAAACCCCGAAAAATCACGAACGTCGGACGATTGCTCCCACACCTGAAGTGCCAGCAACTCAAGCTCTTGCTGCTACTCACCGGCCATTGGCAGCGCATCTACAGCACCACAGACATCGGGGCTCCGGGCTTTCCCTGACGAACCGGGCTTCGACATTTACCACCAGCTGCACCTGGGTGCCCCCTGAAAAAAAAACCCCAAAAATCACAAACGTCGGACGATTCCTGCCACACCTTAAATGCCAGCCTGTCAAGCTCTTGCTGCTCCTCACCGGCCATTCCCAGCGCATCTACAACACCGCAGACATTGGGGCTCCGGGCTTTCCCTGACCAACAGGGCTTCGACGTTTACCACCACCTGAACCTGGGCTCCCACTGAAATAAAACCCCGAAAAACCACGAACGTCGGACGATTGCTCCCACACTAAAAGTGCCAGCCAGTCAAGCTCTTGCAGCTACTCACCGGACTTTGGCAGTGCATCTACAGCACCACAGACATCGGGGCTCCGGGCTTTCCCTGAACAACAGGGCTTCAACGTTTACCACCAGCTGCACCTGGTTGCCCACTGAAAAACAACCCTGAAAAATGACGAACGTCGGACGATTGCTCCCACACCACAAGTGCCAGACAGTCAAGCTCTAGCTGCTGAACACCGGCCATTGGCAGTGTATCTACAGCACCACAGACATCGGGGCTCCGGGCTTTCCCTGACCAACAGGGCTTCGACGTTTACCACCAGCTGAACCCGGGCGCCCACTGAAATAAAACCCCGAAAAATCACGAACGTCCGACGATTGCTCCCACACCCAAAGTGCCAGCCAGTCAAGCTCTTGCTGCTCCTCACCGGCCATTCCCAGCGCATCTACAGCACCACAGACATCGGGGCTCCGAGCTTTCCCTGATGAACAGGGCTTCGACGTTTACCACCAGCTGCACCTGGGCGCCCACTGAAAGTAAAACCCCGAAAAATCACGAACATCGGACGATTGCTCCCACAACGAAAGTGCCAGCCTGTCAAGCTCTTGCTGCTCCTCAACGGCCATTGGCAGCGCATCTACAGCACCACAGACATCGCGGCTCCAGGCTTTCCCTGACCAACAGGGCTTCGACGTTTACCACTTGCTGAACCTGTGCTCCCACTGAAAAGAACCCCGAAAAATCACAAACGTCGCACGATTGCTCCCACACTGAAAGTGCCAGCCTGTCAAGCTCTTGCTGCTCCTCACCGGCCATTCCCAGTGCATCTACAGCACCACAGACATCGGGGCTCCGGGCTTTCACTGACCAACACGGCTTCGACATTTACCACCCGCTGCACCTGGGTGCCCACTGGAAAAAACCCAGAAAAATCACGAACATCAGACGATTGCTCCCACACCGAAAGTGCCAGCCAGTCAAGCTCTTGCTGCTCCTCACCGCCCATTCCCAGCGCATCTACAGCACCACAGATATCGGGGCTCCGGGATTTTCCTGACCAACAGGGCTTCGAGATTTACCACCCGCTGAACCTGGGCGTCCACTGAAAAAAAATCCCCAGAAATCACAAACGTCCGACGATTGCTCCCTGTCGTAGTTCAGCCCCGATCAGACCAGACTACGCAGTCTGTCTCTCGTTCCCCCCACCTTCCGAGAGAATACGAGGAGATTATATAAGAAAAACGGCTCAAGGTTTGAGATAAGGACGGGGAGAAATCCTTAAAGTTACCGTCACGGGCAAAACAGACTCGACTTGGGGAAAACTATTCATTTATTTCTAAAATTAGCAGGAGAATGAGACAGGGAACAAGATAACCTCCCCCCACCCCTCCCTCTTCCCGGGCTTAACATTATCTCTCCTACCTTCCCCTCCCGAGCGGCACGGGGGGTTGGAAAAGGGAATGGGGGTCGCTGTCAGTTCATCACGCGTTGTTTTACGCCTCTGTATCATCGTCGGGGGAAGACCTCCTCGCATTCCTCCTCTGCTCCAGCGTGGGGTCCCTCCCACGGGCCACAGTCCTTCGTGAAACTGCTCCGGCGTGGGTCATCTCTTCCACGGGGTGCAGTCCCTCTAGAGCAGCTGTCCCAGCGGGCCCTCCACGGGGCACAGCCTCCTTCAGGCCTCCACCTGCTCCGGCGTGGGGTCCTCCACGGGCTGCAGGTGGATCTCTGCCCCTCCGTGGACCTCCATGGGCTGCAGGGGGACAACCTGCTCCACCATGGTCGTCACCACGAGTTGCAGAGGAATCTTGGCCAGGAGCCGCATTACTCCTCCCCCTCCTCCTTCACTGACCTTGGCGTCTGCAGCCGTTCCTCACAACAGGCTGGCAGACGCCTCTCAGGATCCTTTTTACATCTTATTCACTTCTCATCTCCTCTCCACTTCTTGCAGCCAGGCCGGGCCGAGTTGGGCCCAGTCGGCTGCCCGGCGGGAGGCCAGAGGGTGAGGCCTGCAAGGCCCACGAGGCTCGCGCTTCCCCCTCTCTGCCCCCCGCTCAGCTGCTTCACATCTTCTCCTCCCTCTTTTTCCTGTTTTCCCCTATTTAAATACGTTATCGCAGAGGCGTTATCAGGGGACATTCTGCTACCAATTGGCTTGGCCTTGGCCAGCAGCGGGTCCGCCCTAGGCCCGGCCGAGTCCACTGAACAAAGGGGAGCGACTTCTAGCAGTTTCCTACAGAAGCTGCCACCTTAGGCCCCCCCTCACTAACAAAACCAGAACATTCCACCCCTCGCCTCTGCGAATTACGTATTTAAGTATTATAAATAAAATACACACACATCAACAGAAGAAAATAGAATTCCCCGCACCAAAATCAAAATAATATCCTCACAACACCAACAGTGGGTAGACAATTAACAAACAATTCACCACTTATCCCTTCACCACAATCAGAACATAAATTCCCCATAATCATTTTGCTCTTTTGTCAAGTTCAGTCCCTGTTTTGCCCGTTACTGCTCCCAATTAAACTCAATCCTTACCTCAAATTCCTCGAGCCCCACGTTGGGCGCCAAAATAACTGTCGTAGTTCAGCCCCAACGCAGACCAGACTACGCAGTCTCTCTCTCACTCCCCCCACTCTCTGAGAGAATAGGAGGAGATTTGACAAACAAAAAAAAACCAGGGAAAAAAAAAACCAAACACGCGGGTTGAGATTGAACAAAAAGTAAATTTAACAGTAATGACAGAAGAAAACAAGACAGTGATGGAACACAAATACAGTACAATAACTCACAACAGAACTCCACATCCAGTCTCTTCCAACTAGCAAGGGCCTCCCTTCAGCACCCTCCTCACTTACATACTGAGCATGATGTCAGATGGGATGGAATAGCCCTTTGGCTAATTTGGGTAAATTAACCCCAGCTGTTAGCTAATTATTGAACTATCCCAGCCATAGGGGCTAACAGCTTCAGTTCTCCACCCAGCTCAGGTAAATATTAACTCTATCCTAGCCAAACCCAGGACACTCCCACACCGAAAGTGCCAGCCTGTCAAGCTCTTGCTGCTCCTCACCGGCCATTGGCAGCGCATGTACAGCACCACAGACATCGGGGCTCCGGGCTTTCCCTGACCAACAGGCCTTCGACGTTTACCATCAGCTGCACCTGGGCGCCCACTGAAAAAAATAACGAAATATCACGAACATCAGACGATTGCTCCCACACCGAAAGTGCCAGCAACTCAAGCTCATGCTGCTTCTCACCGGACTTTGGCAGTGCATCTACAGCACCACAGACATCGCGGCTCCGGGCTTTCCCTGACCAACAGGGCTTCGACGTTTACCACCAGGTGCACCTGCGCTCCCACTGAAAAAAAACCCCGAAAAATCACGAACGTCGGACGATTACTCCCACACCGAAAGTGCCAGCAACTAAAGCTCCTGCTGCTACTCACCGGACATTGGCAGTGCATCTACAGCACCACAGACATCGGGGCTCCGGGCTTTCCCTGACCAACAGGGCTTCGATGTTTACCACCAGCTGCACCTGGGCGCCCACTGAAAAAAAACCCCGAAAAATCACAAACGTTGGACGATTCCTGCCACACCTTAAATGCCAGCCTGTCAAGCTCTTGCTGCTCCTCACCGCCCATTCCCAGCGCTTCTACAGCACCACAGACATCAGGGCTCTGGACTTTCCCTGACGATCAGGGCTTCGACGTTTACCACCAGCTGAACCTGGGCGCCCACTGAAAAGAACCCCGAAAAATCACGAACGTCGGACAATTGCTCCCACACCAAAAGTGCCAGCAACACAAGCTCTTGCTGCTCCTCAGCGGCCATGGGCAGCGCATCTACAGCGCCACAGACATCGGGGCTCCGGGCTTTCCCTGACCAACAGGGCTTTGACTGTTACCACCCGCTGCACCTGGGCGCCCACTGAAATAAAACCCCGAAAAATCACAAACGTCGGACAATTGCTCCCACACCGAAAGTGCCAGCAACTCAAGCTCTTGCTGCTACTCACCGGACTTTGGCAGTGCATCTACAGCACCACAGACATCGGGGTTCTCCGCTTTCCCTGAACAACAGGGCTTCGACGTTTACCACCAGCTGCACCTGGGTGCCCACTGAAAAAAATAAATGAAAAATCACGAACGTCGGACGATTGCTCCCACACCAAAAGTGCCAGCCAGTCAAGCTCTTGCTGCTCCTCACCGGCCATTCCCAGCGCATCTACAGCACCACCGACACCGGGGCTCCGGGCTTTCCCTGACCAACAGGGCTTCGACGTTTACCACCAGCTGCACCTGGGCGCCCACCTAAAAAAAAACCCCAAAAATCACAAATGTCGGACGATTGCTCCCACACCTTAATTGTCATCGGGTCACGCTACTGATACTCCTCATGGGCCATTGCCAGCGCATCTACAGCCCCACAGACATCGGGGCTCCGGGCTTTCCCTGACCATCAGGGCTTAGAAGTTTACCACCAGCAGAACCTGGGCGCCCACTGAAAGTAAAACCCCGAAGAATCACGAACGTCGGACGATTATTCCCACAGCGAAAGTGCCAGCCAGTCAAGCTCTTGCTGCTCCTCACCGGCCATTCCCAGCGCATCTACAGCACCACAGACATCGGGGCTCCGGGCTTTCCCTGACCAACAGGGCTTCGACGTTTACCACCCGCTGCACCTGGGTGCCGCCTGAAAAAAAAACTCCAACAATCACAAATGTCGGACGATTCCTGCCACACCTTAAATGCCAGCCTGTCAAGCTCTTGCTGCTCCTCACCGGACATTCCCAGCGCATCTATAGCACCACAGACATCAGGGCTCTGGACTTTCCCTGACGAACAGGGCTTCGACATTTACCACCAGCTGCACCTGGGCTCCCACTGAAAAAAAAACCGCAAAAATCACGAACGTCGGACGATTGCTCCCACACCGAAAGTGCCAGCCTGTCAAGCTCTTGCTGCTCCTCACCGTCCATTCCCAGCGCATCTACAGCACCACAGGTATCGGGGCTCCGGGCTTTCCCTGACCAACAGGGCTTCGACATTTACCACCAGCTGCACCTGGGCTCCCACTGAAATAAAACCCCGAAAAATCACGAACGTCGGACGATTGCTCCCACACCAAAAGTGCCAGCAACTCAAGCTCTTGCTGCTCCTCACCGGACTTTGGCAGTGCATCTACAGCACCACAGACATCGGGGCTCCGGGATTTCCCTGACCAACAGGGCTTCGACGTTTACCACCAGCTGAACCTGGGCGCCCACTGAAAAAAAACCCCGAAAAATCACGAACGTCGGACTATTGCTCCCACACCGAAAGTGCCAGCCAGTCAAGCTCTTGCTGCTCCTCACCGCCCATTCCCAGCGCATCTACAGCACCAAAGACATCGCGGCTCTGGGCTTTCCCTGACCAACAGGCCTTCGACATTTACCACCAGCTGCACCTGGGTGCCCCCTGAAAAAAAAAACCCAGAAATCACAAATGTCGGACGATTCCTGCCACACCTTAAATGCCAGCCTGTCAAGCTCTTGCTGCTACTCACCGGCCATTCCCAGCGCATCTACAGCACCACAGGTATCGGGGCTCCGGGCTTTCCCTGACCAACAGGGCTTCGACATTTACCACCAGCTGCACCTAGTTGCCCACTGAAAAAAAACCCCGAAAAATCACGAACATCGGACGATTGCTCCCACACCCAAAGTGCCAGCCAGTCAAGCTCTTGCTGCTCCTCACCGCCCATTCCCAGCGCATCTACAGCACCACAGACATCGGGGCTCCGGGCTTTCCCTGACCAACAGGGCTTCGACGTTTACCACCAGCTGCACCTGGGCGCCCACTGAAAAAAACCCCGAAAAATCACAAACGTCGGACTACTGATCCCACACTGAAAGTGCCAGCCAGTCAAGCTCTTGCTGCTCCTCACCGGCCATTCCCAGCGCATCTACAGCACCACAGACATCGGGGCTCCGGGCTTTCCCTGACCAACAGGGCTTCGACGTTTACCACCAGCTGAACCTGGGCGCCCACTGAAAGTAAAACCCCAAAGAATCACGAACGTCGGACGATTGCTCCCACACCGAAAGTGCCAGCAACTCAAGCTCCTGCTGCTCCTCACCGGCCATTCCCAGCGCATCTACAGCACCACAGACATCGGGGCTCCGGGCTTTCCCTGACCAACAGGGCTTCGACATTTACCACCAGCTGCACCTGGGCGCCCACTGAAATAAAACCCCGAAAAATCACGAACGTCGGACGATTGCTCCCACAACGAAAGTGCCAGCCTGTCAAGGTCTTGCTGCTCCTCACCGCCCATTGGCAGCGCATCTACAGCACCACAGACATCGGGGCTCCGGGCTTTCCCTGACCAACAGGGCTTCGACATTTACCACCAGCTGCACCTGGGCGCCCACTGAAAGTAAAACCCCGAAGAATCACGAACGTCGGACGATTGCTCGCACACCGAAAGTGCCAGCAACTCAAGCTCTTGCTGGTACTCACCGGACTTTGGCAGTGCATCTACAGCACCACAGACATCGGGGCTCCGGGCTTTCCCTGAACAACAGGGCTTCAACGTTTACCACCAGCTGCACCTGGGCGCCCACTGAAAAAAATAAACGAAAAATCACGAACATCGCACGATTGCTCCCACACCGAAAGTGCCAGCAAATCAAGCTCTTGCTGCTCCTCACCGGCCATTCCCAGCGCATCTACAGCACCACAGACATCGCGGCTCCGGGCTTTCCCTGACCAACAGGGCTTCGACATTTACCACCAGCTGCACCTGGTTACACACTGAAAAAAAACCCTGAAAAATCACAAACGTCGGACGATTGCTCCCACACCCAAAGTGCCAGCCAGTCAAGCTCTTGCTGCTCCTCACCGGACTTTGGCAGTGCATCTACAGCACCACAGACATCGGGGCTCCGGGCTTTCCCTGACCAACAGGGCTTCGACGTTTACCACCAGCTGCACCTGGGCTCCCACTGAAAAAAAACCCCGAATAATCACAAACATCGGACTATTGCTCCCACACCAAAAGTGCCAGCCAGTCAAGCTCTTGCTGCTCCTCACCGGCCATTCCCAGCGCATCTACAGCACCACAGACATCGGGGCTCCGGGCTTTCCCTGACCAACTGGGCTTCGACGTTTACCACCCGCTGCACCTGGGCGCCCACTGAAAAAAATAAACGAAAAATCACAAACGTCGGACGATTCCTCCCACACCGAAAGTGCCAGCCAGTCAAGCTCTTGCTGCTCCTCACCGGCCATTGCCAGCCCATCTACAGCACCACAGACATCGGGGCTCTGGGCTTTCCCTGACCAACAGGCCTTCGACATTTACCACCAGCTGCACCTAGTTGGCCACTGAAAAAAAACCCTGAAAAATCAAAAACGTCGGACAATTGATCCAACACCAAAAGTGCCAGCAACTCAAGCTCTTGCTGCTCCTCACCGCCCATTCCCAGCGCATCTACAGCACCACAGACATCGCGGCTCTGGGCTTTCCCTGACCAACAGGGCTTCGACGTTTACCACCCGCTGCACCTGGGCGCCCACTGAAAAAAAACCCCGAAAAATCACAAATGTCGGACGATTCCTGCCACACCGAAAGTGCCAGCCAGTCAAGCTCTTGCTGCTCCTCACCGGCCATTCCCAGCGCATCTACAGCACCACAGACATCGGGTCTCTGGGCTTTCCCTGACCAACAGGGCTTCGACATTTACCACCAGCTGCACCTGGTTACCCACTGAAAAAAAACCCTGAAAAATCAAAAACGTCGGACGATTGCTCCCACACCAAAAGTGCCAGCAACTCAAGCTCTTGCTGCTCCTCACCGCCCATTCCCAGCGCATCTACAGCACCACAGACATCGCGGCTCTGGGCTTTCCCTGACGAACGGGGCTTGGACATTTACCACCAGCTGCACCTGGTTACCCACTGAAAAAAAACCCTGAAAAATCACAAATGTCGGACGATTCCTGCCACACCTTAAATGCCAGCCTGTCAAGCTCTTGCTGCTACTCACCGGCCATTCCCAGCTCATCTACAGCACCACAGACATCGCGGCTCCGGGCTTTCCCTGACCAACAGGGCTTCGACGTTTACCACCCGCTGCACCTGGGCGCCCACTGAAAAAAATAAACGAAAAATCACAAACGTCGGACGATTGCTCCCACACCGAAAGTGCCAGCCAGTCAAGCTCTTGCTGCTCCTCACTGGCCATTCCCAGCGCATCTACAGCACCACAGACATCGGGGCTCCGGGCTTTCCCTGACCAACAGGGCTTCGACATTTACCACCAGCTGCACCTGGGAGCCCACTGAAATAAAACCCCGAAAAATCACGAACGTCGGACGATTGCTCCCACAACGAAAGTGCCAGCCTGTCAAGGTCTTGCTGCTCCTCACCGGCCATTGGCAGCGCATCTACAGCACCACAGACATCGGAGCTCCGGGCTTTCCCTGACCAACAGGGCTTCGACGTTTACCACTCGCTGCACCTGGGCTCCCACTGAAAAGAACCCCGAAAAATCACGAACGTCGGACGATTGCTCCCACACCGAAAGTGCCAGCAACACAAGCTCTTGCTGCTCCTCACCGGCCATTCCCAGCGCATCTACAGCACCACAGACATCGGGGCTCCGGGCTTTCCCTGACCAACAGGCCTTCGACGTTTACCACTCGCTGAACCTGGGCTCCCACTGAAATAAAACCCCCAAAAATCACGAACGTCGGACGATTGCTCCCACACCGAAAGTGCCAGCCAGTCAAGCTCTTGCTGCTCCTCACCGGACTTTGGCAGTGCATCTACAGCACCACAGACATCGGGGCTCCGGGCTTTCCCTGAACAACAGGGCTTCGACATTTACCACCAGCTGCACCTGGGCGCCCACTGAAATAAAACCCCGAAAAATCACGAACGTCGGACGATTGCTCCCACAACGAAAGTGCCAGCAACTCAAGCTCTTGCTCCTACTCACCGGACTTTGGCAGCGCATCTACAGCACCACAGACATCGGGGCTCTGGGCTTTCCCTGACCAACAGGGCTTCGACGTTTACCACCAGCTGCACCTGGGCGCCCACTGAAAAAAACCCCGAAAAATCACGAACGTCGGACGATTGTTCCCACACCGAAAGTGCCAGGAACACAAGCTCTTGCTGCTCCTCACCGCCCATTCCCAGCGCATCTACAGCACCACAGACATCGGGGCTCCGGGCTTTCCCTGACCAACAGGGCTTCGACGTTTACCACCAGCTGCACCTGGTTACCCACTGAAAAAAAACCCTGAAAAATCAAAAACGTCGGACGATTGCTCCCACACCGAAAGTGCCAGCAACTCAAGCTCTTGCTGCTCCTCACCGGCCACTGGCAGCGCATCTACAGCACCACAGACATCGGGGCTCCGGGCTTTCCCTGACCAACAGGCCTTCGACATTTACCACCAGCTGCACCTGGGCGCCCACTGAAATAAAACCCCGAAAAATCACGAACGTCGGACGATTGCTCCCACACTGAAAGTGCCAGCAACTCAAGCTCTTGCTGCTACTCACCGGCCATTCCCAGCGCATCTACAGCACCACAGACATCGGGGCTCCGGGCTTTCCCTGACCAACTGGGCTTCGACGTTTACAACCAGCTGAACCTGGGCGCCCACTGAAATAAAACCCCCAAAAATCACGAACGTCGGACGATTGCTCCCACACCAAAAGTGCCAGCCAGTCAAGCTCTTGCTGCTCCTCACCGGACTTTGGCAGCGCATCTACAGCACCACAGACATCGGGGCTCCGGGCTTTCCCTGACCAACAGGGCTTCGACGTTTACCACCAGCTGCACCTGGGCTCCCACTGAAAAAACACCCCGAATAATCACAAACATCGGACTATTGCTCCCACACCAAAAGTGCCAGACAGTCAACCTCTTGCTGCTCCTCACCGGCCATTGGCAGCGCATCTACAGCACCACAGACATCGGGGCTCCGGGCTTTCCCTGACCAACAGGGCTTCGACGTTTACCACCAGCTGAACCTGGGCGCCCACTGAAAAAAATAAACTAAAAATCACGAACATCGGACTATTGCTCCCACACCGAAAGTGCCAGCCAGTCAAGCTCTTGCTGCTCCTCACCGGCCATTGGCAGCGCATCTACAGCACCACAGACATCGGGGCTCCGGGATTTCCCTGACCAACAGGGCTTCGACATTTACCACCAGCTGCACCTGGGCGCCCACTGAAATAAAACCCCGAAAAATCACGAACGTCGGACGATTGCTCCCACACCGAAAGTGCCAGCAACTCAAGCTCTTGCTGTTCCTCACCGGCCATTCCCAGCGCATCTACAGCACCACAGACATCGGGGCTCCGGGCTTTCCCTGACGAACAGGGCTTCGACGTTTACCACCAGCTGCACCTGGGCGCCCACTGAAAAAAAACCCCGAAAAATCACGAACATCGCACGATTGCTCGCACACCGAAAGTGCCAGCCAGTCAAGCTCTTGCTGCTCCTCACCGCCCATTCCCAGCGCATCTACAGCACCACAGACATCGGGTCTCTGGGCTTTCCCTGACCAACAGGGCTTCGACATTTACCACCAGCTGCACCTGGTTACCCACTGAAAAAAAACCCTGAAAAATCAAAAACGTCGGACGATTGCTCCCACACCAAAAGTGCCAGCAACTCAAGCTCTTGCTGCTCCTCACCGCCCATTCCCAGCGCATCTACAGCACCACAGACATCGCGGCTCTGGGCTTTCCCTGACGAACGGGGCTTGGACATTTACCACCAGCTGCACCTGGTTACCCACTGAAAAAAAACCCTGAAAAATCACAAATGTCGGACGATTCCTGCCACACCTTAAATGCCAGCCTGTCAAGCTCTTGCTGCTACTCACCGGCCATTCCCAGCTCATCTACAGCACCACAGACATCGCGGCTCCGGGCTTTCCCTGACCAACAGGGCTTCGACGTTTACCACCCGCTGCACCTGGGCGCCCACTGAAAAAAATAAACGAAAAATCACAAACGTCGGACGATTGCTCCCACACCGAAAGTGCCAGCCAGTCAAGCTCTTGCTGCTCCTCACTGGCCATTCCCAGCGCATCTACAGCACCACAGACATCGGAGCTCCGGGCTTTCCCTGACCAACAGGGCTTCGACGTTTACCACTCGCTGCACCTGGGCTCCCACTGAAAAGAACCCCGAAAAATCACGAACGTCGGACGATTGCTCCCACACCGAAAGTGCCAGCAACACAAGCTCTTGCTGCTCCTCACCGGCCATTCCCAGCGCATCTACAGCACCACAGACATCGGGGCTCCGGGCTTTCCGTGACGAACAGGGCTTCGACGTTTACCACCAGCTGAACCTGGGCGCCCACTGGAAAAAAAACCCGAAAAATCACGAACGTCGGACGAATGTTCCCACATTGAAAGTGCCAGCCAGTCAAGCTCTTGCTGCTCCTCACCGGCCATTGGCAGCGCATCTACAGCACCACAGACATCGCGGCTCCGGGCTTTCCCTGACCAACAGGGCTTCGACATTTACCACCAGCTGAACCTGGGCCCCCACTGAAATAAAACCCCGAAAAATCACGAACGTCGGACGATTGCTCCCACAACGAAAGTGCCAGCAACTCAAGCTCTTGCTGCTACTCACCGGACCTTGGCAGCGCATCTACAGCACCACAGACATCGGGGCTCCGGGCTTTCCCTGACCAACAGGGCTTCGACGTTTACCACCAGCTGAACCTGGGCGCCCACTGAAAGTAAAACCCCGAAAAATCACGAACGTCGGACGATTGCTCCCACACCGAAAGTGCCAGCCAGTCAAGCTCTTGCTGCTCCTCACCGGCCATTGGCAGCGCATCTACAGCACCACAGACATCGGAGCTCCGGGCTTTCCCTGACCAACAAGGCTTCGACGTTTACCACTCGCTGCACCTGGGCTCCCACTGAAAAGAACCCCGAAAAATCACGAACGTCGGACGATTGCTCCCACACCGAAAGTGCCAGCCAGTCAAGCTCTTGCTGCTCCTCACCGGCCATTGGCAGCGCATCTACAGCACCACAGACATCGGAGCTCCGGGCTTTCCCTGACCAACAGGGCTTCGACGTTTACCACCAGCGGCACCTGGGCGCCCACTGAAAGTAAAACCCCGAAAAATCACGAACATCGGACGATTGCTCCCACACCGAAAGTGCCAGCAACACAAGCTCTTGCTGCTCCTCACCGCCCATTCCCAGCGCATCTACAGCACCACAGACATCGGGGCTCCGGGCTTTCCCTGACCAACAGGGCTTCGACGTTTACCACCAGCTGCACCTGGGCGCCCACTGAAAAAAATAAACGAAAAATCATGAACATCGGACGATTGCTCCCACACCGAAAGTGCCAGCAACTCAAGCTCTTGCTGCTACTCACCGCCCATTGGCAGGGCATCTACAGCACCACAGACATCGGGGCTCCGAGCTTTCCCTGACCAACAGGGCTTCAACGTTTACCACCAGCTGCACCTGGGCGCCCACTGAAATAAAACCCCGAAAAATCACAAACGTCGGACGATTGCTCCCACAACGAAAGTGCCAGCCAGTCAAGCTCTTGCTGATCCTCCCCGGACACTCCCAGTGCATCTACAGCACCACAGACATCGGGGCTCCGAGCTTTCCCTGACCAACAGGGCTTCAACGTTTACCACCAGCTGCACCTGGGCGCCCACTGAAAAAAACCCCAAAAATCACGAACGTCGGACGATTGCACCCACACCGAAAGTGCCAGACAGTCAAGCTCTTGCTGCTCCTCACCGGCCATTGGCAGCGCATCTACAGCACCACAGACATCGGGGCTCCGGGCTTTCCCTGACCAACAGGGCTTCGACATTTACCACCAGCTGCACCTGGGCGCCCACTGAAATAAAACTCCGAAAAATCACGAACGTCGGACGATTGCTCCCACAACGAAAGTGCCAGCAACTCAAGGTCCTGCTGCTACTCACCGGACTTTGGAAGCGCATCTACAGCACCACAGACATCGCGGCTCCGGGCTTTCCCTGACCAACAGGGCTTCGACGTTTATCACCCGCTGAACCTGGGCGCCCACTGAAAAAAATTAAAGAAAAATCACGAACGTCGGACGATTGCTCCCACAGCAAAAGTGCCAGCCAATGAAGCTCTTGCTGCTCCTCACCGGCCATTCCCAGCGCATCTACAGCACCACAGACATCGGGGCTCCGGGCTTTCCCTGACCAACAGGGCTTCGACATTTACCACCAGCTGCACCTGGTTACCCACTGAAAAAAAACCCTGAAAAATCAAAAACGTCGGACGATTGCTCCCACACTGAAAGTGTGGGCAACTCAAGCTCTTGCTGCTCCTCACCGGCTATTGGCAGCGCATCTACAGCACCACAGACATCGGGGCTCCGGGCTTTCCCTGACCAACAGGGCTTCGACGTTTACCACCAGCTGAACCTGGGCGCCCACTGAAAGTAAAACCCCGAAGAATCACGAACGTCGGACGATTGCTCCCACAGCAAAAGTGCCAGCCAGTCAAGCTCTTGCTGCTCCTCACCGCCCATTCCCAGCGCATCTACAGCACCACAGACATCGGGGCTCCGGGCTTTCCCTGACCAACAGGGCTTCGACGTTTACCACCAGCTGCACCTGTGCGCCCACTGAAAGTAAAACCCTGAAAAATCACGAACGTCGGACGATTGCTCCCACACCGAAAGTGCCAGCCAGTCAAGCTCTAGCTGCTGAACACCGGCCATTCCCAGCGCATCTACAGCACCACAGACATCGGGGCTCCGGGCTTTCCCTGACCATCAGGGCTTCGACATTTACCACCAGCTGCACCTCGGCTCCCACTGAAAAGAACCCCGAAAAAT
Organism: Chlamydotis macqueenii; assembly: GCF_036417535.1. Classification (NCBI taxonomy): domain Eukaryota; kingdom Metazoa; phylum Chordata; class Aves; order Otidiformes; family Otididae; genus Chlamydotis; species Chlamydotis macqueenii. Next base: position 168,349 of record NW_028239065.1, read on the forward strand.
CACGAACGTCGGACGATTGCTCCCACACCAAAAGTGCCAGACAGTCAAGCTCTAGCTGCTGAACACCGGCCATTCCCAGCGCATCTACAGCACCACAGACATCGGGGCTCCGGGCTTTCCCTGACCAACAGGCCTTCGACGTTTACCACTCGCTGAACCTGGGCTCCCACTGAAAAGAACCCCGAAAAATCACGAACGTCGGACGATTGCTCCCACACCAAAAGTGCCAGCAACTCAAGCTCTTGCTGCTCCTCACCGGCCATTCCCAGCGCATCTACAGCACCACAGACATCGGGGCTCTGGGCTTTCCCTGACCAACAGGCCTTCGACGTTTACCACCAGCTGCACCTGGGCTCCCACTGAAAAGAACCCCGAAAAATCACGAACGTCGGACGAATGCTCCCACACCAAAAGTGCCAGACAGTCAAGCTCTAGCTGCTGAACACCGGCCATTCCCAGCGCATCTACAGCACCACAGACATCGGGGCTCCGGGCTTTCCCTGACCAACTGGGCTTCGACGATTACCACCAGCTGAACCTGGGCGCCCACTGAAATAAAACCCCGAAAAATCACGAACGTCCGACGATTGCTCCCACACCCAAAGTGCCAGCCAGTCAAGCTCTTGCTGCTCCTCAGCGGCGATTGGCAGCACATCTACAGCACCACAGACATCGGGGCTCCGGGCTTTCCCTGACCAACAGGGCTTCGACGTTTACCACCAGCTGAACCTGGGCGCCCACTGGAAAAAAAACCCGAAAAATCACGAACGTCGGACGATTGCTCCCACAACGAAAGTGCCAGCAACTCAAGCTCTTGCTGCTCCTCACCGGCCATTGGCAGCACATCTACAGCACCACAGACATCGGGGCTCCGGGCTTTCCCTGACCATCAGGGCTTCGACATTTACCACCAGCTGCACCTGGGCTCCCACTGAAATAAAACCCCGAAAAATCACGAACGTCGGACGATTGCTCCCACAACGAAACTGCCAGCAACTCAAGCTCTTGCTGCTACTCACCGGACTTTGGCAGTGCATCTACAGCACCACAGACATCGGGGCTCCAGGCTTTCCCTGACGAACAGCGTTCGACGTTTACCACCAGCTGCACCTGGGCGCCCACTGAAAAAAATAAACGAAAAATCATGAATATCGGACGATTGCTCCCACACCGAAACTGCCAGCAACTCAAGCTCTTGCTGCTACTCACTGCCCATTGGCAGGGCATCTACAGCACCACAGACATCGGGGCTCCGAGCTTTCCCTGACCAACTGGGCTTCAACGTTTACCACCCGCTCCACCTGGGCGCCCACTGAAAAAAATAAACGAAAAATCACAAACGTCGGACGATTGCTCCCACACCGAAAGTGCCAGCCAGTCAAGCTCTTGCTGCTCCTCACCGGCCATTGGCAGCGCATCTACAGCACCACAGACATCGCGGCTCCGGGCTTTCCCTGACCAACAGGGCTTCGACATTTACCACCAGCTGCACCTGGGAGCCCACTGAAATAAAACCCCGAAAAATCACGAACGTCGGACGATTGCTCCCACAACGAAAGTGCCAGCCTGTCAAGGTCTTGCTGCTCCTCACCGGCCATTGGCAGCGCATCTACAGCACCACAGACATCGGAGCTCCGGGCTTTCCCTGACCAACAAGGCTTCGACGTTTACCACTCGCTGCACCTGGGCTCCCACTGAAAAGAACCCCGAAAAATCACGAACGTCGGACGATTGCTCCCACACCGAAAGTGCCAGCAACACAAGCTCTTGCTGCTCCTCACCGGCCATTCCCAGCGCATCTACAGCACCACAGACATCGGGGCTCCGGGCTTTCCCTGACGAACAGGGCTTCGACGTTTACCACCAGCTGAACCTGGGCGCCCACTGGAAAAAAAACCCGAAAAATCACGAACGTCGGACGAATGTTCCCACATTGAAAGTGCCAGCCAGTCAAGCTCTTGCTGCTCCTCACCGGCCATTGGCAGCGCATCTACAGCACCACAGACATCGCGGCTCCGGGCTTTCCCTGACCATCAGGGCTTCGACATTTACCACCAGCTGAATCTGGGCCCCCACTGAAATAAAACCCCGAAAAATCACGAACGTCGGACGATTGCTCCCACAACGAAAGTGCCAGCAACTCAAGCTCTTGCTGCTACTCACTGGACCTTGGCAGCGCATCTACAGCACCACAGACATCGGGGCTCCGGGCTTTCCCTGACCAACAGGGCTTCGACGTTTACCACCAGCTGAACCTGGGCGCCCACTGAAAGTAAAACCCCGAAAAATCACGAACGTCGGACGATTGCTCCCACACCGAAAGTGCCAGCAACACAAGCTCTTGCTGCTCCTCACCGCCCATTCCCAGCGCATCTACAGCACCACAGACATCGGGGCTCCGGGCTTTCCCTGACGAACAGGGCTTCGACGTTTACCACCAGCTGCACCTGGGCGCCCACTGAAAAAAATAAACGAAAAATCATGAACATCGGACGATTGCTCCCACACCGAAAGTGCCAGCAACTCAAGCTCTTGCTGCTACTCACCGCCCATTGGCAGGGCATCTACAGCACCACAGACATCGGGGCTCCGGGCTTTCCCTGACCAACAGGGCTTCAACGTTTACCACCAGCTGCACCTGGGCGCCCACTGAAATAAAACCCCGAAAAATCACAAACGTCGGACGATTGCTCCCACAACGAAAGTGCCAGCCAGTCAAGCTCTTGCTGCTCCTCCCCGGACACTCCCAGTGCATCTACAGCACCACAGACATCGGGGCTCCGAGCTTTCCCTGACCAACAGGGCTTCAACGTTTACCACCAGCTGCACCTGGGCGCCCACTGAAAAAAACCCCAAAAATCACGAACGTCGGACGATTGCACCCACACCGAAAGTGCCAGACAGTCAAGCTCTTGCTGCTCCTCACCGGCCATTGGCAGCGCATCTACAGCACCACAGACATCGGGGCTCCGGGCTTTCCCTGACCAACAGGGCTTCGACATTTACCACCAGCTGCACCTGGGCGCCCACTGAAATAAAACTCCGAAAAATCACGAACGTCGGACGATTGCTCCCACAACGAAAGTGCCAGCAACTCAAGGTCCTGCTGCTACTCACCGGACTTTGGCAGCGCATCTACAGCACCACAGACATCGCGGCTCCGGGCTTTCCCTGACCTACAGGGCTTCGACGTTTACCACCCGCTGAACCTGGGCGCCCACTGAAAAAAATTAAAGAAAAATCACGAACGTCGGACGATTGCTCCCACAGCAAAAGTGCCAGCCAATGAAGCTCTTGCTGCTCCTCACCGGCCATTCCCAGCACATCTACAGCACCACAGACATCGGGGCTGTGGGCTTTCCCTGACCAACAGGGCTTCGACGTTTACCGCCAGCTGCACCTGTGCGCCCACTGAAAGTAAAACCCTGAAAAATCACGAACGTCGGACGATTGCTCCCACACCGAAAGTGCCAGCCAGTCAAGCTCTAGCTGCTGAACACCGGCCATTCCCAGCGCATCTACAGCACCACAGACATCGGGGCTCCGGGCTTTCCCTGACCATCAGGGCTTCGACATTTACCACCAGCTGCACCTCGGCTCCCACTGAAAAGAACCCCGAAAAATCACGAACGTCGGACGATTGCTCCCACACCAAAAGTGCCAGACAGTCAAGCTCTAGCTGCTGAACACCGGCCATTCCCAGCGCATCTACAGCACCACAGACATCGGGGCTCCGGGCTTTCCCTCACCAACAGGGCTTAGAAGTTTACCACCAGCTGAACCTGGGCGCCCACTGAAATAAAACCCCGAAAAATCACGAACGTCGGACGATTCCTCCCTCACCGAAAGTGCCAGCAACTCAAGCTCTTGCTGCTACTCACCGGACTTTGGCAGTGCATCTACAGCACCACAGACATCGGGGTTCTGCGCTTTCCCTGAACAACAGGGCTTCAACGTTTACCACCAGCTGAACCTGGGCGCCCACTGAAAAAAATAAACGAAAAATCACGAACATCGCACGTTTGCTCCCACACCGAAAGTGCCAGCCAGTCAAGCTCTTGCTGCTCCTCACCGGCCATTCCCAGCGCATCTACAGCACCACAGACATCGGGGCTCCGGGCTTTCCCTGACCAACAGGCCTTCGACGTTTACCACTCGCTGAACCTGGGCTCCCACTGAAAAGAACCCCGAAAAATCACGAACGTCGGACGATTGCTCCCACACCAAAAGTGCCAGCCAGTCAACCTCTTGCTGCTCCTCACCGGCCATTGGCAGCGCATCTACAGCACCACAGACATCGGGGCTCCGGGCTTTCCCTGACCAACAGGGCTTCGACGTTTACCACCAGCTGAACCTGGGAGCCCAGTGAAATAAAACCCCGAAAAATCACGAACGTCGGACGATTCCTCCCACACCGAAAGTGCCAGCAACTCAAGCTCTTGCTGCTCCTCACCGGCCATTCCCAGCGCATCTACAGCACCACAGACATCGGGGCTCTAGGCTTTCCCTGACCAACAGGCCTTCGACGTTTACCACCAGCTGCACCTGGGCTCCCACTGAAAAGAACCCTGAAAAATCACGAACGTCGGACGATTGCTCCCACACCAAAAGTGCCAGACAGTCAAGCTCTAGCTGCTGAACACCAGCCATTCCCAGCGCATCTACAGCACCACAGACATCGGGGCTCCGGGCTTTCCCTGACCAACTGGGCTTCGACGATTACCACCAGCTGAACCTGGGCGCCCACTGAAATAAAACCCCGAAAAATCACGAACGTCCGACGATTGCTCCCACACCCAAAGTGCCAGCCAGTCAAGCTCTTGCTGCTCCTCAGCGGCGATTGGCAGCACATCTACAGCACCACAGACATCGGGGCTCCAGGCTTTCCCTGACCATCAGGGCTTCGACATTTACCACCAGCTGCACCTGGGCGCCCACTGAAATAAAACCCCGAAAAATCACGAACGTCGGACGATTGCTCCCACAACGAAACCGCCAGCAACTCAAGCTCTTGCTGCTACTCACCGGACTTTGGCAGTGCATCTACAGCACCACAGACATCGGGGCTCCAGGCTTTCCCTGACGAACAGCGTTCGACGTTTACCACCAGCTGCACCTGGGCGCCCACTGAAAAAAATAAACGAAAAATCATGAATATCGGACGATTCCTGCCACACCGAAAGTGCCAGCAACTCAAGCTCTTGCTGCTACTCACTGCCCATTGGCAGGGCATCTACAGCACCACAGACATCGGGGCTCCGAGCTTTCCCTGACCAACTGGGCTTCAACGTTTACCACCAGCTGCACCTGGGCGCACACTGAAATAAAACTCCGAAAAATCACGAACGTCAGACGATTGCTCCCACAACGAAAGTGCCAGCAACTCAAGCTCTTGCTGCTACTCACCAGACTTTGGCAGTGCATCTACAGCACCACAGACATCGGGGCTCCGGGCTTTCCCTGACCAACAGGGCTTCGACGTTTACCACCAGCTGAACCTGGGCGCCCACTGAAAAAAATAAACTAAAAATCACGAACATCGGACGATTGCTCCCACACCGAAAGTGCCAGACAGTCAAGCTCTTGCTGCTCCTCACCGGCCATTGGCAGCTCATCTACAGCATCACAGATATCGGGGCTCCGGGCTTTCCGTGACCAACAGGGCTTCGACGTTTACCACCAGCTGAACCTGGGCGCCCACTGAAAGTAAAACCCCGAAAAATCACGAACATCGGACGATTGCTCCCACACCGAAAGTGCCAGCAACACAAGCTCTTGCTGCTCCTCACCGCCCATTCCCAGCGCATCTACAGCACCACAGACATCGGGGCTCTGGGCTTTCCCTGACCAACAGGGCTTCGACGTTTACTACCAGCTGAACCTGGGCGCCCACTGAAAAAAAACCCCGAAAAATCACAAACGTCGGACGATTGCTCCCACACCGAAAGTCCCAGCCAGTCAAGCTCTTGCTGCTCCTCACCGGCCATTCCCAGCGCATCTACAGCACCACAGACATCGCGGCTCCGGGCTTTCCCTCACCAACAGGGCTTCGACATTTACCACCAGCTGCACCTGGTTACCCACTGAAAAAAAACCCTGAAAAATCAAAAACGTCAGACGATTGCTCCCACACTGAAAGTGCCAGCAACTCAAGCTCTTGCTGCTCCTCACCGGCCATTGGCAGCGCATCTACAGCACCACAGACATCGCGGCTCTGGGCTTTCCCTGACCAACAGGCCTTCGACATTAACCACCAGCTGCACCTAGTTGGCCACTGAAAAAAAACCCTGAAAAATCAAAAACGTCGGACAATTGATCCCACACCGAAAGTGCCAGCCAGTCAAGCTCTTGCAGTTCCTCACCGGCCACTGGCAGCTCATCTACAGCACCACAGACATCGGAGCTCCGGGCTTTCCCTGACCAACAGGCCTTCGACGTTTACCACCAGCTGCACCTGGGCTCCCACTGAAAAGAACCCCGAAAAATCACGAACGTCGGACGATTGCTCCCACAACGAAAGTGCCAGCAACTCAAGCTCTTGCTGCTACTCACCGGACTTTGGCAGTGCATCTACAGCACCACAGACATCGCGGCTCCGGGCTTTCCCTGACCAACAGGGCTTCGACGTTTACCACCAGCTGCACCTGGGCGCCCACTGAAAAAAATAAACGAAAAATCATGAATATCGGACGATTGCTCCCACACCGAAACTGCCAGCAACTCAAGCTCTTGCTGCTACTCACCGCCCATTGGCAGGGCATCTATAGCACCACAGACATCGGGGCTCTGGGCTTTCCCTGACGAACACGGCTTCGACGTTTACCACCCGCTGCACCTGGGCGCCCACTGAAATAAATCTCCGAAAAATCACAAACGTCGGACGATTGCTCCCACACCGAAAGTGCCAGCCAGTCAAGCTCTTGCTGCTCCTCACCAGACTTTGGCAGTGCATCTACAGCACCACAGACATTGGGGTTCTGCGCTTTCCCTGAACAACAGGGCTTCGACGTTTACCACCAGCTGAACCTGGGCGCCCACTGAAAAAAAACCCCGAAAAATCACGAACGTCGGACGATTGCTCCCACACCGAAAGTGCCAGACAGTCAAGCTCTTGCTGCTCCTCACCAGACTTTGGCAGTGCATCTACAGCACCACAGACATCGGGGTTCTGCGCTTTCCCTGAACAACAGGGCTTCTACGTTTACCACCAGCTGAACCTGGGCGCCCACTGAAATAAAACCCCGAAAAATCACGAACGTCGGACGATTGCTCCCACACCGAAAGTGCCAGACAGTCAAGCTCTTGCTGCTCCTCACCGGCCATTGGCAGCTCATCTACAGCATCACAGATATCGGGGCTGCGGGCTTTCCGTGACCAACAGGGCTTCGACGTTTACCACCAGCTGAACCTGGGCGCCCACTGAAAGTAAGACCCTAAAAAATCACGAACGTCGGACGATTGCTCCCACACCGAAAGTGCCAGCCAGTCAAGCTCTTGCTGCTCCTCACCGGCCATTCCCAGCGCATCTACAGCACCACAGACATCGGGGCTCCGGGCTTTCCCTGACCAACAGGGCTTCGACATTTACCACCAGCTGAACCTGGTTACCCACTGAAAAAAAACCCTGAAAAATCAAAAACGTCGGACGAATGCTCCCACACCAAAAGTGCCAGCAACTCAAGCTCTTGCTGCTCCTCACCGGCCATTCCCAGCGCATCTACAGCACCACAGACATCGGGGCTCCGGGCATTCCCTGACCAACAGGGCTTCGACATTTACCACCAGCTGCACCTGGGCGCCCACTGAAAAAAATAAACGAAAAATCACAAACGTCGGACGATTGCTCCCACACCAAAAGTGCCAGCAACTCAAGCTCCTGCTGCTACTCACCGGACTTTGGCAGTGCATCTACAGCACCACAGACGTCGGGGTTCTGCGCTTTCCCTGAACAACAGGGCTTCGATATTTACCACCAGCTGAACCTGGGCGCCCACTGAAAAAAATAAACGAAAAATCACAAACGTCGGACGATTGCTCCCACACCGAAAGTGCCAGCCAGTCAAGCTCTTGCTGCTCCTCACCGGACTTTGGCAGCGCATCTACAGCACCACAGACATTTGGGCTCCTGGCATTCCCTGACCAACAGGGCTTCAACGTTTACCACCAGCTGCACCTGGGCGCCCACTGAAAAAGAAAACCCAAAAATCACAAATGTCGGACGATTCCTGCCACACCTTAAATGCCAGCCTGTCAAGCTCTGGCTGCCCCTCACCGCCCATTCCCAGCGCATCTACAGCACCAGAGACATCGGGGCTCCGGGCTTTCCCTGACCAACAGGGCTTAGACGTTTACCACCAGCTGAACCTGGGCGCCCACTGAAAGTAAAACCCAGAAGAATCACGAACGTCGGACGATTGCTCCCACAACGAAAGTGCCAGCCAGTCAAGCTCTTGCTGCTCCTCACCGGCCATTCCCAGCGCATCTACAGCACCACAGACATCGGGGCTCCGGGCTTTCCCTGACCAACAGGGCTTAGAAGTTTACTACCAGCTGAACTTGGGCGCCCACTGGAAAAAAAATCCCCAAATATCACAAACGTCGGACGATTGCTCCCACACCGAAAGTCCCAGTCAGTCAAGCTCTTGCTGCTCCTCACCGGCCATTGGCACCGCATCTACAGCACCACAGACATCCCGGCTCCGGGCTTTCCCTGACCAACAGGGCTTCGACATTTACCACCAGCTGCACCTGGGCGCCCACTGAAATAAATAAACGAAAAATCACAAACGTCGGACGATTGCTCCCACACCTGAAGTGCCAGCCAGTCAAGCTCTTGCTGCTCCTCACCGGCCATTGGCAGCGCATCTACAGCACCACAGACATCGGGGCTCCGGGCTTTCCCTGACCAACAGGGCTTCGACGTTTACCACCAGCTGCACCTCGGAGCCCGCTGAAAAAAACCCCGAAAAATCACAAACGTCGGACGATTGCTCCCACACCGAAAGTGCCAGCAACTCAAGCTCTTGCTGCTACTCACCGGACTTTGGCAGTGCATCTACAGCACCACAGACATCGGGGTCCTGCGCTTTCCCTGAACAACAGGGCTTCAACGTTTACCACCAGCTGCACCTGGGCGCCCGGTGAAAAAAACCCCGAAAAATCACAAACGTCGGACGATTGCTCCCACACCGAAAGTGCCAGCAACTCAAGCTCTTACTGCTACTCACCGGACTTTGGCAGTGCATCTACAGCACCACAGACATCGGGGTTCTGCGCTTTCCCTGAACAACAGGGCTTCAACGTTTACCACCAGCTGCACCTGGACGCCCAGTGAAAAAAGTAAACGAAAAATCACGAACATCGCACGATTGCTCCCACACCGAAAGTGCCAGCCAGTCAAGCTCTTGCTGCTCCTCACCGGCCATTGGCAGCGCATCTAAAGCACCACAGACATCGGGGCTCCGGGCTTTCCCAGACCAACAGGGCTTCGACATTTACCACCAGCTGCACCTGGACGCCCACTGAAATTAAAACCACGAAAAATCACGAACGTCGGACGATTGCTCCCACACCAAAAGTCCCAGTCAGTCAAGCTCTTGCTGCTACTCACGGGCCATGGGCAGCGCATCTACAGCACCACAGACATCGTGGCTCCGGGCTTTCCCTGACCAACAGGGCTTCGACATTTACCACCAGCTGCACCTGGGTGCCCCCTGAAAAAAAAACCCCAAAAATCACAAATGTCGGACGATTCCTGCCACACCTTAAATGCCAGCCTGTCAAGCTCTTGCTGCTCCTCACCGGCCATTGGAGGCGCATCTACAGCACCACAGACATCGGGGCTCCGGGCTTTCCCTGACCAACAGGGCTTCAACGTTTACCACCAGCTGCACCTGGGCGCCCACTGAAAAAAATAAACGAAAAATCACGAACATCGCACGATTGCTCCCACATCGAAAGTGCCAGCAACTCAAGCTCTTGCTGCTACTCACCTCCCATTCCCAGCGCATCTACAGCACCACAGACATCGGGGCTCCGGGCTTTCCGTGACGAACAGGGCTTCGACGTTTACCACCAGCTGAACCTGGGCGCCCACTGGAAAAAAAACCCGAAAAATCACGAACGTCGGACGAATGTTCCCACATTGAAAGTGCCAGCCAGTCAAGCTCTTGCTGCTCCTCACCGGCCATTGGCAGCGCATCTACAGCACCACAGACATCGCGGCTCCGGGCTTTCCCTGACCAACAGGGCTTCGACATTTACCACCAGCTGAACCTGGGCCCCCACTGAAATAAAACCCCGAAAAATCACGAACGTCGGACGATTGCTCCCACAACGAAAGTGCCAGCAACTCAAGCTCTTGCTGCTACTCACCGGACCTTGGCAGCGCATCTACAGCACCACAGACATCGGGGCTCCGGGCTTTCCCTGACCAACAGGGCTTCGACGTTTACCACCAGCTGAACCTGGGCGCCCACTGAAAGTAAAACCCCGAAAAATCACGAACGTCGGACGATTGCTCCCACACCGAAAGTGCCAGCCAGTCAAGCTCTTGCTGCTCCTCACCGGCCATTGGCAGCGCATCTACAGCACCACAGACATCGGAGCTCCGGGCTTTCCCTGACCAACAAGGCTTCGACGTTTACCACTCGCTGCACCTGGGCTCCCACTGAAAAGAACCCCGAAAAATCACGAACGTCGGACGATTGCTCCCACACCGAAAGTGCCAGCCAGTCAAGCTCTTGCTGCTCCTCACCGGCCATTGGCAGCGCATCTACAGCACCACAGACATCGGAGCTCCGGGCTTTCCCTGACCAACAGGGCTTCGACGTTTACCACCAGCGGCACCTGGGCGCCCACTGAAAGTAAAACCCCGAAAAATCACGAACATCGGACGATTGCTCCCACACCGAAAGTGCCAGCAACTCAAGCTCTTGCTGCTACTCACCGCCCATTGGCAGGGCATCTACAGCACCACAGACATCGGGGCTCCGAGCTTTCCCTGACCAACAGGGCTTCAACGTTTACCACCAGCTGCACCTGGGCGCCCACTGAAAAAAATAAACGAAAAATCATGAACATCGGACGATTGCTCCCACACCGAAAGTGCCAGCAACTCAAGCTCTTGCTGCTACTCACCGCCCATTGGCAGGGCATCTACAGCACCACAGACATCGGGGCTCCGAGCTTTCCCTGACCAACAGGGCTTCAACGTTTACCACCAGCTGCACCTGGGCGCCCACTGAAATAAAACCCCGAAAAATCACAAACGTCGGACGATTGCTCCCACAACGAAAGTGCCAGCCAGTCAAGCTCTTGCTGATCCTCCCCGGACACTCCCAGTGCATCTACAGCACCACAGACATCGGGGCTCCGAGCTTTCCCTGACCAACAGGGCTTCAACGTTTACCACCAGCTGCACCTGGGCGCCCACTGAAAAAAACCCCAAAAATCACGAACGTCGGACGATTGCACCCACACCGAAAGTGCCAGACAGTCAAGCTCTTGCTGCTCCTCACCGGCCATTGGCAGCGCATCTACAGCACCACAGACATCGGGGCTCCGGGCTTTCCCTGACCAACAGGGCTTCGACATTTACCACCAGCTGCACCTGGGCGCCCACTGAAATAAAACTCCGAAAAATCACGAACGTCGGACGATTGCTCCCACAACGAAAGTGCCAGCAACTCAAGGTCCTGCTGCTACTCACCGGACTTTGGAAGCGCATCTACAGCACCACAGACATCGCGGCTCCGGGCTTTCCCTGACCAACAGGGCTTCGACGTTTATCACCCGCTGAACCTGGGCGCCCACTGAAAAAAATTAAAGAAAAATCACGAACGTCGGACGATTGCTCCCACAGCAAAAGTGCCAGCCAATGAAGCTCTTGCTGCTCCTCACCGGCCATTCCCAGCGCATCTACAGCACCACAGACATCGGGGCTCCGGGCTTTCCCTGACCAACAGGGCTTCGACATTTACCACCAGCTGCACCTGGTTACCCACTGAAAAAAAACCCTGAAAAATCAAAAACGTCGGACGATTGCTCCCACACTGAAAGTGTGGGCAACTCAAGCTCTTGCTGCTCCTCACCGGCTATTGGCAGCGCATCTACAGCACCACAGACATCGGGGCTCCGGGCTTTCCCTGACCAACAGGGCTTCGACGTTTACCACCAGCTGAACCTGGGCGCCCACTGAAAGTAAAACCCCGAAGAATCACGAACGTCGGACGATTGCTCCCACAGCAAAAGTGCCAGCCAGTCAAGCTCTTGCTGCTCCTCACCGCCCATTCCCAGCGCATCTACAGCACCACAGACATCGGGGCTCCGGGCTTTCCCTGACCAACAGGGCTTCGACGTTTACCACCAGCTGCACCTGTGCGCCCACTGAAAGTAAAACCCTGAAAAATCACGAACGTCGGACGATTGCTCCCACACCGAAAGTGCCAGCCAGTCAAGCTCTAGCTGCTGAACACCGGCCATTCCCAGCGCATCTACAGCACCACAGACATCGGGGCTCCGGGCTTTCCCTGACCATCAGGGCTTCGACATTTACCACCAGCTGCACCTCGGCTCCCACTGAAAAGAACCCCGAAAAATCACGAACGTCGGACGATTGCTCCCACACCAAAAGTGCCAGACAGTCAAGCTCTAGCTGCTGAACACCGGCCATTCCCAGCGCATCTACAGCACCACAGACATCGGGGCTCCGGGCTTTCCCTCACCAACAGGCCTTCGACGTTTACCACTCGCTGAACCTGGGCTCCCACTGAAAAGAACCCCGAAAAATCACGAACGTCGGACGATTGCTCCCACACCAAAAGTGCCAGCAACTCAAGCTCTTGCTGCTCCTCACCGGCCATTCCCAGCGCATCTACAGCACCACAGACATCGGGGCTCTGGGCTTTCCCTGACCAACAGGCCTTCGACGTTTACCACCAGCTGCACCTGGGCTCCCACTGAAAAGAACCCCGAAAAATCACGAACGTCGGACGAATGCTCCCACACCAAAAGTGCCAGACAGTCAAGCTCTAGCTGCTGAACACCGGCCATTCCCAGCGCATCTACAGCACCACAGACATCGGGGCTCCGGGCTTTCCCTGACCAACTGGGCTTCGACGATTACCACCAGCTGAACCTGGGCGCCCACTGAAATAAAACCCCGAAAAATCACGAACGTCCGACGATTGCTCCCACACCCAAAGTGCCAGCCAGTCAAGCTCTTGCTGCTCCTCAGCGGCGATTGGCAGCACATCTACAGCACCACAGACATCGGGGCTCCGGGCTTTCCCTGACCAACAGGGCTTCGACGTTTACCACCAGCTGAACCTGGGCGCCCACTGGAAAAAAAACCCGAAAAATCACGAACGTCGGACGATTGCTCCCACAACGAAAGTGCCAGCAACTCAAGCTCTTGCTGCTCCTCACCGGCCATTGGCAGCACATCTACAGCACCACAGACATCGGGGCTCCGGGCTTTCCCTGACCATCAGGGCTTCGACATTTACCACCAGCTGCACCTGGGCTCCCACTGAAATAAAACCCCGAAAAATCACGAACGTCGGACGATTGCTCCCACAACGAAACTGCCAGCAACTCAAGCTCTTGCTGCTACTCACCGGACTTTGGCAGTGCATCTACAGCACCACAGACATCGGGGCTCCAGGCTTTCCCTGACGAACAGCGTTCGACGTTTACCACCAGCTGCACCTGGGCGCCCACTGAAAAAAATAAACGAAAAATCATGAATATCGGACGATTGCTCCCACACCGAAACTGCCAGCAACTCAAGCTCTTGCTGCTACTCACTGCCCATTGGCAGGGCATCTACAGCACCACAGACATCGGGGCTCCGAGCTTTCCCTGACCAACTGGGCTTCAACGTTTACCACCCGCTCCACCTGGGCGCCCACTGAAAAAAATAAACGAAAAATCACAAACGTCGGACGATTGCTCCCACACCGAAAGTGCCAGCCAGTCAAGCTCTTGCTGCTCCTCACCGGCCATTGGCAGCGCATCTACAGCACCACAGACATCGCGGCTCCGGGCTTTCCCTGACCAACAGGGCTTCGACATTTACCACCAGCTGCACCTGGGAGCCCACTGAAATAAAACCCCGAAAAATCACGAACGTCGGACGATTGCTCCCACAACGAAAGTGCCAGCCTGTCAAGGTCTTGCTGCTCCTCACCGGCCATTGGCAGCGCATCTACAGCACCACAGACATCGGAGCTCCGGGCTTTCCCTGACCAACAAGGCTTCGACGTTTACCACTCGCTGCACCTGGGCTCCCACTGAAAAGAACCCCGAAAAATCACGAACGTCGGACGATTGCTCCCACACCGAAAGTGCCAGCAACACAAGCTCTTGCTGCTCCTCACCGGCCATTCCCAGCGCATCTACAGCACCACAGACATCGGGGCTCCGGGCTTTCCCTGACGAACAGGGCTTCGACGTTTACCACCAGCTGAACCTGGGCGCCCACTGGAAAAAAAACCCGAAAAATCACGAACGTCGGACGAATGTTCCCACATTGAAAGTGCCAGCCAGTCAAGCTCTTGCTGCTCCTCACCGGCCATTGGCAGCGCATCTACAGCACCACAGACATCGCGGCTCCGGGCTTTCCCTGACCATCAGGGCTTCGACATTTACCACCAGCTGAATCTGGGCCCCCACTGAAATAAAACCCCGAAAAATCACGAACGTCGGACGATTGCTCCCACAACGAAAGTGCCAGCAACTCAAGCTCTTGCTGCTACTCACTGGACCTTGGCAGCGCATCTACAGCACCACAGACATCGGGGCTCCGGGCTTTCCCTGACCAACAGGGCTTCGACGTTTACCACCAGCTGAACCTGGGCGCCCACTGAAAGTAAAACCCCGAAAAATCACGAACGTCGGACGATTGCTCCCACACCGAAAGTGCCAGCAACACAAGCTCTTGCTGCTCCTCACCGCCCATTCCCAGCGCATCTACAGCACCACAGACATCGGGGCTCCGGGCTTTCCCTGACGAACAGGGCTTCGACGTTTACCACCAGCTGCACCTGGGCGCCCACTGAAAAAAATAAACGAAAAATCATGAACATCGGACGATTGCTCCCACACCGAAAGTGCCAGCAACTCAAGCTCTTGCTGCTACTCACCGCCCATTGGCAGGGCATCTACAGCACCACAGACATCGGGGCTCCGGGCTTTCCCTGACCAACAGGGCTTCAACGTTTACCACCAGCTGCACCTGGGCGCCCACTGAAATAAAACCCCGAAAAATCACAAACGTCGGACGATTGCTCCCACAACGAAAGTGCCAGCCAGTCAAGCTCTTGCTGCTCCTCCCCGGACACTCCCAGTGCATCTACAGCACCACAGACATCGGGGCTCCGAGCTTTCCCTGACCAACAGGGCTTCAACGTTTACCACCAGCTGCACCTGGGCGCCCACTGAAAAAAACCCCAAAAATCACGAACGTCGGACGATTGCACCCACACCGAAAGTGCCAGACAGTCAAGCTCTTGCTGCTCCTCACCGGCCATTGGCAGCGCATCTACAGCACCACAGACATCGGGGCTCCGGGCTTTCCCTGACCAACAGGGCTTCGACATTTACCACCAGCTGCACCTGGGCGCCCACTGAAATAAAACTCCGAAAAATCACGAACGTCGGACGATTGCTCCCACAACGAAAGTGCCAGCAACTCAAGGTCCTGCTGCTACTCACCGGACTTTGGCAGCGCATCTACAGCACCACAGACATCGCGGCTCCGGGCTTTCCCTGACCTACAGGGCTTCGACGTTTACCACCCGCTGAACCTGGGCGCCCACTGAAAAAAATTAAAGAAAAATCACGAACGTCGGACGATTGCTCCCACAGCAAAAGTGCCAGCCAATGAAGCTCTTGCTGCTCCTCACCGGCCATTCCCAGCACATCTACAGCACCACAGACATCGGGGCTGTGGGCTTTCCCTGACCAACAGGGCTTCGACGTTTACCGCCAGCTGCACCTGTGCGCCCACTGAAAGTAAAACCCTGAAAAATCACGAACGTCGGACGATTGCTCCCACACCGAAAGTGCCAGCCAGTCAAGCTCTAGCTGCTGAACACCGGCCATTCCCAGCGCATCTACAGCACCACAGACATCGGGGCTCCGGGCTTTCCCTGACCATCAGGGCTTCGACATTTACCACCAGCTGCACCTCGGCTCCCACTGAAAAGAACCCCGAAAAATCACGAACGTCGGACGATTGCTCCCACACCAAAAGTGCCAGACAGTCAAGCTCTAGCTGCTGAACACCGGCCATTCCCAGCGCATCTACAGCACCACAGACATCGGGGCTCCGGGCTTTCCCTCACCAACAGGGCTTAGAAGTTTACCACCAGCTGAACCTGGGCGCCCACTGAAATAAAACCCCGAAAAATCACGAACGTCGGACGATTCCTCCCTCACCGAAAGTGCCAGCAACTCAAGCTCTTGCTGCTACTCACCGGACTTTGGCAGTGCATCTACAGCACCACAGACATCGGGGTTCTGCGCTTTCCCTGAACAACAGGGCTTCAACGTTTACCACCAGCTGAACCTGGGCGCCCACTGAAAAAAATAAACGAAAAATCACGAACATCGCACGTTTGCTCCCACACCGAAAGTGCCAGCCAGTCAAGCTCTTGCTGCTCCTCACCGGCCATTCCCAGCGCATCTACAGCACCACAGACATCGGGGCTCCGGGCTTTCCCTGACCAACAGGCCTTCGACGTTTACCACTCGCTGAACCTGGGCTCCCACTGAAAAGAACCCCGAAAAATCACGAACGTCGGACGATTGCTCCCACACCAAAAGTGCCAGCCAGTCAACCTCTTGCTGCTCCTCACCGGCCATTGGCAGCGCATCTACAGCACCACAGACATCGGGGCTCCGGGCTTTCCCTGACCAACAGGGCTTCGACGTTTACCACCAGCTGAACCTGGGAGCCCAGTGAAATAAAACCCCGAAAAATCACGAACGTCGGACGATTCCTCCCACACCGAAAGTGCCAGCAACTCAAGCTCTTGCTGCTCCTCACCGGCCATTCCCAGCGCATCTACAGCACCACAGACATCGGGGCTCTAGGCTTTCCCTGACCAACAGGCCTTCGACGTTTACCACCAGCTGCACCTGGGCTCCCACTGAAAAGAACCCTGAAAAATCACGAACGTCGGACGATTGCTCCCACACCAAAAGTGCCAGACAGTCAAGCTCTAGCTGCTGAACACCAGCCATTCCCAGCGCATCTACAGCACCACAGACATCGGGGCTCCGGGCTTTCCCTGACCAACTGGGCTTCGACGATTACCACCAGCTGAACCTGGGCGCCCACTGAAATAAAACCCCGAAAAATCACGAACGTCCGACGATTGCTCCCACACCCAAAGTGCCAGCCAGTCAAGCTCTTGCTGCTCCTCAGCGGCGATTGGCAGCACATCTACAGCACCACAGACATCGGGGCTCCAGGCTTTCCCTGACCATCAGGGCTTCGACATTTACCACCAGCTGCACCTGGGCGCCCACTGAAATAAAACCCCGAAAAATCACGAACGTCGGACGATTGCTCCCACAACGAAACCGCCAGCAACTCAAGCTCTTGCTGCTACTCACCGGACTTTGGCAGTGCATCTACAGCACCACAGACATCGGGGCTCCAGGCTTTCCCTGACGAACAGCGTTCGACGTTTACCACCAGCTGCACCTGGGCGCCCACTGAAAAAAATAAACGAAAAATCATGAATATCGGACGATTCCTGCCACACCGAAAGTGCCAGCAACTCAAGCTCTTGCTGCTACTCACTGCCCATTGGCAGGGCATCTACAGCACCACAGACATCGGGGCTCCGAGCTTTCCCTGACCAACTGGGCTTCAACGTTTACCACCAGCTGCACCTGGGCGCACACTGAAATAAAACTCCGAAAAATCACGAACGTCAGACGATTGCTCCCACAACGAAAGTGCCAGCAACTCAAGCTCTTGCTGCTACTCACCAGACTTTGGCAGTGCATCTACAGCACCACAGACATCGGGGCTCCGGGCTTTCCCTGACCAACAGGGCTTCGACGTTTACCACCAGCTGAACCTGGGCGCCCACTGAAAAAAATAAACTAAAAATCACGAACATCGGACGATTGCTCCCACACCGAAAGTGCCAGACAGTCAAGCTCTTGCTGCTCCTCACCGGCCATTGGCAGCTCATCTACAGCATCACAGATATCGGGGCTCCGGGCTTTCCGTGACCAACAGGGCTTCGACGTTTACCACCAGCTGAACCTGGGCGCCCACTGAAAGTAAAACCCCGAAAAATCACGAACATCGGACGATTGCTCCCACACCGAAAGTGCCAGCAACACAAGCTCTTGCTGCTCCTCACCGCCCATTCCCAGCGCATCTACAGCACCACAGACATCGGGGCTCTGGGCTTTCCCTGACCAACAGGGCTTCGACGTTTACTACCAGCTGAACCTGGGCGCCCACTGAAAAAAAACCCCGAAAAATCACAAACGTCGGACGATTGCTCCCACACCGAAAGTCCCAGCCAGTCAAGCTCTTGCTGCTCCTCACCGGCCATTCCCAGCGCATCTACAGCACCACAGACATCGCGGCTCCGGGCTTTCCCTCACCAACAGGGCTTCGACATTTACCACCAGCTGCACCTGGTTACCCACTGAAAAAAAACCCTGAAAAATCAAAAACGTCAGACGATTGCTCCCACACTGAAAGTGCCAGCAACTCAAGCTCTTGCTGCTCCTCACCGGCCATTGGCAGCGCATCTACAGCACCACAGACATCGCGGCTCTGGGCTTTCCCTGACCAACAGGCCTTCGACATTAACCACCAGCTGCACCTAGTTGGCCACTGAAAAAAAACCCTGAAAAATCAAAAACGTCGGACAATTGATCCCACACCGAAAGTGCCAGCCAGTCAAGCTCTTGCAGTTCCTCACCGGCCACTGGCAGCTCATCTACAGCACCACAGACATCGGAGCTCCGGGCTTTCCCTGACCAACAGGCCTTCGACGTTTACCACCAGCTGCACCTGGGCTCCCACTGAAAAGAACCCCGAAAAATCACGAACGTCGGACGATTGCTCCCACAACGAAAGTGCCAGCAACTCAAGCTCTTGCTGCTACTCACCGGACTTTGGCAGTGCATCTACAGCACCACAGACATCGCGGCTCCGGGCTTTCCCTGACCAACAGGGCTTCGACGTTTACCACCAGCTGCACCTGGGCGCCCACTGAAAAAAATAAACGAAAAATCATGAATATCGGACGATTGCTCCCACACCGAAACTGCCAGCAACTCAAGCTCTTGCTGCTACTCACCGCCCATTGGCAGGGCATCTATAGCACCACAGACATCGGGGCTCTGGGCTTTCCCTGACGAACACGGCTTCGACGTTTACCACCCGCTGCACCTGGGCGCCCACTGAAATAAATCTCCGAAAAATCACAAACGTCGGACGATTGCTCCCACACCGAAAGTGCCAGCCAGTCAAGCTCTTGCTGCTCCTCACCAGACTTTGGCAGTGCATCTACAGCACCACAGACATTGGGGTTCTGCGCTTTCCCTGAACAACAGGGCTTCGACGTTTACCACCAGCTGAACCTGGGCGCCCACTGAAAAAAAACCCCGAAAAATCACGAACGTCGGACGATTGCTCCCACACCGAAAGTGCCAGACAGTCAAGCTCTTGCTGCTCCTCACCAGACTTTGGCAGTGCATCTACAGCACCACAGACATCGGGGTTCTGCGCTTTCCCTGAACAACAGGGCTTCTACGTTTACCACCAGCTGAACCTGGGCGCCCACTGAAATAAAACCCCGAAAAATCACGAACGTCGGACGATTGCTCCCACACCGAAAGTGCCAGACAGTCAAGCTCTTGCTGCTCCTCACCGGCCATTGGCAGCTCATCTACAGCATCACAGATATCGGGGCTGCGGGCTTTCCGTGACCAACAGGGCTTCGACGTTTACCACCAGCTGAACCTGGGCGCCCACTGAAAGTAAGACCCTAAAAAATCACGAACGTCGGACGATTGCTCCCACACCGAAAGTGCCAGCCAGTCAAGCTCTTGCTGCTCCTCACCGGCCATTCCCAGCGCATCTACAGCACCACAGACATCGGGGCTCCGGGCTTTCCCTGACCAACAGGGCTTCGACATTTACCACCAGCTGAACCTGGTTACCCACTGAAAAAAAACCCTGAAAAATCAAAAACGTCGGACGAATGCTCCCACACCAAAAGTGCCAGCAACTCAAGCTCTTGCTGCTCCTCACCGGCCATTCCCAGCGCATCTACAGCACCACAGACATCGGGGCTCCGGGCATTCCCTGACCAACAGGGCTTCGACATTTACCACCAGCTGCACCTGGGCGCCCACTGAAAAAAATAAACGAAAAATCACAAACGTCGGACGATTGCTCCCACACCAAAAGTGCCAGCAACTCAAGCTCCTGCTGCTACTCACCGGACTTTGGCAGTGCATCTACAGCACCACAGACATCGGGGTTCTGCGCTTTCCCTGAACAACAGGGCTTCGATATTTACCACCAGCTGAACCTGGGCGCCCACTGAAAAAAATAAACGAAAAATCACAAACGTCGGACGATTGCTCCCACACCGAAAGTGCCAGCCAGTCAAGCTCTTGCTGCTCCTCACCGGACTTTGGCAGCGCATCTACAGCACCACAGACATTTGGGCTCCTGGCATTCCCTGACCAACAGGGCTTCAACGTTTACCACCAGCTGCACCTGGGCGCCCACTGAAAAAGAAAACCCAAAAATCACAAATGTCGGACGATTCCTGCCACACCTTAAATGCCAGCCTGTCAAGCTCTGGCTGCCCCTCACCGCCCATTCCCAGCGCATCTACAGCACCAGAGACATCGGGGCTCCGGGCTTTCCCTGACCAACAGGGCTTAGACGTTTACCACCAGCTGAACCTGGGCGCCCACTGAAAGTAAAACCCAGAAGAATCACGAACGTCGGACGATTGCTCCCACAACGAAAGTGCCAGCCAGTCAAGCTCTTGCTGCTCCTCACCGGCCATTCCCAGCGCATCTACAGCACCACAGACATCGGGGCTCCGGGCTTTCCCTGACCAACAGGGCTTAGAAGTTTACTACCAGCTGAACTTGGGCGCCCACTGGAAAAAAAATCCCCAAATATCACAAACGTCGGACGATTGCTCCCACACCGAAAGTCCCAGTCAGTCAAGCTCTTGCTGCTCCTCACCGGCCATTGGCACCGCATCTACAGCACCACAGACATCCCGGCTCCGGGCTTTCCCTGACCAACAGGGCTTCGACATTTACCACCAGCTGCACCTGGGCGCCCACTGAAATAAATAAACGAAAAATCACAAACGTCGGACGATTGCTCCCACACCTGAAGTGCCAGCCAGTCAAGCTCTTGCTGCTCCTCACCGGCCATTGGCAGCGCATCTACAGCACCACAGACATCGGGGCTCCGGGCTTTCCCTGACCAACAGGGCTTCGACGTTTACCACCAGCTGCACCTCGGAGCCCGCTGAAAAAAACCCCGAAAAATCACAAACGTCGGACGATTGCTCCCACACCGAAAGTGCCAGCAACTCAAGCTCTTGCTGCTACTCACCGGACTTTGGCAGTGCATCTACAGCACCACAGACATCGGGGTCCTGCGCTTTCCCTGAACAACAGGGCTTCAACGTTTACCACCAGCTGCACCTGGGCGCCCGGTGAAAAAAACCCCGAAAAATCACAAACGTCGGACGATTGCTCCCACACCGAAAGTGCCAGCAACTCAAGCTCTTACTGCTACTCACCGGACTTTGGCAGTGCATCTACAGCACCACAGACATCGGGGTTCTGCGCTTTCCCTGAACAACAGGGCTTCAACGTTTACCACCAGCTGCACCTGGGCGCCCAGTGAAAAAAGTAAACGAAAAATCACGAACATCGCACGATTGCTCCCACACCGAAAGTGCCAGCCAGTCAAGCTCTTGCTGCTCCTCACCGGCCATTGGCAGCGCATCTAAAGCACCACAGACATCGGGGCTCCGGGCTTTCCCAGACCAACAGGGCTTCGACATTTACCACCAGCTGCACCTGGACGCCCACTGAAATTAAAACCACGAAAAATCACGAACGTCGGACGATTGCTCCCACACCAAAAGTCCCAGTCAGTCAAGCTCTTGCTGCTACTCACGGGCCATGGGCAGCGCATCTACAGCACCACAGACATCGTGGCTCCGGGCTTTCCCTGACCAACAGGGCTTCGACATTTACCACCAGCTGCACCTGGGTGCCCCCTGAAAAAAAAACCCCAAAAATCACAAATGTCGGACGATTCCTGCCACACCTTAAATGCCAGCCTGTCAAGCTCTTGCTGCTCCTCACCGGCCATTGGAGGCGCATCTACAGCACCACAGACATCGGGGCTCCGGGCTTTCCCTGACCAACAGGGCTTCAACGTTTACCACCAGCTGCACCTGGGCGCCCACTGAAAAAAATAAACGAAAAATCACGAACATCGCACGATTGCTCCCACATCGAAAGTGCCAGCAACTCAAGCTCTTGCTGCTACTCACCTCCCATTCCCAGCGCATCTACAGCACCACAGACATCGGGGCTCCGGGCTTTCCCTGACGAACAGGGCTTCGACGTTTACCACCAGCTGAACCTGGGCGCGCACTGGAAAAAAAACCCGAAAAATCACGAACGTCGGACGATTGTTCCCACATTGAAAGTGCCAGCCAGTCAAGCTCTTGCTGCTATTCACCGGCCATTGGCAGGGCATCTACAGCACCACAGACATCGGGGCTCCGGGCTTTCCCTGACCAACAGGGCTTCGACGTTTACCACCCGCTGCACCTGGGCTCCCACTGAAAAGAACACCGAAAAATCACAAACGTCGGACGATTGCTCCCACACCGAAAGTGCCAGCCAGTCAAGCTCTTGCTGCTCCTCACCGCCCATTGGCAGCGCATCTACAGCACCACAGACATCGGAGCTCCGGGCTTTCCATGACGAACCAAGCTTCGACATTTACTACCAGCTGCACCTGGGCTCCCACTGAAAAGAACCCCCGAAAAATCACGAACATCGGACGACTGCTCCCACACCGAAAGTGCCAGCAACACAAGCTCTTGCTGCTCCTCACCGGCCGTTCCCAGCACATCTACAGCACCACAGACATCGGGGCTCCGGGCTTTCCCTGACCAACAGGGCTTCGATGTTTACCACCAGCTGAACCTGGGCGCCCACTGAAAAAAGTAAACGAAAAATCACGAAGATCAGACGATTGATCCCACAACGAAAGTGCCAGCCAGTCAAGCTCTTGCTGCTCCTCACCGCCCATTCCCAGCGCATCTACAGCACCACAGACATCGGGGCTCCGGGCTTTCCCTGACCAACAGGGCTTCGACATTTACCACCAGCTGCACCTGGGCGCACACTGAAATAAAACCCCGAAAAATCACGAACGTCGGACGATTGCTCCCACAACGAAAGTGCCAGGAACTCAAGCTCTTGCTGCTACTCACCGCCCATTGGCAGCGCATCTACAGCACCACAGACATCGGGGCTCCGGGCTTTCCCTGACCAACAGGGCTTCGACGTTTACCACCAGCTGCACCTGGGCGCCCACTGAAAAAAGTAAACGAAAAATCACGAACGTTGGACGATTCCTCCCACACCGAAAGTGCCAGCATGTCAGCCTCTTGCTGCTCCTCACCGGCCATTGGCAGCGCATCTACAGCACCACAGACATCGGGGCTCCGGGCTTTCCCTGACCAACAGGGCTTCGACGTTTACCACCAGCTGAACCTGGGTGCCCACTGAAAAAAAACCCCGAAAAATCACGAACGTCGGACGATTGCTCCAACACCGAAAGTGCCAGCCTGTCAAGCTGTAGCTACTCCTCACCAGCCATTGCCAGCGCATCTACAGCACCACTGACATCGGGGCTCTGGACTTTCCTTGACGAACAGGGCTTCGACGTTTACCACCAGCTGCACCTGGGCGCCCACTGAAAAGAACCCCTAAAAAATCACAAACATCGGTCGATTGCTCACACACCGAAAGTGCCAGCAACACAAGTTCTTGCTGCTTCTCACCGGCCATTCCCAGCGCATCTACAGCACCACAGACATCGGGGCTCCGGGCTTTCCCTGACCAACAGGGCTTCGACGTTTACCACCAGCTGCAACTGGGCGCCAACTGAAATAAAACCCCGAAAAATCACGAACGTCGGACGATTCCTCCCACACCGAAAGTGCCAGCAACTCAAGCTCTTGCTGCTACACACCGGACTTTGGCAGTGCATCTACAGCACCACAGACATCGGGGTTCTGCGCTTTCCCTGAACAACAGGGCTTCGACGTTTACCACCAGCTGCACCTGGGTGCCCACTGAAAAAAACCGCGAAAAATCACAAACGTCGGACTATTGCTCCCACACTGAAAGTGCCAGCCAGTCAAGCTCTTGCTGCTCCTCACCGGCCATTGGCAGCGCATCTACAGCACCACAGACATCGCGGCTCTGGGCTTTCCCTGACCAACAGGCCTTCGACATTTACCACCAGCTGCACCTAGTTGGCCACTGAAAAAAAACCCTGAAAAATCGAAAACGTCGGACAATTGATCCCACACCCAAAGTGCCAGCCAGTCAAGCTCTTGCAGTTCCTCACCGGCCACTGGCAGCTCATGTACAGCACTACAGACATCGGAGCTCCGGGCTTTCCCTGACCAACAGGGCTTCGACGTTTACCACTCGCTGCAGCTAGGCTCCCACTGAAAAGAACCCCGAAATATCACGAACGTCGGACGATTGCACCCACACCGAAAGTGCCAGCAACACAAGCTCTTGCTGCTCCTCACCGGCCATTCCCAGCGCATCTACAGCACCACAGACATCGGGGCTCCGGGCTTTCCCTGACCAACTGGGCTTCAACGTTTACCACCAGCTGAACCTGGGCGCCCACTGAAATAAAACCTCCAAAAATCACGAACGTCGGACGATTGCTCCCACACCGAAAGTGCCAGACAGTCAAGCTCTTGCTGCTCCTCACCGGCCATTGGCAGCGCATCTACAGCACCACAAATATCGGGGCTCCGAGCTTTCCCTGACCAACAGGGCTTCGATGTTTACCACCAGCTGCACCTGGGCGCCCACTGAAATAAAACCCTGAAAAATCACGAACGTCGGACGATTCCTCCCACACCGAAAGTGCCAGCCAGTCAAGCTCTTGCTGCTACTCACCGGACTTTGGCAGTGCATCTACAGCACCACAGACATCGGGGTTCTACGCTTTCCCTGACCAAGAGGGCTTCGACATTTACCATCACCTGCACCTGGGTGCCCACTGAAAAAAACCCCGAAAAATCACAAACGTCGGACTATTGCTCCCACACTGAAAGTGCCAGCCAGTCAAGCTCTTGCTGCTCCTCACCGGCCATTGGCAGCGCATCTACAGCACCACAGACATCGGGGTTCTGCGCGTTCCCTGACCAACAGGGCTTCGACGTTTACCACCAGCTGAACCTGGGCGCCCACTGAAAAAAATAAAAGAAAAATCACGAACATCGGACAATTGCTCCCACACCAAAAGTGCCAGCCAGTCAAGCTCTTGCTGCTCCTCACCGGCCATTCCCAGCGCATCTACAGCACCACAGACATCGGGGCTCCAGGCTTTCCCTGACCAACAGGGCTTCGACGTTTACCACTCGCTGCAGCTGGGCTCCCACTGAAAAGAACCCCGAAAAATCACGAACGTCAGACGATTCCTCCCACACCGAAAGTGCCAGCCTGTCAAGCTATGCTGCTCCTCACCAGCCATTCCCAGCGCATCTACAGCACCACAGACATCGGGGCTCCGGGGTTTCCCTGACCAACCGGGCTTCGACATTTACCACCAGCTGCACCTGGGTGCCCCCTGAAAAAAAAACCCCAAAAATCACGAACGTCGGACGATTCCTGCCACACCTTAAATGCCAGCCTGTCATGCTCTTGCTGCTCCTCACCGGCCATTCCCAACGCATCTACAGCACCACAGACATCGGGGCTGTGGGCTTTCCCTTACCAACATGGCTTCGACATTTACCACCAGCTGCACCTGTGCGCCCACTGAAAGTAAAACCCCGAAAAATCACGAACGTTGGACGATTGCTCCCACAACGAAAGTGCCAGCCAGCCAAGCTCTTGCTGCTCCTCACCGGCCATTGGCAGCGCATCTACAGCACCACAGACATCGTGGCTCCGGGCTTTCCCTGACCAACAGGCCTTCGACATTTACCACCAGCTGCACCTGGGCGCCCACTGAAAAAAAACCCTGAAAAATGACGAACGTCGGACGATTGCTCCCACACCAAAAGTGCCAGCCAGTCAAGCTCTTGCTGCTCCTCACCGGCCATTGGCAGTGCATCTACAGCACCACAGACATTGGGGCTCCGGGCTTTCCCTGACCAACAGGCCTTCGACGTTTACCACTCGCTGAACCTGGGCTCCCACTGAAAAGAACCCCGAAAAATCACGAACGTCGGACGATTGCTCCCACACCAAAAGTGCCAGACAGTCAAGCTCTAGCTGCTGAACACCGGCCATTCCCAGCGCATCTACATCACCACAGACATCGGGGCTCCGGGCTTTCCCTGACCAACAGGGCTTCGACGTTTACCACCAGCTGAACCTGGGCGCCCACTGAAATAAAACCCCGAAAAATCACGAACGTCCGACGATTGCGCCCACACCCAAAGTGTCAGCCAGTCAAGCTCTTGCTGCTGCTCACCGGACTTTGGCAGTGCATCTACAGCACCACAGACATCGGGGCTCCGGGCTTTCCCTGACCATCAGGGCTTCGACATTTACCACCAGCTGCACCTCGGCTCCCACTGAAATAAAAGCCCGAAAAATCACGAACGTCGGACGATTGCTCCCACAACGAAAGTGCCAGCCAGTCAAGCTCTTGCTGCTCCTCACCGCCCATTCCCAGCGCATCTACAGCACCACAGACATCGCGGCTCCGGGCTTTCCCTGACCAACAGGGCTTCGACGTTTACCACCAGCTGAACCTGGGCGCCCACTGGAAAAAAAACCCGAAAAATCACGAACGTCGGACGATTGTTCCCACATTGAAAGTGCCAGCCAGTCAAGCTCTTGCTGCTCCTCACCGGCCATTCCCAGCGCATCTACAGCACCACAGACATCGCGGCTCCGGGCTTTCCCTGACCATCAGGGCTTCGACATTTACCACCAGCTGCACCTGGGCGCCCACTGAAATAAAACCCCGAAAAATCACAAACGTCGGACGATTGCTCCCACAACGAAAGTGCCAGCAACTCAAGCTCTTGCTGCTCCTCACCGGAGAGTGGCAGCGCATCTACAGCACCACAGACATCGGGGCTCCGGGCTTTCCCTGACCAACAGGGCTTCGACATTTACCACCAGCTGCACCTGGGCTCCCACTGAAATAAAACCCCGAAAAATCACGAACGTCGGACGATTGCTCCCACAACGAAAGTGCCAGCAACTCAAGCTCTTGCTGCTACTCACCGGACTTTGGCAGTGCATCTACAGCACCACAGACATCGGGGCTCCGGGATTTCCCTGACCAACAGGGCTTCGACGTTTACCACCAGCTGCACCTGGGCGCCCACTGAAAAAAATAAACGAAAAATCATGAATATCGGACGATTGCTCCCACACCGAAACTGGGAGCAACTCAAGCTCTTGCTGCTACTCACCGCCCATTGGCAGGGCATCTACAGCACCACAGACATCGGGGCTCCGGGCTTTCCCTGACCAACAGGGCTTCAACGTTTACCACCAGCTGCACCTGGGCGCCCACTGAAAGTAAAACCCCGAAAAATCACGAACATCGGACGATTGCTCCCACACCGAAAGTGCCAGCAACACAAGCTCTTGCTGCTCCTCACCGCCCATTCCCAGCGCATCTACAGCACCACAGACATCGCGGCTCCGGGCTTTCCCTCACCAACAGGGCTTCGACATTTACCACCAGCTGCACCTGGTTACCCACTGAAAAAAAACCCTGAAAAATCAAAAACGTCAGACGATTCGTCCCACACTGAAAGTGCCAGCAACTCAAGCTCTTGCTGCTCCTCACCGGCCATTCCCAGTGCATCTACAGCACCACAGACATCGCGGCTCTAGGCTTTCCCTGACCAACAGGCCTTCGACATTTACCACCAGCTGCACCTAGTTGGTCACTGAAAAAAAACCCTGAAAAATCAAAAACGTTGGACAATTGATCCCACACCGAAAGTGCCAGCCAGTCAAGCTCTTGCAGTTCGTCACCGGCCACTGGCAGCTCATCTACAGCACCACAGACATCGGAGCTCCGGGCTTTCCCTGACCAACAGGGCTTCGACGTTTACCTCTCGCTGCACCTGGGCTCCCACTGAAAAAAACCCCGAAAAATCACGAACGTCGGACGATTGCACCCAAACCGAAATTGCCAGCAACACACTCTCTTGCTGCTCCTCACCGGCCATTCCCAGCGCATCTACAGCACCACAGACATCGGGGCTCCGGGCTTTCCCTGACCAACAGGCCTTCGACGTTTACCACCAGCTGAACCTGGGCGCCCACTGGAAAAAAAACCCAAAAAATCACGAACGTCGGACGATTGTTCCCACATTGAAAGTGCCAGCAACTCAAGCTCTTGCTGCTCCTCACCGGCCATTGGCAGCGCATCTACAGCACCACAGACATCGGGACTCCGGGCTTTCCCTGACCAACTGGGCTTCGACGTTTACCACCAGCTGCACCTGGGCGCCCACTGAAAAAAATAAACGAAAAATCACGAACATCGGACGATTGCTCCCACACCAAAAGTGCCAGCCTGTCAAGCTCTTGCTGCTCCTCACCGGCCATTGGCAGCACATCTACAGCACCACAGACATCGGGGCTCCGGGCTTTCCCTGACCAACAGGGCTTCGACGTTTACCACCAGCTGCACCTGGGCTCCCACTGAAAAAAAACCCCGAATAATCACAAACATCGGACTATTGCTCCCACACCCAAAGTGCCAGCCAGTCAAGCTCTTGCTGCTCCTCACCGGCCATTCCCAGCGCATCTACAGCACCACAGACATCGTGGCTCCGGGCTTTCCCTGACCAACAGGGCTTCGACGTTTACCACCCGCTGCACCTGGGCGCCCACGGAAAAAAAACCCCGAAAAATCACGAACGTCGGACGATTCCTCCCACACCGAAAGTGCCAGCAACTCAAGCTCTTGCTGCTACTCACCAGACTTTGGCAGTGCATCTACAGCACCACAGACATCGGGGCTCCGGGCTTTCCCTGACCAACAGGGCTTCAACGTTTACCACCCGGTGCACCTGGGCGCCCACTGAAATAAAACCCCGAAAAATCACGAACGTCCGACGATTGCTCCCACACCGAAAGTGCCAGCCAGTCAAGCTCTTGCTGCTCCTCACCGGCCATTCCCAGCGCATCTACAGCACCACAGACATCGGGGCTCCGGGCTTTCCCTGACCAACAGGCCTTCGACGTTTACCACCAGCTGAACCTGGGCGCCCACTGAAATAAAACCCCCAAAAATCACGAACGTCGGACGATTGTTCCCACATTGAAAGTGCCAGCCAGTCAAGCTCTTGCTGCTCCTCACCGGCCATTCGCAGCGCATCTACAGCACCACAGACATCGGGGCTCTGCGCTTTCCCTGACCAACAGGGCTTCGACGTTTACCACCAGATGAACCTGGGCGCCCACTGAAAAAAATAAACGAAAAATCACGAACATCGGACGATTGCTCCCACACCGAAAGTGCCAGACAGTCAAGCTCTTGCTGCTACTCACCGCCCATTGGCAGGGCATCTACAGCACCACAGACATCGGGGCTCCGAGCTTTCCCTGACCAACAGGGCTTCAACGTTTACCACCAGCGGCACCTGGGCGCCCACTGAAATAAAACCCCGAAAAATCACGAACGTCGGACGATTGCTCCCACACCGAAAGTGCCAGCAACTCAAGCTCTTGCTGCTCCTCACCGGCCATTGGCAGCACATCTACAGCACCACAGACATCGGGGCTCCGGGCTTTCCCTGACCAACAGGCCTTCGACGTTTACCACCAGCTGAACCTGGGCGCCCACTGAAAAAAAACCCTGAAAAATGACGAACGTCGGACGATTGCTCCCACACCAAAAGTGCCAGACAGTCAAGCTCTAGCTGCTGAACACCGGCCATACCCAGCGCATCTACAGCACCACAGACATCGGGGCTCCGGGCTTTCCCTGACCAACAGGGCTTCGACATTTACCACCAGCTGCACCTGGGCGCCCACTGAAATAAAACCCCCAAAAATCACGAACGTCGGACGATTCCTCCCACACCGAAAGTGCCAGCAACTCAAGCTCTTGCTGCTCCTCACCGGACTTTGGCAGTGCATCTACAGCACCACAGACATCGGGGCTCCGGGCTTTCCCTGACCAACAGGGCTTCGACGTTTACCACCAGCTGCACCTGGGCGCCCACTGAAAAAAAACCCCGAATAATCACAAACATCGGACGATTGCTCCCACACCAAAAGTGCCAGCCAGTCAAGCTCTTGCTGCTCCTCACCGGCCATTGGCAGCGCATCTACAGCACCACAGACATCGGGGCTCCGGGCGTTCCCTGACCAACAGGGCTTCGACGTTTACCACCAGCTGCACCTGGGTGCCCACTGAAAAAAACCCCGAAAAATCACGAACGTCGGACGATTGCTCCCACACCAGAAGTGCCAGCCAGTCAAGCTCTTGCTGCTCCTCACCGGCCATTGGCAGCGCATCTACAGCACCACAGACATCGCGGCTCTGGGCTTTCCCTGACCAACAGGCCTTCGACATTTACCACCAGCTGCACCTAGTTGGCCACTGAAAAAAAACCCTGAAAAATCAAAAACGTCGGACAATTGATCCAACACCGAAAGTGCCAGCCAGTCAAGCTCTTGCTGCTCCTCACCGGACTTTGGCAGTGCATCTACAGCACCACAGACATCGGAGCTCCGGGCTTTCCCTGACCAACAGGGCTTCGACGTTTACCACTCGCTGCACCTGGGCTCCCACTGAAAAGAACCCCGAAAAATCACGAACGTCGGACGATTGCTCCCACACCGAAAGTGCCAGCAACACAAGCTCTTTCTGCTCCTCACCGGCCATTCCCAGCGCATCTACAGCACCACAGACATCGGGGCTCCGGGCTTTCCCTGACCAACAGGGCTTCGACGTTTACCACCAGCTGATCCTGGGCGCCCACTGGAAAAAAAACCCGAAAAATCACGAACGTCGGACGATTGTTCCCACATTGAAAGTGCCAGCCAGTCAAGCTCTTGCTGCTCCTCACCGGCCATTCCCAGCGCATCTACAGCACCACAGATATCGGGGTTCTGCGCTTTCCCTGACCAACAGGGCTTCGACGTTTACCACCAGCTGAACCTGGGCGCCCGCTGAAAAAAATAAAAGAAAAATCACGAACATCGGACGATTGCTCCCACACCGAAAGTGCCAGCCAGTCAAGCTCTTGCTGCTCCTCACCGGCCATTCCCAGCGCATCTACAACACCACAGACATCGGGGCTGTGGGCTTTCCCTGACCAACAGGGCTTCGACATTTACCACCAGCTGAACCTGGTTACCCACTGAAAAAAAACCCTGAAAAAGCAAAAACGTCGGACGATTGCTCCCACACCGAAAGTGCCAGCAACTCAAGCTCTTGCTGCTCCTCACCGGCCATTCCCAGCGCATCTACAGCACCACAGACATCTGGGTTCTGCGCTTTCCCTGACCAACAGGGCTTCGACATTTACCACCAGCTGCACCTGGGCGCCCACTGAAAAAAAACCTTGAAAAATCACGAACGTCGGACGATTGCTCCCACACCGAAAGTGCCAGCAACTCAAGCTCTTGCTGCTACTCACCGGACTTTGGGAGTGCATCTACAGCACCACAGACATCGGCGTTCTACGCTTTCCCTGACGAAGAGGGCTTCGACATTTACCATCAGCTGCACCTGGGCGCCCACTGAAAAAAATAAACGAAAAATCATGAACATCGGACGATTGCTCCCACACCGAAAGTGCCAGCCAGTCAAGCTCTTGCTGCTCCTCACCGGCCATTCCCAGCGCATCTACAGCACCACAGACATCGGGGCTCCGGGCTTTCCCTGACCAACAGGGCTTCGACGTTTACCACCAGCTGAACCTGGGCGCCCACTGAAATAAAACCCCCAAAAATCACGAACGTCGGACGATTGTTCCCACATTGAAAGTGCCAGCCAGTCAAGCTCTTGCTGCTCCTCACCGGCCATTCGCAGCGCGTCTACAGCACCACAGACATCGGGGCTCTGCGCTTTCCCTGACCAACAGGGCTTCGACGTTTACCACCAGATGAACCTGGGCGCCCACTGAAAAAAATAAACGAAAAATCACGAACATCGGACGATTGCTCCCATACCGAAAGTGCCAGACAGTCAAGCTCTTGCTGCTACTCACCGCCCATTGGCAGGGCATCTACAGCACCAGAGACATCGGGGCTCCGAGCTTTCCCTGACCAACAGGGCTTCAACGTTTACCACCAGCGGCACCTGGGCGCCCACTGAAATAAAACCCCGAAAAATCACGAACGTCGGACGATTGCTCCCACACCGAAATTGCCAGCAACTCAAGCTCTTGCTGCTCCTCACCGGCCATTGGCAGCACATCTACAGCACCACAGACATCGGGGCTCCGGGCTTTCCCTGACCAGCAGGCCTTCGACGTTTACCACCAGCTGAACCTGGGCGCCCACTGAAAAAAAACCCTGAAAAATGACGAACGTCGGACGATTCCTCCCACACCAAAAGTGCCAGCCAGTCAAGCTCTTGCTGCTGAACACCGGCCATTCCCAGCGCATCTACAGCACCACAGACATCGGGGCTCCGGGCTTTCCCTGACCAACAGGGCTTCGACATTTACCACCAGCTGCACCTGGGCGCCCACTGAAATAAAACCCCCAAAAATCACGAACGTCGGACGATTCCTCCCACACCAAAAGTGCCAGCCAGTCAAGCTCTTGCTGCTCCTCACCGGACTTTGGCAGTGCATCTACAGCACCACAGACATCGGGGCTCCGGGCTTTCCCTGACCAACAGGGCTTCGACGTTTACCACCAGCTGCACCTGGGCGCCCACTGAAAAAAAAACCCGAATAATCACAAACATCGGACGATTGCTCCCACACCAAAAGTGCCAGACAGTCAACCTCTTGCTGCTCCTCACCGGCCATTGGCAGCGCATCTACAGCACCAGAGACATCGGGGCTCCGGGCGTTCCCTGACCAACAGGGCTTCGACGTTTACCACCAGCTGCACCTGGGTGCCCACTGAAAAAAACCCCGAAAAATCACGAACGTCGGACGATTGCTCCCACACCAGAAGTGCCAGCCAGTCAAGCTCTTGCTGCTCCTCACCGGCCATTGGCAGCGCATCTACAGCACCACAGACATCGCGGCTCTGGGCTTTCCCTGACCAACAGGCCTTCGACATTTACCACCAGCTGCACCTAGTTGGCCACTGAAAAAAAACCCTGAAAAATCAAAAACGTCGGACAATTGATCCAACACCGAAAGTGCCAGCCAGTCAAGCTCTTGCTGCTCCTCACCGGACAGTGGCAGTGCATCTACAGCACCACAGACATCGGAGCTCCGGGCTTTCCCTGACCAACAGGGCTTCGATGTTTACCACTCGCTGCACCTGGGCTCCCACTGAAAAGAACCCCGAAAAATCACGAACGTCGGACGATTGCTCCCACACCGAAAGTGCCAGCAACACAAGCTCTTTCTGCTCCTCACCGGCCATTCCCAGCGCATCTACAGCACCACAGACATCGGGGCTCCGGGCTTTCCCTGACCAACAGGGCTTCGACGTTTACCACCAGCTGAACCTGGGCGCCCACTGGAAAAAAAACCCGAAAAATCACGAACGTCGGACGATTGTTCCCACATTGAAAGTGCCAGCCAGTCAAGCTCTTGCTGCTCCTCACCGGCCATTCCCAGCGCATCTACAGCACCACAGATATCGGGGTTCTGCGCTTTCCCTGACCAACAGGGCTTCAACGTTTACCACCAGCTGAACCTGGGCGCCCGCTGAAAAAAATAAAAGAAAAATCACGAACATCGGACGATTGCTCCCACACCGAAAGTGCCAGCCAGTCAAGCTCTTGCTGCTCCTCACCGGCCATTCCCAGCGCATCTACAACACCACAGACATCGGGGCTGTGGGCTTTCCCTGACCAACAGGGCTTCGACATTTACCACCAGCTGAACCTGGTTACCCACTGAAAAAAAACCCTGAAAAAGCAAAAACGTCGGACGATTGCTCCCACACCGAAAGTGCCAGCAACTCAAGCTCTTGCTGCTCCTCACCGGCCATTCCCAGCGCATCTACAGCACCACAGACATCGGGGTTCTGCGCTTTCCCTGACCAACAGGGCTTCGACGTTTACCACCAGCTGCACCTGGGCGCCCACTGAAAAAAAACCTTGAAAAATCACGAACGTCGGACGATTGTTCCCACACCGAAAGTGCCAGCAACACAAGCTCTTGCTGCTCCTCACCGGCCATTCCCAGCGCATCTACAGCACCACAGACATCGGGGCTCCGGGCTTTCCCTGACCAACAGGCCTTCGACATTTACCACCAGCTGCACCTGGTTACCCACTGAAAAAAAACCCTGAAAAATCAAAAACGTCGGACGATTGCTCCCACACCGAAAGTGCCAGCAACTCAAGCTCTTGCTGCTCCTCACCGGCCACTGGCAGCGCATCTACAGCACCACAGACATCGGGGCTCCGGGATTTCCCTGACCAACAGGCCTTCGACATTTACCACCAGCTGCACCTGGGCGCCCACTGAAATAAAACCCCGAAAAATCACGAACGTCGGACGATTGCTCCCACACTGAAAGTGCCAGCAACTCAAGCTCTTGCTGCTCCTCACCGCCCATTGGCAGCGCATCTACAGCACCACAGACATCGGGGCTCCGGGCTTTCCCTGACCAACAGGGCTTCGACGTTTACAACCAGCTGAACCTGGGCGCCCACTGAAATAAAACCCCCAAAAATCACGAACGTCGGACGATTGCTCCCACACCAAAAGTGCCAGCCAGTCAAGCTCTTGCTGCTCCTCACCGGACTTTGGCAGTGCATCTACAGCACCACAGACATCGGGGCTCCGGGCTTTCCCTGACCAACAGGGCTTCGACGTTTACCACCAGCTGCACCTGGGCTCCCACTGAAAAAACACCCCGAATAATCACAAACATCGGACTATTGCTCCCACACCAAAAGTGCCAGACAGTCAACCTCTTGCTGCTCCTCACCGGCCATTGGCAGCGCATCTACAGCACCACAGACATCGGGGCTCCGGGCTTTCCCTGACCAACAGGGCTTCGACGTTTACCACCAGCTGAACCTGGGCGCCCACTGAAAAAAATAAACTAAAAATCACGAACATCGGACGATTGCTCCCACACCGAAAGTTCCAGCCAGTCAAGCTCTTGCTGCTCCTCACCGGCCATTGGCAGCGCATCTACAGCACCACAGACATCGGGGCTCCGGGATTTCCCTGACCAACAGGGCTTCGACATTTACCACCAGCTGCACCTGGGCGCCCACTGAAATAAAACTCCGAAAAATCACGAACGTCGGACGATTGCTCCCACACCGAAAGTGCCAGCAACTCAAGCTCTTGCTGTTCCTCACCGGCCATTCCCAGCGCATCTACAGCACCACAGACATCGGGGCTCCGGGCTTTCCCTGACCAACAGGGCTTCGACATTTACCACCAGCTGCACCTGGGCGCCCACTGAAAAAAAACCCCGAAAAATCACGAACATCGCACGATTGCTCCCACACCGAAAGTGCCAGCCAGTCAAGCTCTTGCTGCTCCTCACCGGCCATTCCCAGCGCATCTACAGCACCACAGACATCGGGTCTCTGGGCTTTCCCTGACGAACGGGGCTTGGACATTTACCACCAGCTGCACCTGGTTACCCACTGAAAAAAAACCCTGAAAAATCACAAATGTCGGACGATTCCTGCCACACCTTAAATGCCAGCCTGTCAAGCTCTTGCTGCTACTCACCGGCCATTCCCAGCTCATCTACAGCACCACAGACATCGCGGCTCCGGGCTTTCCCTGACCAACAGGGCTTCGACGTTTACCACCCGCTGCACCTGGGCGCCCACTGAAAAAAATAAACGAAAAATCACAAACGTCGGACGATTGCTCCCACACCGAAAGTGCCAGCCAGTCAAGCTCTTGCTGCTCCTCACCGGCCATTGGCAGCGCATCTACAGCACCACAGACATCGGGGCTCCGGGCTTTCCCTGACCAACAGGGCTTCGACATTTACCACCAGCTGCACCTGGGAGCCCACTGAAATAAAACCCCGAAAAATCACGAACGTCGGACGATTGCTCCCACAACGAAAGTGCCAGCCTGTCAAGGTCTTGCTGCTCCTCACCGGCCATTGGCAGCGCATCTACAGCACCACAGACATCGGAGCTCCGGGCTTTCCCTGACCAACAGGGCTTCGACATTTACCACCAGCTGCACCTGGGCGCCCACTGAAATAAAACTCCGAAAAATCACGAACGTCGGACGATTGCTCCCACAACGAAAGTGCCAGCAACTCAAGGTCCTGCTGCTACTCACCGGACTTTGGCAGCGCATCTACAGCACCACAGACATCGCGGCTCCGGGCTTTCCCTGACCAACAGGGCTTCGACGTTTGACACCAGCTGCACCTGTGCGCCCACTGAAAGTAAAACCCTGAAAAATCACGAACGTCGGACGATTGCTCCCACACCGAAAGTGCCAGCCAGTCAAGCTCTAGCTGCTGAACACCGGCCATTCCCAGCGCATCTACAGCACCACAGACATCGGGGCTCCGGGCTTTCCCTGACCATCAGGGCTTCGACATTTACCACCAGCTACACCTCGGCTCCCACTGAAAAGAACCCCGAAAAATCACGAACGTCGGACGATTGCTCCCACACCAAAAGTGCCAGACAGTCAAGCTCTAGCTGCTGAACACCGGCCATTCCCAGCGCATCTACAGCACCACAGACATCGGGGCTCCGGGCTTTCCCTGACCAACAGGGCTTAGAAGTTTACCACCAGCTGAACCTGGGCGCCCACTGAAATAAAACCCCGAAAAATCACGAACGTCGGACGATTCCTCCCTCACCGAAAGTGCCAGCAACTCAAGCTCTTGCTGCTACTCACCGGACTTTGGCAGTGCATCTACAGCACCACAGACATCGGGGTTCTGCGCTTTCCCTGAACAACAGGGCTTCAACGTTTACCACCAGCTGAACCTGGGCGCCCACTGAAAAAAATAAACGAAAAATCACGAACATCGCACGTTTGCTCCCACACCGAAAGTGCCAGCCAGTCAAGCTCTTGCTGCTCCTCACCGGCCATTCCCAGCGCATCTACAGCACCACAGACATCGGGGCTCCGGGATTTCCCTGACCAACAGGCCTTCGACGTTTACCACTCGCTGAACCTGGGCTCCCACTGAAAAGAACCCCGAAAAATCACGAACGTCGGACGATTGCTCCCACACCAAAAGTGCCAGCCAGTCAACCTCTTGCTGCTCCTCACCGGCCATTGGCAGCGCATCTACAGCACCACAGACATCGGGGCTCCGGGCTTTCCCTGACCAACAGGGCTTCGACGTTTACCACCAGCTGAACCTGGGAGCCCAGTGAAATAAAACCCCGAAAAATCACGAACGTCGGACGATTCCTCCCACACCGAAAGTGCCAGCAACTCAAGCTCTTGCTGCTCCTCACCGGCCATTCCCAGCGCATCTACAGCACCACAGACATCGGGGCTCTGGGCTTTCCCTGACCAACAGGCCTTCGACGTTTACCACCAGCTGCACCTGGGCTCCCACTGAAAAGAACCCCGAAAAATCACGAACGTCGGACGATTGCTCCCACACCAAAAGTGCCAGACAGTCAAGCTCTAGCTGCTGAACACCGGCCATTCCCAGCGCATCTACAGCACCACAGACATCGGGGCTCCGGGCTTTCCCTGACCAACTGGGCTTCGACGATTACCACCAGCTGAACCTGGGCGCCCACTGAAATAAAACCCCGAAAAATCACGAACGTCCGACGATTGCTCCCACACCCAAAGTGCCAGCCAGTCAAGCTCTTGCTGCTCCTCAGCGGCGATTGGCAGCACATCTACAGCACCACAGACATCGGGGCTCCGGGCTTTCCCTGACCAACAGGGCTTCGACGTTTACCACCAGCTGAACCTGGGCGCCCACTGGAAAAAAAACCCGAAAAATCACGAACGTCGGACAATTGCTCCCACAACGAAAGTGCCAGCAACTCAAGCTCTTGCTGCTCCTCACCGGCCATTGGCAGCACATCTACAGCACCACAGACATCGGGGCTCCGGGCTTTCCCTGACCATCAGGGCTTCGACATTTACCACCAGCTGCACCTGGGCTCCCACTGAAATAAAACCCCGAAAAATCACGAACGTCGGACGATTGCTCCCACAACGAAACTGCCAGCAACTCAAGCTCTTGCTGCTACTCACCGGACTTTGGCAGTGCATCTACAGCACCAAAGACATCGGGGCTCCAGGCTTTCCCTGACGAACAGCGTTCGACGTTTACCACCAGCTGCACCTGGGCGCCCACTGAAAAAAATAAACGAAAAATCATGAATATCGGACGATTGCTCCCACACCGAAACTGCCAGCAACTCAAGCTCTTGCTGCTACTCACTGCCCATTGGCAGGGCATCTACAGCACCACAGACATCGGGGCTCCGAGCTTTCCCTGACCAACTGGGCTTCAACGTTTACCACCAGCTGCACCTGGGCGCACACTGAAATAAAACTCCGAAAAATCACGAACGTCAGACGATTGCTCCCACAACGAAAGTGCCAGCCAGTCAAGCTCTTGCTACTACTCACCAGACTTTGGCAGTGCATCTACAGCACCACAGACATCGGGGCTCCGGGCTTTCCCTGACCAACAGGGCTTCGACGTTTACCACCAGCTGAACCTGGGCGCCCACTGAAAAAAATAAACTAAAAATCACGAACATCGGACGATTGCTCCCACACCGAAAGTGCCAGACAGTCAAGCTCTTGCTGCTCCT
The DNA here is from genome assembly GCF_036417535.1 of Chlamydotis macqueenii. Classification (NCBI taxonomy): domain Eukaryota; kingdom Metazoa; phylum Chordata; class Aves; order Otidiformes; family Otididae; genus Chlamydotis; species Chlamydotis macqueenii. Next base: position 207,542 of record NW_028239065.1, read on the forward strand.
CACCGGCCATTGGCAGCTCATCTACAGCATCACAGATATCGGGGCTCCGAGCTTTCCGTGACCAACAGGGCTTCGACGTTTACCACCAGCTGAACCTGGGCGCCCACTGAAAGTAAAACCCCGAAAAATCACGAACATCGGACGATTGCTCCCACACCGAAAGTGCCAGCAACACAAGCTCTTGCTGCTCCTCACCGCCCATTCCCAGCGCATCTACAGCACCACAGACATCGGGGCTCTGGGCTTTCCCTGACCAACAGGGCTTCGACATTTACTACCAGCTGAACCTGGGCGCCCACTGAAAAAAAACCCCGAAAAATCACAAACGTCGGACGATTGCTCCCACACCGAAAGTCCCAGCCAGTCAAGCTCTTGCTGCTCCTCACCGGCCATTCCCAGCGCATCTACAGCACCACAGACATCGCGGCTCCGGGCTTTCCCTCACCAACAGGGCTTCGACATTTACCACCAGCTGCACCTGGTTACCCACTGAAAAAAAACCCTGAAAAATCAAAAACGTCAGACGATTGCTCCCACACTGAAAGTGCCAGCAACTCAAGCTCTTGCTGCTCCTCACCGGCCATTGGCAGCGCATCTACAGCACCACAGACATCGCGGCTCTGGGCTTTCCCTGACCAACAGGCCTTCGACATTAACCACCAGCTGCACCTAGTTGGCCACTGAAAAAAATAAATGAAAAATCAAAAACGTCGGACAATTGATCCCACACCGAAAGTGCCAGCCAGTCAAGCTCTTGCAGTTCCTTACCGGCCACTGGCAGCTCATCTACAGCACCACAGACATCGGAGCTCCGGGCTTTCCCTGACCAACAGGCCTTCGACGTTTACCACCAGCTGCACCTGGGCTCCCACTGAAAAGAACCCCGAAAAATCACGAACGTCGGACGATTGCTCCCACAACGAAAGTGCCAGCAACTCAAGCTCTTGCTGCTACTCACCGGACTTTGGCAGTGCATCTACAGCACCACAGACATCGCGGCTCCGGGCTTTCCCTGACGAACAGGGCTTCGACGTTTACCACCAGCTGCACCTGGGCGCCCACTGAAAAAAATAAACGAAATATCATGAATATCGGACGATTGCTCCCACACCGAAACTGCCAGCAACTCAAGCTCTTGCTGCTACTCACCGCCCATTGGCAGGGCATCTACAGCACCACAGACATCGGTGCTCCGAGCTTTCCCTGACCAACAGGGCTTCAACGTTTACCACCAGCTGCACCTGGGCGCCCACTGAAATAAATCTCCGAAAAATCACGAACGTCAGACGATTGCTCCCACAACGAAAGTGCCAGCAACTCAAGCTCTTGCTGCTACTCACCAGACTTTGGCAGCGCATCTACAGCACCACAGACATCGGGGCTCCGGGCTTTCCCTGACCAACAGGGCTTCGACGTTTACCACCAGCTGCACCTGGGCGCCCACTGAAATAAAACCCCAGAAAATCACGAACGTCGGACGATTGCTCCCACAACGAAAGTGCCAGCAACTCAAGCTCTTGCTGCTACTCACCGGACTTTGGCAGTGCATCTACAGCACCACAGACATCAGGGCTCCGAGCTTTCCCTGACCAACAGGGCTTCAACGTTTACCACCAGCTGCACCTGGGCGCCCACTGAAATAAAACTCCGAAAAATCACGAACGTCAGACGATTGCTCCCACAACGAAAGTGCCAGCAACTCAAGCTCTTGCTGCTACTCACCAGACTTTGGCAGTGCATCTACAGCACCACAGACATTGGGTTTCTGCGCTTTCCCTGACCAACAGGGCTTCGACATTTACCACCAGCTGAACCTGGGCGCCCACTGAAAAAAATAAACTAAAAATCACGAACATCGGACGATTATTCCCACACTGAAAGTGCCAGCAACTCAAGCTCTTGCTGCTCCTCACCGCCCATTGGCAGGGCATCTACAGCACCACAGACATCGGGTCTCCGAGCTTTCCCTGACCAACAGGGCTTCGACGTTTACCACCAGCTGCACCTGGGCGCCCACTGAAATAAAACCCTGAAAAATCACGAACGTCGGACGATTGCTCCCACACTGAAAGTGCCAGCAACTCAAGCTCTTGCTGCTACTCACCTCCCATTCCCAGCGCATCTACAGCACCACAGACATCGGGGCTCCGGGCTTTCCCTGACCAACTGGGCTTCGACGTTTACCACCAGCTGAACCTGGGCGCCCACTGAAATAAAACCCCCAAAAATCACAAACGTCGGACTATTGCTCCCACACTGAAAGTGCCAGCCAGTCAAGCTCTTGCTGCTCCTCACCGGCCATTCCCAGCGCATCTACAGCACCACAGACATCGGGGCTCCGGGCTTTCCCTGACCAACAGGGCTTCGACATTTACCACCAGCTGTACCTGGGCGCCCAGTGAAAAAAAAACCCCAAAAATCACGAACGTCAGACGATTGCACCCACATCGAAAGTGCCAGCATGTCAGCCTCTTGCTGCTCCTCACCGGCTACTGGCAGCGCATCTACAGCACCACAGACATCGGGGCTCCGGGATTTCCCTGACCAACAGGGCTTCGACGTTTACCACCAGCTGCACCTGGTTGCCCACTGAAAAAAAACCCCAAAAATCACGAACGTCAGACGATTGCACCCACATCGAAAGTGCCAGCAACTCAAGCTCTTGCTGCTCCTCACCGGACTTTGGCAGTGCATCTACAGCACCACAGACATCGGGGCTCCGGGATTTCCCTGACCAACAGGGCTTCGACGTTTACCACCAGCTGCACCTGGTTACGCACTGAAAAAAAACCCTGAAAAATCAAAAACGTCGGACGATTGCTCCCACACCGAAAGTGCCAGCCAGTCAAGCTCTTGCTGCTCCTCACCGGCCATTCCCAGCGCATCTACAGCACCACAGACATCGGGGCTCTGGGCTTTCCCTGACGAACAGGGCTTCGACATTTACCACCAGCTGCACCTGGGCGCCCACTGAAAAAAAACCCCGAAAAATCACAAATGTCGGACGATTCCTGCCACACCTTAAATGCCAGCCTGTCAAGCTCTTGCTGCGCCTCACCGCCCATTCCCAGCGCATCTACAGCACCACAGACATCAGGGCTCTGGGCTTTCCCTGACGAACACGGCTTCGACGTTTACCACCCGCTGCACCTGGGCGCCCACTGAAAAAAATAAATGAAAAATCACAAACGTCGGACGATTGCTCCCACACCGAAAGTGCCAGCCAGTCAAGCTCTTGCTGCTCCTCACCAGACTTTGGCAGTGCATCTACAGCACCACAGACATTGGGGTTCTGCGCTTTCCCTGAACAACAGGGCTTCGACGTTTACCACCAGCTGAACCTGGGCGCCCACTGAAAAAAAACCCCGAAAAATCACGAACGTCGGACGATTGCTCCCACACCGAAAGTGCCAGACAGTCAAGCTCTTGCTGCTCCTCACCAGACTTTGGCAGTGCATCTACAGCACCACAGACATTGGGGTTCTGCGCTTTCCCTGAACAACAGGGCTTCGACGTTTACCACCAGCTGAACCTGGGCGCCCACTGAAAAAAAACCCCGAAAAATCACGAACGTCGGACGATTGCTCCCACACCGAAAGTGCCAGACAGTCAAGCTCTTGCTGCTCCTCACCGGCCATTGGCAGCTCATCTACAGCATCACAGATATCGGGGCTGCGGGCTATCCGTGACCAACAGGGCTTCGACGTTTACCACCAGCTGAACCTGGGCGCCCACTGAAAGTAAGACCCTAAAAAATCACGAACGTCGGACGATTGCTCCCACACCGAAAGTGCCAGCCAGTCAAGCTCTTGCTGCTCCTCACCGGCCATTCCCAGCGCATCTACAGCACCACAGACATCGGGGCTCTGGGCTTTCCCTGACCAACAGGCCTTCGACGTTTACCACCAGCTGCACCTGGGCGCCCACTGAAAAAAATAAACGAAAAATCACAAACGTCGGACGATTGCTCCCACACCGAAAGTGCCAGCCTGTCAAGCTCTTGCTGCACCTCACCGGCCATTGGCAGCGCATCTACAGCACCACAGACATCAGGGCTCTGGACTTTCCCTGACGAACACGGCTTTGACGTTTACCACTGGCTGCTCCTGGGCGCCCACTGAAAAGAACCCCCAAAAAATCACGAACATCGGACGATTGCTCCCACACCGAAAGTGCCAGCAACTCAAGCTCTTGCTGCTCCTCAACTCCCATTCCCAGCGCATCTACAGCACCACAGACATCGGGGCTCTGGGCTTTCCCAGACAAACAGGGCTTCGACATTTACCACCAGCTGCACCTGGGCTCCAACTGAAAAGAACCCCGAAAAATCACGAACGTCGGACGATTGCTCCAACACCAAAAGTGCCAGTCAGTCAAGCTCTTACTGCTCCTCACCGGCCATTTGCAGCGCATCTACAGCACCACAGACATCGGGGCTCCGGGCTTTCCCTGACGAACCAGGCTTCGACGTTTACCACCAGCTGCACCTGGGTGCCCCCTGAAAAAAATAAACGAAGAATCAAGAACATCGGACGATTGCTCCCACACCAAAGTGACAGCCAGTCAAGCTCTTGCTGCTCCTCACCGGTCATTGGCAGCGCATCTACAGTACCACAGACATCGGGGCTCCGGGCTTTCCCTGACCAACAAGGCTTCGACGTTTACCACCAGCTGAACCTGGGCGCCCACTGAAAGTAAAACCCCAAAAAATCACGAACGTCGGACGATTCCTCCCACACCGAAAGTGCCAGCAACTCAAGCTCCTGCTGCTACTCACCGGACTTTGGCAGTGCATCTACAGCACCACAGACGTCGGGGTTCTGCACTTTTCCTGACCAACAGGGCTTCGACATTTACCACCAGCTGAACCTGGGCGCCCACTGAAAAAAATAAACGAAAAATCACAAACGTCGGACGATTGCTCCCACAACGAAAGTGCCAGCCAGTCAAGCTCTTGCTGCTCCTCACCGGACTTTGGCAGCGCATCTACAGCACCACAGACATTTGGCCTCCTGGCATTCCCTGACCAACAGGGCTTCGACGTTTACCACCAGCTGCACCTGGGCGCCCACTGAAAAAGAAAACCCAAAAATCACAAATGTCGGACGATTCCTGCCACACCTTAAATGCCAGCCTGTCAAGCTCTGGCTGCCCCTCACCGCCCATTCCCAGCGCATCTACAGCACCACAGACATCGGGGCTCCGGGCTTTCCCTGACCAACAGGGCTTCGACGTTTACCACCAGCTGCACCTGGGCTCCCACTGAAAAGAACCCCCGAAAAATCACGAACATCGGTCGATTGCTCCCACACCGAAAGTGCCAGCAACACAAGCTCTTGCGGCTCCTCACCGGCCGTTCCCAGCGCATCTACAGCACCACAGACATCGGGGCTCCGGGCTTTCCCTGACCAACAGGGCTTAGACGTTTACCACCAGCTGAACCTGGGCGCCCAGTGAATAAAAATCCCCAAAAATCACAAACGTCCGACGATTGCTCCCACACCAAAAGTGCCAGCAACACAAGCTCTTGCTGCTCCTCACCGGCCATTGGCACCGCATCTACAGCACCACAGACATCACGGCTCCGGGCTTTCCCTGACCAACAGGGCTTCGACATTTACCACCAGCTGCACCTGGGCGCCCACTGAAATTAAAACCACGAAAAATCACGAACGTCGGACGATTGCTCCCACACCAAAAATCCCAGTCAGTCAAGCTCTTGCTGCTACTCACGGGCCATGGGCAGCGCAGCTACAGCACCACAGACATCGTGGCTCCGGGCTTTCCCTGACCAACAGGGCTTCGACATTTACCACCAGCTGCACCTGGGTGCCCCCTGAAAAAAAAACCCCAAAAATCACAAATGTCGGACGATTCCTGCCACACCTTAAATGCCAGCCTGTCAAGCTCTTGCTGCTCCTCACCCGCCATTGGAGGCGCATCTACAGCACCACAGACATCGGGGCTCCGGGCTTTCCCTGACCAACAGGGCTTCAACGTTTACCACCAGCTGCACCTGGGCGCCCACTGAAAAATATAAACGAAAAATCACGAACATCGCACGATTGCTCCCACACCGAAAGTGCCAGCAACTCAAGCTCTTGCTGCTACTCACCTCCCATTCCCAGCGCATCTACAGCACCACAGACATCGGGGCTCCGGGCTTTCCCTGACGAACAGGGCTTCGACGTTTACCACCAGCTGAACCTGGGCGCGCACTGGAAAAAAAACCCGAAAAATCACGAACGTCGGACGATTGTTCCCACATTGAAAGTGCCAGCCAGTCAAGCTCTTGCTGCTATTCACCGGCCATTGGCAGCGCATCTACAGCACCACAGACATCGGGGCTCCGGGCTTTCCCTGACCAACAGGGCTTCGACGTTTACCACCCGCTGCACCTGGGCTCCCACTGAAAAGAACACCGAAAAATCACAAACGTCGGACGATTGCTCCCACACCGAAAGTGCCAGCCAGTCAAGCTCTTGCTGCTCCTCACCGCCCATTGGCAGCGCATCTACAGCACCACAGACATCGGAGCTCCGGGCTTTCCATGACGAACCAGGTTTCGACATTTACCACCAGCTGCACCTGGGCTCCCACTGAAAAGAACCCCCGAAAAATCACGAACATCGGACGATTGCTCCCACACCGAAAGTGCCAGCAACACAAGCTCTTGCTGCTCCTCACCGGCCGTTCCCAGCACATCTACAGCACCACAGACATCGGGGCTCCGGGCTTTCCCTGACCAACAGGGCTTCGACGTTTACCACCAGCTGAACCTGGGCGCCCACTGAAAAAAATAAACGAAAAATCACGAAGATCAGACGATTGATCCCACACCCAAAGTGCCAGCCAGTCAAGCTCTTGCTGCTCCTCACCGCCCATTCCCAGCGCATCTACAGCACCACAGACATCGGGGCTCCGGGCTTTCCCTGACCAACAGGGCTTCGACATTTACCACCAGCTGCACCTGGGCGCACACTGAAATAAAACCCTGAAAAATCACGAACGTCGGACGATTGCTCCCACAACGAAAGTGCCAGGAACTCAAGCTCTTGCTGCTACTCACCGCCCATTGGCAGCGCATCTACAGCACGACAGACATCGGGGCTCCGGGCTTTCCCTGAACAACAGGGCTTCGACGTTTACCACCAGCTGCACCTGGGCGCCCACTGAAAAAAACCCCGAAAACTCACGAACGTCGGACGATTCCTCCCACACCGAAAGTGCCAGCATGTCAGCCTCTTGCTGCTCCTCACCGGCCATTGGCAGCGCATCTACAGCACCACAGACATCGGGGCTCCGGGCTTTCCCTGACCAACAGGGCTTCGACGTTTACCACCTGCTGAACCTGGGCGCCCACTGAAAAAAAACCCCGAAAAATCACGAACGTCGGACGATTGCTCCAACACCGAAAGTGCCAGCCAGTCAAGCTGTAGCTACTCCTCACCAGCCATTGCCAGCGCATCTACAGCACCACTGACATCGGGGCTCTGGACTTTCCTTGACGAACAGGGCTTCGACGTTTACCACCAGCTGCACCTGGGCGCCCACTGAAAAGAACCCCCAAAAAATCACGAACATCGGTCGATTGCTCACACACCGAAAGTGCCAGCAACACAAGTTCTTGCTGCTTCTCACCGGCCATTCCCAGCGCATCTACAGCACCACAGACATCGGGGCTCCGGGCTTTCCCTGACCAACAGGGCTTCGACGTTTACCACCAGCTGCAACTGGGCGCCAACTGAAATAAAACCCCGAAAAATCACGAACGTCGGACGATTCCTCCCACACCGAAAGTGCCAGCAACTCAAGCTCTTGCTGCTACACACCGGACTTTGGCAGTGCATCTACAGCACCACAGACATCGGGGTTCTGCGCTTTCCCTGAACAACAGGGCTTCGACGTTTACCACCAGCTGCACCTGGGTGCCCACTGAAAAAAACCGCGAAAAATCACAAACGTCGGACTATTGCTCCCACACTGAAAGTGCCAGCCAGTCAAGCTCTTGCAGTTCCTCACCGGCCACTGGCAGCTCATGTACAGCACTACAGACATCGGAGCTCCGGGCTTTCCCTGACCAACAGGGCTTCGACGTTTACCACTCGCTGCACCTAGGCTCCCACTGAAAAGAACCCCGAAATATCACGAACGTCGGACGATTGCACCCACACCGAAAGTGCCAGCAACACAAGCTCTTGCTGCTCCTCACCGGCCATTCCCAGCGCATCTACAGCACCACAGACATCGGGGTTCTACGCTTTCCCTGACCAAGAGGGCTTCGACATTTACCATCACCTGCACCTGGGTGCCCACTGAAAAAAACCCCGAAAAATCACAAACGTCGGACTATTGCTCCCACACCAAAAGTGCCAGCCAGTCAAGCTCTTGCTGCTCCTCACCGGCCATTGGCAGCGCATCTACAGCACCACAGACATCGGGGTTCTGCGCGTTCCCTGACCAACAGGGCTTCGACGTTTACCGCCAGCTGAACCTGGGCGCCCACTGAAAAAAATAAAAGAAAAATCACGAACATCGGACAATTGCTCCCACACCAAAAGTGCCAGCCAGTCAAGCTCTTGCTGCTCCTCACCGGCCATTCCCAGCGCATCTACAGCACCACAGACATCGGGGCTCCAGGCTTTCCCTGACCAACAGGGCTTCGACGTTTACCACTCGCTGCACCTGGGCTCCCACTGAAAAGAACCCCGAAAAATCACGAACGTCGGACGATTGCTCCCACACCGAAAGTGCCAGCAACACAAGCTCCTGCTGTTCCTCACCGGCCATTCCCAGCGCATCTACAGCACCACAGACATCGGGGCTCCGGGCTTTCCCTGACAAACAGGGCTTCGACGTTTACCACCAGCTGCACCTGGGTGCCCACTGGAAAAAAAACCCGAAAAATCACGAACGTCAGACGATTGCTCCCACACCGAAAGTGCCAGCAACTCAAGCTCTTGCTGCTCCTCACCGGACTTTGGCAGCGCATCTACAGCACCACAGACATCGGGGCTCCGGGCTTTCCCTGACCAACAGGGCTTCGACGTTTACCACCAGCTGCACCTGGGCGCCCACTGAAAAAAATAAACGAAAAATCACGAACATCGGACGATTGCTCCCACACCGAAAGTGCCAGCAACTCAAGCTCTTGCTGCTACTCACCGCCCATTGGCAGGGCATCTACAGCACCACAGACATCGGGGCTCCGAGCTTTCCCTGACCAACAGGGCTTCAACGTTTACCACCAGCTGCACCTGGGCGCCCACTGAAATAAAACCCCGAAAAATCACGAACGTCAGACGATTGCTCCCACAACGAAAGTGCCAGCCAGTCAAGCTCTTGCTGCTCCTCCCCGGCCACTCCCAGTGCATCTACAGCACCACAGACATCGGGGCTCTGGGCTTTCCCTGACGAACAGGGCTTCAACGTTTACCACCAGCTGCACCTGGGCGCCCACTGAAAAAAACCCCAAAAATCACGAACGTCGGACGATTGCTCCCACACCGAAAGTGCCAGCATGTCAGCCTCTTGCTGCTCCTCACCGACCATTGGCAGCGCATCTACAGCACCACAGACATCGGGGCTCCGGGCTTTCCCTGACCAACAGGGCTTCGACATTTACCACCAGCTGCACCTGGGCGCCCACTGAAATAAAACTCCGAAAAATCACGAACGTCGGACGATTGCTCCCACAACGAAAGTGCCAGCAACTCAAGCTCTTGCTGCTACTCACCAGACTTCGGCAGTGCATCTACAGCACCACATACATTGGGGTTCTGCGCTTTCCCTGACCAACAGGGCTTCGACGTTTACCACCAGCTGCACCTGGGTGCCCCCTGAAAAAAAAACCCCAAAAATCACGAACGTTGGACGATTGCTCCCACAACGAAAGTGCCAGCCAGCCAAGCTCTTGCTGCTCCTCACCGGCCATTGGCAGCGCATCTACAGCACCACAGACATCGTGGCTCCGGGCTTTCCCTGACCAACAGGCCTTCGACATTTACCACCAGCTGCACCTGGGCGCCCACTGAAAAAAAACCCTGAAAAATGACGAACGTCGGACGATTGCTCCCACACCAAAAGTGCCAGCCAGTCAAGCTCTTGCTGCTCCTCACCGGACAGTGGCAGTGCATCTACAGCACCACAGACATTGGGGCTCCGGGCTTTCCCTGACCAACAGGCCTTCGACGTTTACCACTCGCTGAACCTGGGCTCCCACTGAAAAGAACCCCGAAAAATCACGAACGTCGGACGATTGCTCCCACACCAAAAGTGCCAGACAGTCAAGCTCTAGCTGCTGAACACCGGCCATTCCCAGCGCATCTACATCACCACAGACATCGGGGCTCCGGGCTTTCCCTGACCAACAGGTCTTAGAAGTTTACCACCAGCTGAACCTGGGCGCCCACTGAAATAAAACCCCGAAAAATCACGAACGTCCGACGATTGCGCCCACACCCAAAGTGTCAGCCAGTCAAGCTCTTGCTGCTGCTCACCGGACTTTGGCAGTGCATCTACAGCACCACAGACATCGGGGCTCCGGGCTTTCCCTGACCATCAGGACTTCGACATTTACCACGAGCTGCACCTCGGATCCCACTGAAATAAAAGCCCGAAAAATCACGAACGTCGGACGATTGCTCCCACAACGAAAGTGCCAGCCAGTCAAGCTCTTGCTGCTCCTCACCGCCCATTCCCAGCGCATCTACAGCACCACAGACATCGCGGCTCCGGGCTTTCCCTCACCAACAGGGCTTCGACATTTACCACCAGCTGCACCTGGTTACCCACTGAAAAAAAACCCTGAAAAATCAAAAACGTCGGACAATTGATCCCACACCGAAAGTACCAGCCAGTCAAGCTCTTGCAGTTCCTCACCGGCCACTGGCAGCTCATCTACAGCACCACAGACATCGGAGCTCCGGGCTTTCCCTGACCAACAGGGCTTCGACGTTTACCACTCGCTGCACCTGGGCTCCCACTGAAAAAAACCCCGAAAAATCACGAACGTCGGACGATTGCACCCAAACCGAAATTGCCAGCAACACAATCTCTTGCTGCTCCTCACCGGCCATTCCCAGCGCATCTACAGCACCACAGACATCGGGGCTCCGGGCTTTCCCTGACCAACAGGGCTTCGACGTTTACCACCAGCTGAACCTGGGCGCCCACTGGAAAAAAAACCCAAAAAATCACGAACGTCGGACGATTGTTCCCACATTGAAAGTGCCAGCCAGTCAAGCTCTTGCTGCTCCTCACCGGGCATTGGCAGCGCATCTACAGCACCACAGACATCGGGACTCCGGGCTTTCCCTGACCAACTGGGCTTCGACGTTTACCACCAGCTGCACCTGGGCGCCCACTGAAAAAAATAAACGAAAAATCACGAACGTCGGACGATTGCTCCCACACTGAAAGTGCCAGCCAGTCAAGCTCTTGCTGCTCCTCACCTCCCATTCCGAACGCATCTACAGCACCACAGACATCGGGGCTCCGGGCTTTCCCTGACCAACAGGGCTTCGACGTTTACCACCCGCTGCACCTGGGCGCCCACTGAAAAAAATAAACGAAAAATCACAAACGTCGGACGATTGCTCCCACACCGAAAGTGCCAGCAACTCAAGCTCTTGCTCCTACTCACCGGACTTTGGCAGTGCATCTACAGCACCACAGACATCGGGGCTCCGGGCTTTCCCTGACCAACAGGGCTTCGACATTTACCACCAGCTGCACGTGGGCGCCCACTGAAAAAAATAAACGAAAAATCACGAACATCGCACGATTGCTCCCACACCGAAAGTGCCAGCCAGTCAAGCTCTTGCTGCTCATCACCGGCCATTCCCAGCGCATCTACAGCACCACAGACATCGGGGCTCCGGGCTTTCCCTGACCAACAGGGCTTCGACATTTACCACCAGCTGCACCTGGGCGCCCACTGAAATAAAACCCCGAAAAATCTCGAACGTCGGACGATTGCTCCCACACCAAAAGTGCCAGCCAGTCAAGCTCTTGCTGCTCCTCACCGGACAGTGGCAGTGCATCTACAGCACCACAGACATCCCGGCTCCGGGCTTTCCCTGACCAACAGGGCTTCAACGTTTACCACCAGCTGCAACTGGGCGCCCACTGAAAAAAATAAACGAAAAATCACGAACATCGCACGATTGCTCCCACACCGAAAGTGCCAGCCAGTCAAGCTCTTGCTGCTCATCACCGGCCATTCCCAGCGCATCTACAGCACCACAGACATCGGGGCTCCGGGCTTTCCCTGACCAACAGGGCTTCGACGTTTACCACCAGCTGCACCTGGGTGCCGCCTGAAAAAAAAACTCCAAAAATCACAAATGTCGGACGATTCCTGCCACACCTTAAATGCCAGCCTGTCAAGCTCTTTCTGCTACTCACCGGACATTCCCAGCGCATCTATAGCACCACAGACATCAGGGCTCTGGAATTTCACTGACGAACAGGGCTTCGACGTTTACCACCAGCTGCACCTGGGCGCCCACTGAAAAAAATAAACGAAAAATCACGAACGTCGGACGATTGCACCCACAACGAAAGTGCCAGCAAGTCAAGCTCTTGCTGCTCCTCACCGGCCATTGGCAGCGCATCTACAGCACCACAGACATCGGGGCTCCGGGCTTTCCCTGACGAACCGGGCTTCGACATTTACCACCAGCTGCACCTGGGTGGCCCCTGAAAAAAAAACCCCAAAAAACACAAATGTCGGACGATTCCTGCCACACCTTAAATGCCAGCCTGTCAAGCTCTTGCTGCTACTCACCGGCCATTCCCAGCACATCTACAGCACCACAGACATCAGGGCTCTGGACTTTCCCTGACGAACAGGGCTTCAACGTTTACCACCAGCTGCACCTGGGCGCCCACTGAAATAAAACCCCGAAAAATCACGAACGTCGGACGATTCCTCCCACACCGAAAGTGCCAGCAACTCAAGCTCTTGCTGCTACTCACCGGCCATTCCCAGTGCATCTACAGCACCACAGACATCAGGGCTCTGGAATTTCCCTGACGAACAGGGCTTCGACGTTTACCACCAGCTGCACCTGGGCGCCCACTGAAAAAAAAACCGCAAAAATCACGAACGTCGGACGATTGCACCCACAACGAAAGTGCCAGCATGTGAGCCTCTTGCTGCTCCACACCGGCTATTGGCAGCGCATCTACAACACCACAGACATCGGGGCTCTGCGCTTTCCCTGACCAACAGGCCTTCGACGTTTACCACCAGTTGAACCTGGGCGCCCACTGAAAAAAATAAACGAAAAATCACGAACGTCGGACGATTGCTCCCACACCGAAAGTGCCAGCAAGTCAAGCTCTTGCTGCTCCTCATCGCCCATTGGCAGCGCATCTACAGCACCACAGACATCGGGGCTCCGGGCTTTCCCTGACGAACCGGGCTTCGACATTTACCACCAGCTGCACCTGGGTGCCCCCTGAAAAAAAAACCCCAAAAAACACAAATGTCGGACGATTCCTGCCACACCTTAAATGCCAGCCTGTCAAGCTCTTGCTGCTACTCACCGGCCATTCCCAGCGCATCTACAGCACCACAGACATCAGGGCTCTGGACTTTCCCTGACGAACAGGGCTTCGACATTTACCACCAGCTGCACCTGGGCTCCCACTGAAAAAAAACCCTGAAAAATCAAAAACGTCGGACGATTGCTCCCACACCGAAAGTGCCAGCCTGTCAAGCTCTTGCTGCTCCTCACCGCCCATTCCCAGCGCATCTACAGCACCACAGACATCGGGGCTCCGGGCTTTCCCTGACCAACAGGGCTTCGACGTTTACCACTCGCTGCAGCTGGGCTCCCACTGAAAAGAACCCCGAAAAATCACGAACGTCGGACGATTGCTCCCACACCGAAAGTGCCAGCCTGTCAAGCTCTTGCTGCTCCTCACCGGACTTTGGCAGTGCATCTACAGCACCACAGACATCGGGGCTCCGGGCTTTCCCTGACCAACAGGGCTTCGACATTTACCACCAGCTGCACCTGGGTGCCCCCTGAAAAAAAAACCCCAAAAATCACGAACGTCGGACGATTCCTGCCACACCTTAAATGCCAGCCTGTCAAGCTCTTGCTGCTCCTCACCGGCCATTCCCAGCGCATCTACAGCACCACAGACATCGGGGCTCTGGGCTTTCCCTGACCAACAGGCCTTCGATGTTTACCACCTACTGAACCTGGGCGCCCAGTGAATAAAAATCCCCAAAAATCACAAACGTCCGACGATTGCTCCCACACCGAAAGTGCCAGCAACTCAAGCTCCTGCTGCTCCTCACCGCCCATTCCCAGCGCATCTACAGCACCACAGACATCGGGGCTCCGGGCTTTCCCTGACCAACACGGCTTCGACATTTACCACCAGCTGCACCTGTGCGCCCACTGAAAGTAAAACCCCGAAAAATCACGAACGTCGGACGATTGCTCCCACACCAAAAGTGCCAGCCAGTCAAGCTCTTGCTGCTCCTCACCGGAGAGTGGCAGTGCATCTACAGCACCACAGACATCGGGGCTCCGGGCTTTCCCTGACCAACAGGGCTTCGACGTTTACCACTCGCTGAACCTGGGCTCCCACTGAAAAGAACCCCGAAAAATCACGAACGTCCGACGATTGCTCCCACACCAAAAGTGCCAGACAGTCAAGCTCTAGCTGCTGAACACCGGCCATTCCCAGCGCATCTACAGCACCACAGACATCGGGGCTCCGAGCTTTCCCTGACCAACAGGGCTTCGACATTTACCACCAGCTGCACCTGGGCGCCCACTGAAATAAAACCCCGAAAAATCACGAACGTCCGACGATTGCTCCCACACCCAAAGTGCCAGCCAGTCAAGCTCTTGCTGCTCCTCACCGCCCATTGGCAGTGCATCTACAGCACCACAGACATCGGGGCTCCGAGCTTTCCCTGACCGACAGGGCTTCAACGTTTACCACCAGCTGCACCTGGGCGCCCACTGAAATAAAACCCCGAAAAATCACGAACGTCGGACGATTCCTCCCACACCGAAAGTGCCAGCAACTCAAGCTCTTGCTGCTACTCACCGGCCATTCCCAGTGCATCTACAGCACCACAGACATCGGGGTTCTGCGCTTTCCCTGAACAACAGGGCTTCGACATTTACCACCAGCTGCACCTGGGTGCCCCCTGAAAAAAAAACCCCAAAAATCACAAATGTCAGACGATTCCTGCCACACCTTAAATGCCAGCCTGTCAAGCTCTTGCTGCTACTTACCGGCCATTCCCAGCGCATCTACAGCACCACAGACATCAGGGCTCTGGACTTTCCCTGACGAACAGGGCTTCGACGTTTACCACCAGCTGCACCTGGTTACCCACTGAAAAAAAACCCTGAAAAATCACGAACGTCGGACGATTGCTCCCACACCAAAAGTGCCAGCCAGCCAAGCTCTTGCTGCTACTCACCGCCCATTGGCAGCGCATCTACAGCACCACAGGTATCGGGGCTCCGAGCTTTCCCTGACCAACAGGGCTTCGACGTTTACCACCAGCTGAACCTGGGCGCCGACTGAAATAAAACCCCGAAAAATCACGAATGTCGGACGATTGCTCCCACACCTTAAATGCCAGCCTGTCAAGCTCTTGCTGCTCCTCACCGCCCATTCCCAGCGCATCTACAGCACCACAGACATCAGGGCTCTGGACTTTCCCTGACCAACAGGGCTTCAACGTTTACCACCAGCTGAACCTGGGCGCCCACTGAAAAGAACCCCGAAAAATCACGAACGTCGGACAATTGCTCCCACACCGAAAGTGCCAGCCAGTCAAGCTCTTGCTGCTCCTCACCGGCCATTCCCAGCGCATCTACAGCACCACAGACATCGGGGCTCTACGCTTTCCCTGACCAACAGGGCTTCGACGTTTACCACCCGCTGCACCTGGGCGCCCACTGAAATAAAACCCCGAAAAATCACGAACGTCGGACAATTGCTCCCACACCAAAAGTGCCAGCAACACAAGCTCTTGCTGCTCCTCACCGGCCATTCCCAGCGCATCTACAGCACCACAGACATCGGGGCTCTACGCTTTCCCTGACCAACAGGGCTTCGACGTTTACCACCCGCTGCACCTGGGCGCCCACTGAAATAAAACCCCGAAAAATCACGAACGTCGGACGATTGCTCCCACACCAAAAGTGCCAGCAACTCAAGCTCTTGCTGCTACTCACCGGACTTTGGCAGTGCATCTACAGCACCACAGACATCGGGGTTCTCCGCTTTCCCTGAACAACAGGGCTTCGACGTTTACCACCAGCTGCACCTGGGCGCCCACTGAAAAAAATAAATGAAAAATCACGAACGTCGGACGATTGCTCCCACACCAAAAGTGCCAGCCAGTCAAGCTCTTGCTGCTCCTCACCGGCCATTCCCAGTGCATCTACAGCACCACCGACACCGGGGCTCCGGGCGTTCCCTGACCAACAGGGCTTCGACGTTTACCACCAGCTGCACCTGGGCGCCCACTGAAATAAAAGCCCGAAAAATCACGAACGTCGGACGATTGCTCCCACACCCAAAGTGCCAGCCAGTCAAGCTCTTGCTGCTCCTGACCGGACTTTGGCAGCGCATCTACAGCACCACAGACATCGGGGTTCTGCGCTTTCCCTGACCAACAGGGCTTTGACGTTTACCACTAGCTGAACCTGGGCACCCACTGAAATAAAACCCCGAAAAATCACGAACGTCGGACGATTGCTCCCACACCAAAAGTGCCAGCAACTCAAGCTCTTGCTGCTCCTCACCTCCCATTCCCAGCGCATCTACAGCACCACAGACATCGGGGCTCTGGGCTTTCCCTGACAAACAGGGCTTCGACGTTTACCACCACCTGCACCTGGGCGCCCGCTGAAAAAAATAAAAGAAAAATCACGAACGTCGGACGATTGCTCCCACACCAAAAGTGCCAGCCAGTCAAGCTCTTGCTGCTCCTCACCAGCCATTCCCAGCGCATCTACAGCACCACAGACATCGCGGCTCCGGGCTTTCCCTGACCAACAGGGCTTCGACGTTTACCACCAGCTGCACCTGGTTGCCCACTGAAAAAAAAACCCTGAAAAATCAAAAACGTCGGACGATTGATCCCACACCGAAAGTGCCAGCCTGTCAAGCTCTTGCTGTTCCTCACCGGCCATTGGCAGCGCATCTACAGCACCACAGACATCGGGGCTCTGGGCTTTCCCGGACCAACAGGGCTTCGACGTTTACCACCAGCTGAGCCTGGGCGCCCACTGAAAAGAACCCCGAAAAATCACAAACATCGGACGATTGCTCCCACACCGAAAGTGCCAGCAACTCAAGCTCTTGCTGCTCCTCACCGGCCACTGGCAGCGCATCTACAGCACCACAGACATCGGGGCTCCGGGCTTTCCCTGACGAACCGGGCTTCGACATTTACCACCAGCTGCACCTGGGTGCCCCCTGAAAAAAAAACCCCAAAAATCACAAACGTCGGACGATTCCTGCCACACCTTAAATGCCAGCCTGTCAACCTCTTGCTGCTCCTCACCGGCCAATCCCAGCGCATCTACAACACCGCAGACATCGGGGCTCCGGGCTTTCCCTGACCAACAGGGCTTCGACGTTTACCACCAGCTGAACCTGGGCGCCCACTCAAAATAACCCCGAAAAATCACGAACACCGGACGATTGCTCCCACACCGAAAGTTCCAGCCAGTCAAGCTCTTGCTGCTCCTCACCGGCCACTGGCAGCGCATCTACAGCACCACAGATATCGGGGCTCCGAGCTTTCCCTGACCAATAGGGCTTCGATGTTTACCACCAGCTGAACCTGGGCGCCCACTGAAATAAAACCCCGAAAAATCACAAACGTCGGACGATTCCTCCCACACAGAAAGTGCCAGCAACTCAAGCTCTTGCTGTTCCTCACCAGACTTTGGCAGTGCATCTACAGCACCACAGACATCACGGCTCCGGGCTTTCCCTGACCAACAGGGCTTCGACGTTTACCACCAGCTGCACCTGTGCGCCCACTGAAAAAAACCCCGAAAAATCACAAACGTCGGACGATTGCTCCCACACCAAAAGTGCCAGCCAGTCAAGCTCTTGCTGCTCCTCACCGGCCATTGGCAGCGCATCTACAGCACCACAGACATCGTGGCTCCGGGCTTTCCCTGACCAACAGGCCTTCGACATTTACCGCCAGCTGCACCTGGTTGCCCAGTGAAAAAAAACCCTGAAAAATGACGAACGTCGGACGATTGCTCCCACAGCAAAAGTGCCAGCCAGTCAAGCTCTTGCTGCTCCTCACCGGACAGTGGCAGTGCATCTACAGCACCACAGATATCGGGGCTCCGGGCTTTCCCTGACGAACAGGGCTTCGACGTTTACCACTCGCTGAACCTGGGCTCCCACTGAAAAGAACACCGAAAAGTCACGAACGTCGGACGATTGCTCTCACACGAAAAGTGCCAGACAGTCAAGCTCTTGCTGCTGCTCACCGGCCATTGCCAGCCCATCTACAGCACCACAGACATCGTGGCTCCGGGCTTTCCCTGACCAAAGGGGCTTCGAAGTTTACCACCAGCTGCACCTGGGCGCCCACTGAAATAAAACCCCGAAAAATCACGAACGTCGGACGACTGCTCCCACACCCAAAGTGCCAGCCAGTCAAGCTCTTGCTGCTCCTCACCGGACAGTGGCAGTGCATCTACAACACCACAGACATCGGGGCTCCGGGCTTTCCCTGACCAACAGGGCTTCGACGTTTACCACTCGCTGAACCTGGGCTCCCACTGAAAATAACCCCGAAAAATCACGAACGTCGGACGATTGCTCCCACACCAAAAGTGCCAGCCAGTCAAGCTCATGCTGCTTCTAACCAGCCATTCCCAGCGCATCTACAGCGCCACAGACATCGGGGCTCCGGGCTTTCCCTGACCAACAGGGCTTCGACGTTTACCACCAGCTGAACCTGGGCGCCCACTGAAAGTAAAACCCCGAAAAATCACGAACGTCGGACGATTGCTCCCACACCCAAAGTGCCAGCCAGTCAAGCTCTTGCTGCTCCTGACCGGACTTTGGCAGCGCATCTACAGCACCACAGACATCGGGGTTCTGCGCTTTCCCTGACCAACAGGGCTTTGACGTTTACCACTAGCTGAACCTGGGCACCCACTGAAATAAAACCCCGAAAAATCACGAACGTCGGACGATTGCTCCCACACCAAAAGTGCCAGCAACTCAAGCTCTTGCTGCTCCTCACCTCCCATTCCCAGCGCATCTACAGCACCACAGACATCGGGGCTCTGGGCTTTCCCTGACAAACAGGGCTTCGACGTTTACCACCACCTGCACCTGGGCGCCCGCTGAAAAAAATAAAAGAAAAATCACGAACGTCGGACGATTGCTCCCACACCAAAAGTGCCAGCCAGTCAAGCTCTTGCTGCTCCTCACCAGCCATTCCCAGCGCATCTACAGCACCACAGACATCGCGGCTCCGGGCTTTCCCTGACCAACAGGGCTTCGACGTTTACCACCAGCTGCACCTGGTTGCCCACTGAAAAAAAAACCCTGAAAAATCAAAAACGTCGGACGATTGATCCCACACCGAAAGTGCCAGCCTGTCAAGCTCTTGCTGTTCCTCACCGGCCATTGGCAGCGCATCTACAGCACCACAGACATCGGGGCTCTGGGCTTTCCCGGACCAACAGGGCTTCGACGTTTACCACCAGCTGAGCCTGGGCGCCCACTGAAAAGAACCCCGAAAAATCACAAACATCGGACGATTGCTCCCACACCGAAAGTGCCAGCAACTCAAGCTCTTGCTGCTCCTCACCGGCCACTGGCAGCGCATCTACAGCACCACAGACATCGGGGCTCCGGGCTTTCCCTGACGAACCGGGCTTCGACATTTACCACCAGCTGCACCTGGGTGCCCCCTGAAAAAAAAACCCCAAAAATCACAAACGTCGGACGATTCCTGCCACACCTTAAATGCCAGCCTGTCAACCTCTTGCTGCTCCTCACCGGCCATTCCCAGCGCATCTACAACACCGCAGACATCGGGGCTCCGGGCTTTCCCTGACCAACAGGGCTTCGACGTTTACCACCAGCTGAACCTGGGCGCCCACTGAAAATAACCCCGAAAAATCACGAACACCGGACGATTGCTCCCACACCGAAAGTTCCAGCCAGTCAAGCTCTTGCTGCTCCTCACCGGCCACTGGCAGCGCATCTACAGCACCACAGATATCGGGGCTCCGAGCTTTCCCTGACCAATAGGGCTTCGATGTTTACCACCAGCTGAACCTGGGCGCCCACTGAAATAAAACCCCGAAAAATCACAAACGTCGGACGATTCCTCCCACACAGAAAGTGCCAGCAACTCAAGCTCTTGCTGTTCCTCACCAGACTTTGGCAGTGCATCTACAGCACCACAGACATCACGGCTCCGGGCTTTCCCTGACCAACAGGGCTTCGACGTTTACCACCAGCTGCACCTGTGCGCCCACTGAAAAAAACCCCGAAAAATCACAAACGTCGGACGATTGCTCCCACACCAAAAGTGCCAGCCAGTCAAGCTCTTGCTGCTCCTCACCGGCCATTGGCAGCGCATCTACAGCACCACAGACATCGTGGCTCCGGGCTTTCCCTGACCAACAGGCCTTCGACATTTACCGCCAGCTGCACCTGGTTGCCCAGTGAAAAAAAACCCTGAAAAATGACGAACGTCGGACGATTGCTCCCACAGCAAAAGTGCCAGCCAGTCAAGCTCTTGCTGCTCCTCACCGGACAGTGGCAGTGCATCTACAGCACCACAGACATCGGGGCTCCGGGCTTTCCCTGACGAACAGGGCTTCGACGTTTACCACTCGCTGAACCTGGGCTCCCACTGAAAAGAACACCGAAAAGTCACGAACGTCGGACGATTGCTCTCACACGAAAAGTGCCAGACAGTCAAGCTCTTGCTGCTGCTCACCGGCCATTGCCAGCCCATCTACAGCACCACAGACATCGTGGCTCCGGGCTTTCCCTGACCAAAGGGGCTTCGAAGTTTACCACCAGCTGCACCTGGGCGCCCACTGAAATAAAACCCCGAAAAATCACGAACGTCGGACGACTGCTCCCACACCCAAAGTGCCAGCCAGTCAAGCTCTTGCTGCTCCTCACCGGACAGTGGCAGTGCATCTACAACACCACAGACATCGGGGCTCCGAGCTTTCCCTGACCAACAGGGCTTCGACGTTTACCACTCGCTGAACCTGGGCTCCCACTGAAAATAACCCCGAAAAATCACGAACGTCGGACGATTGCTCCCACACCAAAAGTGCCAGCCAGTCAAGCTCATGCTGCTTCTAACCAGCCATTCCCAGCGCATCTACAGCGCCACAGACATCGGGGCTCCGGGCTTTCCCTGACCAACAGGGCTTCGACGTTTACCACCAGCTGCAGCTGGGCGCCCACTGAAATAAAACCCCGAAAAATCACGAACGTCGGACGATTGCTCCCACAACGAAAGTGCCAGCAACTCAAGCTCTTGCTGCTCCTCACCGGCCATTCCCAGCGCATCTACAGCACCACAGACATCGGGGCTCCGGGCTTTCCCTGACCAACAGGGCTTCGACGTTTACCACCAGCTGCACATGGGCGCCCACTAAAAAAAAAAAACGAAATATCACGAACATCAGACGATTCCTGCCACACCTTAAATGCCAGCCAGTCAAGCTCATGCTGCTTCTCACCAGCCGTTCCCAGCGCATCTACAGCACCACAGACATCGGGGCTCCGGGCTTTCCCTGACCAACAGGGCTTCGACGTTTACCACCAGCTGCACCTGGGCGCCCACTGAAATAAAACCCCGAAAAATCACGAACGTCGGACAATTGCTCCCACACCGAAAGTGCCAGACAGTCAACCTCTAGCTGCTCCTCACCGGGCATTACCAGCGCATCTACAGCACCACAGACATCGGGGCTCCGGGCTTTCCCTGACCAACAGGCCTTCGACATTTACCACCAGCTGAACCTGGGCGCCCACTGAAAAGAACCCCGAAAAATCACGAACGTCGGACGATTGCTCCCACACCAAAAGTGCCAGCCAGTCAAGCTCTTGCTGCTCCTCACCAGCCATTCCCAGCGCATCTACAGCACCACAGACATCGCGGCTCCGGGCTTTCCCTGACCAACAGGGCTTCGACGTTTACCACCAGCTGCACCTGGTTGCCCACTGAAAAAAAAACCCTGAAAAATCAAAAACGTCGGACGATTGATCCCACACCGAAAGTGCCAGCCTGTCAAGCTCTTGCTGTTCCTCACCGGCCATTGGCAGCGCATCTACAGCACCACAGACATCGGGGCTCTGGGCTTTCCCGGACCAACAGGGCTTCGACGTTTACCACCAGCTGAGCCTGGGCGCCCACTGAAAAGAACCCCGAAAAATCACAAACATCGGACGATTGCTCCCACACCGAAAGTGCCAGCAACTCAAGCTCTTGCTGCTCCTCACTGGCCACTGGCAGCGCATCTACAGCACCACAGACATCGGGGCTCCGGGCTTTCCCTGACGAACCGGGCTTCGACATTTACCACCAGCTGCACCTGGGTGCCCCCTGAAAAAAAAACCCCAAAAATCACAAACGTCGGACGATTCCTGCCACACCTTAAATGCCAGCCTGTCAACCTCTTGCTGCTCCTCACCGGCCATTCCCAGCGCATCTACAACACCGCAGACATCGGGGCTCCGGGCTTTCCCTGACCAACAGGGCTTCGACGTTTACCACCAGCTGAACCTGGGCGCCCACTCAAAATAACCCCGAAAAATCACGAACACCGGACGATTGCTCCCACACCGAAAGTTCGAGCCAGTCAAGCTCTTGCTGCTCCTCACCGGCCACTGGCAGCGCATCTACAGCACCACAGATATCGGGGCTCCGAGCTTTCCCTGACCAATAGGGCTTCGATGTTTACCACCAGCTGAACCTGGGCGCCCACTGAAATAAAACCCCGAAAAATCACAAACGTCGGACGATTCCTCCCACACAGAAAGTGCCAGCAACTCAAGCTCTTGCTGTTCCTCACCAGACTTTGGCAGTGCATCTACAGCACCACAGACATCACGGCTCCGGGCTTTCCCTGACCAACAGGGCTTCGACGTTTACCACCAGCTGCACCTGTGCGCCCACTGAAAAAAACCCCGAAAAATCACAAACGTCGGACGATTGCTCCCACACCAAAAGTGCCAGCCAGTCAAGCTCTTGCTGCTCCTCACCGGCCATTGGCAGCGCATCTACAGCACCACAGACATCGTGGCTCCGGGCTTTCCCTGACCAACAGGCCTTCGACATTTACCGCCAGCTGCACCTGGGCGCCCAGTGAAAAAAAACCCTGAAAAATGACGAACGTCGGACGATTGCTCCCACAGCAAAAGTGCCAGCCAGTCAAGCTCTTGCTGCTCCTCACCGGACAGTGGCAGTGCATCTACAGCACCACAGATATCGGGGCTCCGGGCTTTCCCTGACGAACAGGGCTTCGACGTTTACCACTCGCTGAACCTGGGCTCCCACTGAAAAGAACACCGAAAAGTCACGAACGTCGGACGATTGCTCTCACACGAAAAGTGCCAGACAGTCAAGCTCTTGCTGCTGCTCACCGGCCATTGCCAGCCCATCTACAGCACCACAGACATCGTGGCTCCGGGCTTTCCCTGACCAAAGGGGCTTCGAAGTTTACCACCAGCTGCACCTGGGCGCCCACTGAAATAAAACCCCGAAAAATCACGAACGTCGGACGACTGCTCCCACACCCAAAGTGCCAGCCAGTCAAGCTCTTGCTGCTCCTCACCGGACAGTGGCAGTGCATCTACAACACCACAGACATCGGGGCTCCGGGCTTTCCCTGACCAACAGGGCTTCGACGTTTACCACTCGCTGAACCTGGGCTCCCACTGAAAATAACCCCGAAAAATCACGAACGTCGGACGATTGCTCCCACACCAAAAGTGCCAGCCAGTCAAGCTCATGCTGCTTCTAACCAGCCATTCCCAGCGCATCTACAGCGCCACAGACATCGGGGCTCCGGGCTTTCCCTGACCAACAGGGCTTCGACGTTTACCACCAGCTGAACCTGGGCGCCCACTGAAAGTAAAACCCCGAAAAATCACGAACGTCGGACGATTGCTCCCACACCCAAAGTGCCAGCCAGTCAAGCTCTTGCTGCTCCTGACCGGACTTTGGCAGCGCATCTACAGCACCACAGACATCGGGGTTCTGCGCTTTCCCTGACCAACAGGGCTTTGACGTTTACCACTAGCTGAACCTGGGCACCCACTGAAATAAAACCCCGAAAAATCACGAACGTCGGACGATTGCTCCCACACCAAAAGTGCCAGCAACTCAAGCTCTTGCTGCTCCTCACCTCCCATTCCCAGCGCATCTACAGCACCACAGACATCGGGGCTCTGGGCTTTCCCTGACAAACAGGGCTTCGACGTTTACCACCACCTGCACCTGGGCGCCCGCTGAAAAAAATAAAAGAAAAATCACGAACGTCGGACGATTGCTCCCACACCAAAAGTGCCAGCCAGTCAAGCTCTTGCTGCTCCTCACCAGCCATTCCCAGCGCATCTACAGCACCACAGACATCGCGGCTCCGGGCTTTCCCTGACCAACAGGGCTTCGACGTTTACCACCAGCTGCACCTGGTTGCCCACTGAAAAAAAAACCCTGAAAAATCAAAAACGTCGGACGATTGATCCCACACCGAAAGTGCCAGCCTGTCAAGCTCTTGCTGTTCCTCACCGGCCATTGGCAGCGCATCTACAGCACCACAGACATCGCGGCTCTGGGCTTTCCCGGACCAACAGGGCTTCGACGTTTACCACCAGCTGAGCCTGGGCGCCCACTGAAAAGAACCCCGAAAAATCACAAACATCGGACGATTGCTCCCACACCGAAAGTGCCAGCAACTCAAGCTCTTGCTGCTCCTCACCGGCCACTGGCAGCGCATCTACAGCACCACAGACATCGGGGCTCCGGGCTTTCCCTGACGAACCGGGCTTCGACATTTACCACCAGCTGCACCTGGGTGCCCCCTGAAAAAAAAACCCCAAAAATCACAAACGTCGGACGATTCCTGCCACACCTTAAATGCCAGCCTGTCAACCTCTTGCTGCTCCTCACCGGCCATTCCCAGCGCATCTACAACACCGCAGACATCGGGGCTCCGGGCTTTCCCTGACCAACAGGGCTTCGACGTTTACCACCAGCTGAACCTGGGCGCCCACTGAAAATAACCCCGAAAAATCACGAACACCGGACGATTGCTCCCACACCGAAAGTTCCAGCCAGTCAAGCTCTTGCTGCTCCTCACCGGCCACTGGCAGCGCATCTACAGCACCACAGATATCGGGGCTCCGAGCTTTCCCTGACCAATAGGGCTTCGATGTTTACCACCAGCTGAACCTGGGCGCCCACTGAAATAAAACCCCGAAAAATCACAAACGTCGGACGATTCCTCCCACACAGAAAGTGCCAGCAACTCAAGCTCTTGCTGTTCCTCACCAGACTTTGGCAGTGCATCTACAGCACCACAGACATCACGGCTCCGGGCTTTCCCTGACCAACAGGGCTTCGACGTTTACCACCAGCTGCACCTGTGCGCCCACTGAAAAAAACCCCGAAAAATCACAAACGTCGGACGATTGCTCCCACACCAAAAGTGCCAGCCAGTCAAGCTCTTGCTGCTCCTCACCGGCCATTGGCAGCGCATCTACAGCACCACAGACATCGTGGCTCCGGGCTTTCCCTGACCAACAGGCCTTCGACATTTACCGCCAGCTGCACCTGGTTGCCCAGTGAAAAAAAACCCTGAAAAATGACGAACGTCGGACGATTCCTCCCACAGCAAAAGTGCCAGCCAGTCAAGCTCTTGCTGCTCCTCACCGGACAGTGGCAGTGCATCTACAGCACCACAGACATCGGGGCTCCGGGCTTTCCCTGACGAACAGGGCTTCGACGTTTACCACTCGCTGAACCTGGGCTCCCACTGAAAAGAACACCGAAAAGTCACGAACGTCGGACGATTGCTCTCACACGAAAAGTGCCAGACAGTCAAGCTCTTGCTGCTGCTCACCGGCCATTGCCAGCCCATCTACAGCACCACAGACATCGTGGCTCCGGGCTTTCCCTGACCAAAGGGGCTTCGAAGTTTACCACCAGCTGCACCTGGGCGCCCACTGAAATAAAACCCCGAAAAATCACGAACGTCGGACGACTGCTCCCACACCCAAAGTGCCAGCCAGTCAAGCTCTTGCTGCTCCTCACCGGACAGTGGCAGTGCATCTACAACACCACAGACATCGGGGCTCCGAGCTTTCCCTGACCAACAGGGCTTCGACGTTTACCACTCGCTGAACCTGGGCTCCCACTGAAAATAACCCCGAAAAATCACGAACGTCGGACGATTGCTCCCACACCAAAAGTGCCAGCCAGTCAAGCTCATGCTGCTTCTAACCAGCCATTCCCAGCGCATCTACAGCGCCACAGACATCGGGGCTCCGGGCTTTCCCTGACCAACAGGGCTTCGACGTTTACCACCAGCTGCAGCTGGGCGCCCACTGAAATAAAACCCCGAAAAATCACGAACGTCGGACGATTGCTCCCACAACGAAAGTGCCAGCAACTCAAGCTCTTGCTGCTCCTCACCGGCCATTCCCAGCGCATCTACAGCACCACAGACATCGGGGCTCCGGGCTTTCCCTGACCAACAGGGCTTCGACGTTTACCACCAGCTGCACATGGGCGCCCACTAAAAAAAAAAAACGAAATATCACGAACATCAGACGATTCCTGCCACACCTTAAATGCCAGCCAGTCAAGCTCATGCTGCTTCTCACGAGCCGTTCCCAGCGCATCTACAGCACCACAGACATCGGGGCTCCGGGCTTTCCCTGACCAACAGGGCTTCGACGTTTACCACCAGCTGCACCTGGGCGCCCACTGAAATAAAACCCCGAAAAATCACGAACGTCGGACAATTGCTCCCACACCGAAAGTGCCAGACAGTCAACCTCTAGCTGCTCCTCACCGGGCATTACCAGCGCATCTACAGCACCACAGACATCGGGGCTCCGGGCTTTCCCTGACCAACAGGCCTTCGACATTTACCACCAGCTGAACCTGGGCGCCCACTGAAAAGAACCCCGAAAAATCACGAACGTCGGACGATTGCTCCCACACCGAAACTGCCAGCCAGTCAAGCTGTAGGTGCTCCTCACCTTCCATTCCCAGCGCATCTACAGCACCACAGACATCGGGGCTCCGGGCGTTCCCTGACCAACAGGGCTTAGAAGTTTATTACCAGCTGAACCTAGGCGCCCACTGGAAAAAAAATCCCCAAATATCATGAACGTCGGACGATTGCTCTCACACCAAAAGTGCCAGCAACTCAAGCTCTTGCTACCCCTCACCGGCCATTCCCAGCGCATCTACAGCACCACAGACATCGGGGCTCCGGGCTTTCCCTGACGAACAGGGCTTCGACGTTTACCACCAGCTGCACCTGGGCTCCCACTGAAATAAAACCCCGAAAAATCACGAACGTCGGACGATTGCTCCCACACCAAAAGTGCCAGCAACTCAAGCTCTTGCTACCCCTCACCGGCCATTCCCAGCGCATCTACAGCACCACAGACATCGGGGATCCGGGCTTTCCCTGACCAACAGGGCTTCGACGTTTACCACCAGTTGCACCTGGGCACCCACTGAAAAAAAAAACCCCCAAAATCACAAACATCAGACGATTGCTCCCACACCGAAAGTGCCAGCCAGTCAAGCTCTTTGTGCTCCTCACCGGCCATTGGCGGCGCATCTACAGCACCACAGACATCGGGGCTCCGGGCTTTCCCTGACCAACAGGGCTTTGACGTTATACCACCCGCTGCACCTCGGCACCCACTGAAAAAAATAAACGAAAAATCATGAACATCGGACGATTGCTCCCACACCGAAAGTGCCAGCAACACAAGCTCTTCCTGCTCCTGACCGCCCATTCCCAGCGCATCTAGAGCACCACAGACATCGCGGCTCCGGGCTTTCCCTGACCAACAGGCCTTTGACATTTACCACCAGCTGCACCTGGTTGCCCACTGAAAAAAAACCCTGAAAAATCAAAAACGTCGGACGATTGCTCCCACACCAAAAGTGCCAGACAGTCAAGCTCTTGCTGCTCCTCACCTCCCATTGGCAGCGCATGTACAGCACCACAGACATCACGGCTCCGGGCTTTCCCTGACCAACAGGGCTTCGACGTTTACCGCTAGCTAAACCTGGGCTCCCACTAAAAAAAAATCCCGAAAAATCAAAAACGTCCGACGATTCCTGCCACACCGAAAGTGCCAGCCTATCAAGCTCTTGCTGCTCGTCCCCGGCCATTGGCAGCACATCTACAGCACCAAAGACATCGCGGCTCCGGGCTTTCCCTGACCAACAGGGCTTCGATGTTTACCACCAGCTGCAAATGGGCGCCCACTGAAATAAAACCCCGAAAAATAACAAACGTCGGACGATTCCTCCCACACCAAAAGTGCCAGACAGTCAAGCTCTTGCTGCTACTCACCGGACTTTGGCAGTGCATCTACAGCACCACAGATATCGGTGTTCTGCGCTTTCCCTGACCAACAGGGCTTCGACGTTTACCACCAGCCGCACCTGGGCGCCCACTGAAAAAAATAAATGAAAAATCACGAACGTCGGACGATTGCTCCCACACCGAAAGTGCCAGCCAGTCAAGCTCTTGCTGCTCCTCACCGGCCATTGGCAGCGCATCTACAGCACCACAGACATCGGGGCTCCGAGCTTTCCCTGACCAACAGGGCTTCGACGTTTACCACCAGCTGCACCTGGGCGCCCACTGAAAAAAACCCCTAAAAATCAGGAACATCGGACGATTGCTCCCACATTGAAAGTGCCAGCAACACAAGCTCTTGCTGCTGCTCACTGCCCATACCCAGCGCATCTACAGCACCACAGACATCGGGGCTCCGGGCTTTCCATGACAAACAGGGCTTAGACGTTTACCAGCAGCTGCACCTGGGCACCCACTGAAAAAAAACCTTGAAAAATCACGAAGATGGGACGATTTCTCCCACACCGAAAGTGCCAGCCAGTCAGGCTCTTGCTGCTAATCACCGCCCATTCCCAGCGCATCTACAGCACCACAGACATTTGGGCTCCGGACTTTCCCTGACTAACAGCACTTCGACGTTTACCACCAGCTGAACATGGGTGCCCATTAAAAAAAAAACCCGAAAAAAACACAAACGTCGGACGATTGCTCCCACACCGAAAGTGCCAGCCAGTCAAGCTCTTGCTGCTCCTCACCGGCCATTGGAAGCGCATCTACAGCACCACAGACATCGGGGCTCCGAGCTTTCCCTGACCAACAGGGCTTCGACATTTACCACCAGCTGCACCTGGGCTCCCACTGAAATAAAACCCCGAAAAATCACGAACGTCGGACGATTCCTCCCACACCGAAAGTGCCAGCAACTCAAGCTCTTGCTGCTCCTCACCTCCCATTCCCAGCGCATCTACAGCACCACAGACATCGGGGTTCTGCGCTTTCCCTGACCAACAGGGCTTCGACGTTTACCACCAGCTGAAATTGGGCGCCCGCTGAAAAAAATAAAAGAAAAATCACGAACGTCGGACGATTCCTCCCACAGCAAAAGTGCCAGCCAGTCAAGCTCTTGCTGCTCCTCCCCAGCCATTCCCAGCACATCTACAGCGCCACAGACATCGCGGCTCCGGGCTTTCCCTGACCAACAGGGCTTCGACGTTTACCACCAGCTGCACCTGGTTGCCCACTGAAAAAAAAACCCTGAAAAATCAAAAACGTCGGACGATTGATCCCACACCGAAAGTGCCATCCAGTCAAGCTCTTGCTGTTCCTCACCGGCCATTGGCAGCGCATCTACAGCACCACAGACATCGGCGCTCCGGGCTTTCCCTGACCAACAGGGCTTCGACTTTTACCATCAGCTGCACCTGGGCGCCCACTGAAAAGAACCCCGAAAAATCACGAACATCGGACGATTGCTCCCACACCGAAAATGCCAGCAACTCAAGCTCTTGCTGCTCCTCACCGGCCACTGGAAGCGCATCTACAGCACCACAGACATCGCGGCTCCGGGCTTTCCCTGAAGAACCGGGCTTCGACATTTACCACCAGCTGCACCTGGGTGCCCACTGAAAAAAAAACTCCGAAAAATCACGAACGTCGGACGATTGCTCCCACACCAAAAGTGCCAGCCAGTCAAGCTCATGCTGCTTCCAACCAGCCATTCCCAGCGCATCTACAGCGCCACAGACATCGGGGCTCCGGGCTTTCCCTGACGAACCGGGCTTCGACATTTACCACCAGCTGCACCTGGGTGCCCACTGAAAAAAAAACCCCGAAAAATCACGAACGTCGGACGATTGCTCCCACACCAAAAGTGCCAGCCAGTCAAGCTCTTGCTGCTCCTCACCGGAATTTGGCAGCCCATCTACAGCACCACAGACATCGGGGCTCCGGGCTTTCCCTGACCAACAGGGCTTCGACGTTTACCACCCGCTGCACCTGGGCGCCCACTAAAAAAAATAAACGAAATATCACGAACATCAGAGTATTCCTGCCACACCTTAAATGCCAGCCAGTCAAGCTCATGCTGCTTCTCACCAGCCATTCCCAGCGCATCTACAGCACCACAGACATCGGGGCTCCGGGCTTTCCCTGACCAACAGGGCTTCGAAGTTTACCACCAGCTGCACCTGGGCGCCAACTGAAATAAAACCCCGAAAAATCACGAACGTCGGACAATTGCTCCCACACCGAAAGTGCCAGACAGTCAACCTCTAGCTGCTCCTCACCGGGCATTCCCAGCGCATCTACAGCACCACAGACATCGGGGCTCCGGGCTTTCCCTGACCAACAGGGCTTCGACATTTACCACCAGCTGCACCTGGTTATCCACTGAAAAAAAAACCCTAAAAAATCAAAAACGTCGGACAATTGCTCCCACACCAAAAGTGCCAGCCAGTCAAGCTCTTGCTGCTCCTCACCGGCCATTCCCAGCGCATCTACAGCACCACAGACATCAGGGCTCTGGACTTTCCCTGACGAACAGGGCTTCGACGTTTACCACCCGCTGCACCTGGGCTCCCACTGAAAAGAACCCCCGAAAAATCACGAACATCGGACGATTGCTCCCACACCAAAAGTGCCAGCCAGTCAAGCTCTTGCTGCTCCTCCCCGGCCATTGGCAGCGCATCTACAGCACCACAGATATCGGGGCTCCGAGCTTTCCCTGACCAAGAGGGCTTCGACGTTTACCACCAGCTGAACCTGGGCGCCCAGTGAATAAAAATCCCCAAAAATCACAAACGTCCGACGATTGCTCCCACACCCAACGTGCCAGACAGTCAAGCTCTTGCTGCTCCTCACCAGCCATTCCCAGCGCATCTACAGCACCACAGACATCGGGGCTCCGGGCATTCCCTGACCAACAGGGCTTCAACATTTACCACCAGCTGCACCTGGGCGCCCACTGAAATAAAACCCCGAAAAATCACGAACGTCGGACGATTGCACCCACACAGAAAGTGCCAGCCAGTCAAGCTCATGCTGCTCCTCACCTCCCATTCCCAGCGCATCTACAGCACCACAGACATCGGGGCTCCGGGCTTTCCCTGACGAACACGGCTTCGACGTTTACCACCAGCTGAACCTGGGCGCCCACTGAAAGTAAAACCCCGAAAAATCACGAACGTCGGACGATTGCTCCCACACCAAAAGTGCCAGCAACTCAAGCTCTGGCTGCTCCTCACCGGCCATTGCCAGCGCATCTACAGCACCACAGACATCGGGGCTCCGGGCTTTCCCTGACCAACAGGGCTTCGACGTTTACCACCAGCTGAACCTGGGCGCCCAGTGAATAAAAATCCCCAAAAATCACAAACGTCCGACGATTGCTCCCACACCCAACGTGCCAGACAGTCAAGCTCTTGCTGCTCCTCACCAGCCATTGCCAGCGCATCTACAGCACCACAGAGATCGGGGCTCCAGGCATTCCCTGACCAACAGGGCTTCGACGTTTACCACCAGCTGCACCTGGGCTCCCACTGAAATAAAACCCCGAAAAATCACGAACGTCGGACGATTGCTCCCACACCAAAAGTGCCAGCAACTCAAACTCTTGCTGCTCCTCACCGGAGTTTGGCAGTGCATCTACAGCACCACAGACATCGGGGTTCTGCGCTTTCCCTGACCAACAGGGCTTCGACGTTTACCACCAGCTGAACCTGGGCGCCCGCTGAAAAAAATAAAAGAAAAATCACGAACGTCGGACGATTGCTCCCACAGCAAAAGTGCCAGCCAGTCAAGCTCTTGCTGCTCCTCCCCGGCCACTGGCAGCGCATCTACAGCACCACAGACATCGGGGCTCCGAGCTTTCCCTGACCAACAGGGCTTCGACGTTTACCACCAGCTGCACCTGGGCGCCCACTGAAATAAAACCCCGAAAAATCACAAACGTCGGACGATTCCTCCCCCACAGAAAGTGCCAGCAACTCAAGCTCTTGCTGTTCCTCACCGGACTTTGGCAGTGCATCTACAGCACCACAGACATCGTGGCTCCGGGCTTTCCCTGACCAACAGGCCTTTGATATTTACCACCAGCTGCACCTGGTTGCCCAGTGAAAATAAACCCTGAAAAATGACGAACGTCGGACGATTGCTCCCACACCAAAAGTGCCAGCCAGTCAAGCTCATGCTGCTCCTCACCGGACAGTGGCAGCGCATCTACAGCACCACAGACATCGGGGCTCCGGGCATTCCCTGACGAACAGGGCTTCGACGTTTACCACTCGCTGCACCTGGGCTCCCACTGAAAAGAACACCGAAAAATCACGAACGTCGGACGATTGCTCTCACACCAAAAGTGCCAGACAGTCAAGCTCTTGCTGCTGCTCACCGGCCATTGCCAGCCCATCTACAGCACGACAGACATCGGGGCTCCGGGCTTTCCCTGACGAACAGGGCTTCGACGTTTACCACCAGCTGCACCTGGGCGCCCACTGGAAAAAATAAACGAAATATCACGAACATCAGACGAGTGCTCCCACACCGAAAGTGCCAGCCAGTCAAGCTCATGCTGCTTCTCACCAGCAATTCCCAGCGCATCTACAGCACCACAGACATCGGGGCTCCGGGCTTTCCCTGACCAACAGGGCTTCGACGTTTACCACCCGCTGCAGCTGGGCGCCCACTGAAATAAAACCCCGAAAAATCATGAACGTCGGACGATTGCTCCCACAACAAAAGTGCCAGCAGTCAAGCTCTTGCTGCTCCTCACCAGCCATTGGAGGCGCATCTACAGCACCACAGACATCGGGGCTCCGGGCATTCCCTGACCAACAGGGCTTCGACATTTACCACCAGCTGCACCTGGGCGCCCACTGAAAGTAAAACCGCGAAGAATCACGAACGTCGGACGATTGCTCCCACACCGAAAGTGCCAGCCAGTCAAGCTCTTGCTGCTCCTCACCGGCCATTGGCAGCGCATCTACAGCACCACAGACATCGGGGCTCCGGGCTTTCCCTGACCAACAGGGCTTCGACGTTTACCACCAGTTGCACCTGGGCACCCACTGAAAAAAAAAAACCCCCAAAATCACAAACATCAGATGATTGCTCCCACACCGAAAGTGCCAGCCAGTCAAGCTCTTTGTGCTCCTCACCGGTCATTGGCGGCGCATCTACAGCACCACAGACATCGGGGCTCCGGGCTTTCCCTGACCAACAGGGCTTCGACGTTTACCACCAGCTGCACCTGGGCGCCCACTGAAAAAACTAAACGAAAAATCACGAACATCGGACGATTGCTCCCACACCGAAAGTGCCAGCCAGTCAAGCTCTTGCTGCTCCTCACCGGCCATTCCCAGTGCATCTACAGCACCACAGACATCGGGGCTCCGGGCTTTCCCTGACCAACAGGGCTTCGACGTTTACCACCCGCTGCACCTGGGCGCCCACTGAAAAAAAACCCCGAAAAATCACAAATGTCGGACGATTCCTGCCACACCGAAAGTGCCAGCAACTCAAGCTCTTGCTACCCCTCACCTCCCATTCCCAGCGCATCTACAGCACCACAGACATCGGGGCTCTGGGCTTTCCCAGACAAACAGGGCTTCGACATTTACCACCAGCTGCACCTGGGCTCCCACTGAAAAGAACCCCGAAAAATCACAAACGTCGGACGATTGCTCCCACACGAAAAGTGCCAGCCAGTCAAGCTCTTGCTGCTCCTCACCGGCCATTGGCAGTGCATGTACAGCACCACAGACATCGGGCCTCCGGGCTTTCCCTGACCAACAGGGCTTAGAATTTTACCACCAGCTGAACCTGGGCGCCCAGTGAATAAAAATCCCCAAAAATCAGAAACGTCCGACGATTGCTCCCACACCAAAAGTGCCAGCAACACAAGCTCTTGCTGCTCCTCACCGGACTTTGGCAGCGCATCTACAGCACTACAGACATCGGGGCTCCGGGCTTTCCCTGACCAACAGGGCTTCGACGTTTACCACCAGCTGCACCTGGTTACGCACTGAAAAAAAACCCTGAAACATCAAAAACGTCGGACGATTGCTCCCACACCGAAAGTGCCAGCCTGTCAAGCTCTTGCTGCTCCTCACCAGCCATTCCCAGCGCATCTACAGC
This sequence comes from Chlamydotis macqueenii, assembly GCF_036417535.1. Taxonomy (NCBI): domain Eukaryota; kingdom Metazoa; phylum Chordata; class Aves; order Otidiformes; family Otididae; genus Chlamydotis; species Chlamydotis macqueenii. Next base: position 242,311 of record NW_028239065.1, read on the forward strand.
ACCACAGACATCGGGGCTCCGGGCTTTCGCTGACCAACAGGGCTTCGACGTTTACCACCAGCTGCAGCTGGGCGCACACTGAAAAAAAACCCTGAAACATCAAAAACGTCGGACGATTGCTCCCACACCGAAAGTGCCAGCCTGTCAAGCTCTTGCTGCTCCTCACCAGCCATTCCCAGCGCATCTACAGCACCACAGACATCGGGGCTCCGGGCCTTCCCTGACCAACAGGGCTTCGACGTTTACCACCAGCTGCACCTGGGCACCCACTGAAAAAAAACCCTGAAAAATCAAAAACGTCGGACGATTGCTCCCACACCGAAAGTACCAGCAACACAAGCTCTTGCTGCTCCTCACGGGCCATTCCCAGCGCATCTACAGCACAACAGACATCGGGGCTCCGGGCTTTCCCTGACCAACAGGGCTTAGACGTTTACCACCAGCTGAACCGGGGCGCCCAGTGAAATAAAACCCCGAAAAATCACGAACGTCGGACGATTGCTCCCACACCGAAAGTGCCAGCAACATAAGCTCTTGCTTCTCCTCACCGGCCATTCCCAGCGCATCTACAGCACCACAGACATCGGGGCTCCGGGCTTTCCCTGACCAACAGGGCTTCGACATTTACCACCAGCTGCACCTGGGCGCCCACTGAAATAAAACCCCGAAAAATCACGAACGTCCGACGATTGCTCGCACACCCAAAGTGCCAGCCAGTCAAGCTCTTGCTGCTCCTCACCGGCCATAGGCAGCACATCTACAGCAGCACAGACATCGGGGCTCCGGGCTTTCCCTGACCAACAGGGCTTCAACGTTTACCACCAGCTGAACCTGGGCGCCCAGTGAATAAAAATCCCCAAAAATCACAAACGTCCTAAGATTGCTCCCACACCGAAAGTGCCAGACAGTCAAGCTCTTGCTGTTCCTCACCGTCCATTGGCAGCGCATCTACAGCACCACAGACATCGGGGCTCCGGGATTTACCTGACCAACAGGGCTTCGACATTTACCACCAGCTGCACCTGGGCGCCCACTGAAATAAAACCCCGAAAAATCACGAACGTCGGACGATTGCTCCCACACTGAAAGTTCCAGCAACTCAAGCTCTTGCTGCTACTCACCTCCCATTCCCAGCGCATCTACAGCACCACAGACATCGGGGCTCCGGGCTTTCCCTGACCAACTGGGCTTCGACGTTTACCACCAGCTGAACCTGGGCCCCCACTGAAATAAAACCCACAAAAATCATGAACGTCGGACGATTGATCGCACACCGAAAGTGCCAGCCAGTCAAGCTCTTGCTGCTCCTCACCGGCCATTGCCAGCCCATCTACAGCCCCACAGACATCGGGGCTCCGGGCTTTCCCTGATGAACAGGGCTTCGACGTTTACCACCCACTGCACCTGGGCGCCCACTGAAAAAAATAAACGAAAAATCACAAACGTCGGACAATTGCTCCCACACCGAAAGTGCCAGCCAGTCAAGCTCTTGCTGCTACTCACCTCCCATTCCCAGCGCATCTACAGCACCACAGACATCGGGGCTCCGGGCTTTCCCTGACCAACAGGGCTTCGACATTTACCACCAGCTGCACCTGGGCGCCCACTGAAATAAAACCCCGAAAAATAACAAACGTCGGACGATTGCTCCCACACCGAAAGTGCCAGCCAGTCAAGCTCTTGCTGCTCCTCACCGGCCATTGGCAGCGCATCTACAGCACCACAGACATCGGGGCTCCGGGCTTTCCCTGACCAACAGGCCTTCGACGTTTACCACCAGCTGCACCTGGGCTCCCACTAAAAAAAAACCCCGAATAATCACAAACATCGGACGATTGCTCCCACACCAAAAGTGCCAGCCAGTCAAGCTCTTGCTGCTCCTCACCGGCCATTGGCAGCGCATCTACAGCACCACAGACATCGGGGCTCCGAGCTTTCCCTGACCAACAGGGCTTCGACGTTTACCACTCGCTGAACCTGGGCACCCACTGAAAGTAAAACCCCGAAAAATCACGAACGTCGGACGATTGCTCCCACACCGAAAGTGCCAGCCTGTCAAGCTCTTGCTGCTCCTCACCGGCCATTGGCCGCGCATCTACAGCACGACAGACATCGGGGCTCCGGGCTTTCCCTGACCAACAGGGCTCAGAAGTTTACCACCAGCTGAACCTGGGCGCCCACTGAAAAAAAACCCTGAAAAATTAAAAACGACGGACGATTGCTCCCACACCGAAAGTGCCAGCCAGTCAAGCTCTTGCTGCTCCTCACCGGCCATTGGCAGCGCATGTACAGCACCACAGACATCGGGGCTCCGGGCTTTCCCTGACCAACAGGCCTTCGACATTTACCATCAGCTGCACCTGGGCGCCCACTGAAAAAAATAACGAAATATCACGAACATCAGACGATTGCTCCCACACCAAAAGTGCCAGCAACTCAAGCTCATGCTGCTTCTCACCGGACTTTGGCAGTGCATCTACAGCACCACAGACATCGCGGCTCCGGGCTTTCCCTGACCAACAGGGCTTCGACGTTTACCACCAGGTGCACCTGCGCTCCCACTGAAAAAAAACCCCGAAAAATCACGAACGTCGGACGATTACTCCCACACCGAAAGTGCCAGCAACTCAAGCTCATGCTGCTTCTCACCGGACTTTGGCAGTGCATCTACAGCACCACAGACATCGGGGCTCCGGGCTTTCCCTGACCAACAGGGCTTCGATGTTTACCACCAGCTGCACCTGGGCGCCCAATGAAAAAAAACCTCGAAAAATCACAAACGTTGGACGATTCCTGCCACACCTTAAATGCCAGCCTGTCAAGCTCTTGCTGCTCCTCACCGCCCATTCCCAGCGCATCTACAGCACCACAGACATCAGGGCTCTGGACTTTCCCTGACGATCAGGGCTTCGACGTTTACCACCAGCTGAACCTGGGCGCCCACTGAAAAGAACCCCGAAAAATCACGAACGTCGGACAATTGCTCCCACACCAAAAGTGCCAGCAACACAAGCTCTTGCTGCTCCTCAGCGGCCATGGGCAGCGCATCTACAGCGCCACAGACATCGGGGCTCCGGGCTTTCCCTGACCAACAGGGCTTTGACTGTTACCACCAGCTGCAGCTGGGCTCCCACTGAAAAAAAACCCCGAATAATCACAAACGTCGGACGATTGCTCCCACACCCAAAGTGCCAGCCAGTCAAGCTCTTGCTGCTCCTCACCGGCCATTCCCAGCGCATCTACAGCACCACAGACATCGGGGCTCTACGCTTTCCCTGACCAAATGGGCTTCGACGTTTACCACCCGCTGCACCTGGGCGCCCACTGAAATAAAACCCCGAAAAATCACGAACGTCGGACAATTGCTCCCACACCGAAAGTGCCAGCAACTCAAGCTCTTGCTGCTACTCACCGGACTTTGGCAGTGCATCTACAGCACCACAGACATCGGGGTTCTCCGCTTTCCCTGAACAACAGGGCTTCGACGTTTACCACCAGCTGCACCTGGGCGCCCACTGAAAAAAATAAATGAAAAATCACGAACGTCGGACGATTGCTCCCACACCAAAAGTGCCAGCCAGTCAAGCTCTTGCTGCTCCTCACCGGCCATTCCCAGCGCATCTACAGCACCACAGACATCAGGGCTCTGGACTTTCCGTGACGATCAGGGCTTCGACGTTTACCACCAGCTGCACCTGGGCTCCCACTGAAAAGAACCCCGAAAAATCACGAACGTCGGACGATTGCTCCCACACCGAAAGTGCCAGCAACTCAAGCTCTTGCTGCTACTCACCGGCCATTCCCAGCGCATCTACAGCACTACAGACATCGGGGCTCCGGGCTTTCCCTGACGAACCAGGCTTCGACGTTTACCACCAGCTGCACCTGGGCGCCCACTGAAAAAAATAAACGAAAAATCACGAACATCGGACGATTGCTCCCACACCAAAAGTGCCAGCCAGTCAAGCTCTTGCTGCTCCTCCCCGGCCATTGGCAGCGCATCTACAGCACCACAGATATCGGGGCTCCGGGCTTTCCCTGACAAACAGGGCTTCGACGTTTACCACCAGCTGAACCTGGGCGCCCACTGGAAAAAATAAACGAAATACCACGAACATCAGAAGATTGCTCCCACACCGGAAGTGCCAGCCAGTCAAGCTCATGCTGCTCCTCACCGCCCATTCCCAGCGCATCTACAGCACCACAGACATCGTGGCTCTGGGCTTTCCCTGACCAACAGGACTTCGACGATTACCACCAGCTGCACCTGGGCGCCAACTGAAGTAAAACCCTGAAAAATCACGAACGTCGGACGATTGCTCCCACACCAAAAGTGCCAGCCTGTCAAGCTCTTGCTGCTCCTCACCGCCCATTCCCAGCGCATCTACAGCACCACAGACATCGGGGTTCTGCGCTTTCCCTGAATAACAGGGCTTCGACGTTTACCACCAGCTGCACCTGGGCGCCCACTGAAAAAAATAAACGAAAAATCAGGAACATCGGACGATTGCTCCCACACCAAAAGTGCCAGCCTGTCAAGCTCTTGCTGCCCCTCACCGCCCATTCCCAGCGCATCTACAGCACCACAGACATCGGGGCTCCGGGCTTTCCCTGATGAACAGGGCTTCGACGTTTACCACTCGCTGAACCTGGGCGCCCACTGAAAGTAAAACCCCGAAAAATCACGAACGTCGGACGATTGCTCCCACACCTGAAGTGCCAGCAACTCAAGCTCTTGCTGCTACTCACCGGCCATTGGCAGCGCATCTACAGCACCACAGACATCGGGGCTCCGGGCTTTCCCTGACGAACCGGGCTTCGACATTTACCACCAGCTGCACCTGGGTGCCCCCTGAAAAAAAAACCCCAAAAATCACAAACGTCGGACGATTCCTGCCACACCTTAAATGCCAGCCTGTCAAGCTCTTGCTGCTCCTCACCGGCCATTCCCAGCGCATCTACAACACCGCAGACATTGGGGCTCCGGGCTTTCCCTGACCAACAGGGCTTCGACGTTTACCACCACCTGAACCTGGGCTCCCACTGAAATAAAACCCCGAAAAACCACGAACGTCGGACGATTGCTCCCACACTAAAAGTGCCAGCCAGTCAAGCTCTTGCAGCTACTCACCGGACTTTGGCAGTGCATCTACAGCACCACAGACATCGGGGCTCCGGGCTTTCCCTGAACAACAGGGCTTCAACGTTTACCACCAGCTGCACCTGGTTGCCCACTGAAAAACAACCCTGAAAAATGACGAACGTCGGACGATTGCTCCCACACCACAAGTGCCAGACAGTCAAGCTCTAGCTGCTGAACACCGGCCATTGGCAGTGTATCTACAGCACCACAGACATCGGGGCTCCGGGCTTTCCCTGACCAACAGGGCTTCGACGTTTACCACCAGCTGAACCCGGGCGCCCACTGAAATAAAACCCCGAAAAATCACGAACGTCCGACGATTGCTCCCACACCCAAAGTGCCAGCCAGTCAAGCTCTTGCTGCTCCTCACCGGCCATTCCCAGCGCATCTACAGCACCACAGACATCGGGGCTCCGAGCTTTCCCTGATGAACAGGGCTTCGACGTTTACCACCAGCTGCACCTGGGCGCCCACTGAAAGTAAAACCCCGAAAAATCACGAACATCGGACGATTGCTCCCACAACGAAAGTGCCAGCCTGTCAAGCTCTTGCTGCTCCTCAACGGCCATTGGCAGCGCATCTACAGCACCACAGACATCGCGGCTCCAGGCTTTCCCTGACCAACAGGGCTTCGACGTTTACCACTTGCTGAACCTGTGCTCCCACTGAAAAGAACCCCGAAAAATCACAAACGTCGCACGATTGCTCCCACACTGAAAGTGCCAGCCTGTCAAGCTCTTGCTGCTCCTCACCGGCCATTCCCAGTGCATCTACAGCACCACAGACATCGGGGCTCCGGGCTTTCACTGACCAACACGGCTTCGACATTTACCACCCGCTGCACCTGGGTGCCCACTGGAAAAAACCCAGAAAAATCACGAACATCAGACGATTGCTCCCACACCGAAAGTGCCAGCCAGTCAAGCTCTTGCTGCTCCTCACCGCCCATTCCCAGCGCATCTACAGCACCACAGATATCGGGGCTCCGGGATTTTCCTGACCAACAGGGCTTCGAGATTTACCACCCGCTGAACCTGGGCGTCCACTGAAAAAAAATCCCCAGAAATCACAAACGTCCGACGATTGCTCCCTGTCGTAGTTCAGCCCCGATCAGACCAGACTACGCAGTCTGTCTCTCGTTCCCCCCACCTTCCGAGAGAATACGAGGAGATTATATAAGAAAAACGGCTCAAGGTTTGAGATAAGGACGGGGAGAAATCCTTAAAGTTACCGTCACGGGCAAAACAGACTCGACTTGGGGAAAACTATTCATTTATTTCTAAAATTAGCAGGAGAATGAGACAGGGAACAAGATAACCTCCCCCCACCCCTCCCTCTTCCCGGGCTTAACATTATCTCTCCTACCTTCCCCTCCCGAGCGGCACGGGGGGTTGGAAAAGGGAATGGGGGTCGCTGTCAGTTCATCACGCGTTGTTTTACGCCTCTGTATCATCGTCGGGGGAAGACCTCCTCGCATTCCTCCTCTGCTCCAGCGTGGGGTCCCTCCCACGGGCCACAGTCCTTCGTGAAACTGCTCCGGCGTGGGTCATCTCTTCCACGGGGTGCAGTCCCTCTAGAGCAGCTGTCCCAGCGGGCCCTCCACGGGGCACAGCCTCCTTCAGGCCTCCACCTGCTCCGGCGTGGGGTCCTCCACGGGCTGCAGGTGGATCTCTGCCCCTCCGTGGACCTCCATGGGCTGCAGGGGGACAACCTGCTCCACCATGGTCGTCACCACGAGTTGCAGAGGAATCTTGGCCAGGAGCCGCATTACTCCTCCCCCTCCTCCTTCACTGACCTTGGCGTCTGCAGCCGTTCCTCACAACAGGCTGGCAGACGCCTCTCAGGATCCTTTTTACATCTTATTCACTTCTCATCTCCTCTCCACTTCTTGCAGCCAGGCCGGGCCGAGTTGGGCCCAGTCGGCTGCCCGGCGGGAGGCCAGAGGGTGAGGCCTGCAAGGCCCACGAGGCTCGCGCTTCCCCCTCTCTGCCCCCCGCTCAGCTGCTTCACATCTTCTCCTCCCTCTTTTTCCTGTTTTCCCCTATTTAAATACGTTATCGCAGAGGCGTTATCAGGGGACATTCTGCTACCAATTGGCTTGGCCTTGGCCAGCAGCGGGTCCGCCCTAGGCCCGGCCGAGTCCACTGAACAAAGGGGAGCGACTTCTAGCAGTTTCCTACAGAAGCTGCCACCTTAGGCCCCCCCTCACTAACAAAACCAGAACATTCCACCCCTCGCCTCTGCGAATTACGTATTTAAGTATTATAAATAAAATACACACACATCAACAGAAGAAAATAGAATTCCCCGCACCAAAATCAAAATAATATCCTCACAACACCAACAGTGGGTAGACAATTAACAAACAATTCACCACTTATCCCTTCACCACAATCAGAACATAAATTCCCCATAATCATTTTGCTCTTTTGTCAAGTTCAGTCCCTGTTTTGCCCGTTACTGCTCCCAATTAAACTCAATCCTTACCTCAAATTCCTCGAGCCCCACGTTGGGCGCCAAAATAACTGTCGTAGTTCAGCCCCAACGCAGACCAGACTACGCAGTCTCTCTCTCACTCCCCCCACTCTCTGAGAGAATAGGAGGAGATTTGACAAACAAAAAAAAACCAGGGAAAAAAAAAACCAAACACGCGGGTTGAGATTGAACAAAAAGTAAATTTAACAGTAATGACAGAAGAAAACAAGACAGTGATGGAACACAAATACAGTACAATAACTCACAACAGAACTCCACATCCAGTCTCTTCCAACTAGCAAGGGCCTCCCTTCAGCACCCTCCTCACTTACATACTGAGCATGATGTCAGATGGGATGGAATAGCCCTTTGGCTAATTTGGGTAAATTAACCCCAGCTGTTAGCTAATTATTGAACTATCCCAGCCATAGGGGCTAACAGCTTCAGTTCTCCACCCAGCTCAGGTAAATATTAACTCTATCCTAGCCAAACCCAGGACACTCCCACACCGAAAGTGCCAGCCTGTCAAGCTCTTGCTGCTCCTCACCGGCCATTGGCAGCGCATGTACAGCACCACAGACATCGGGGCTCCGGGCTTTCCCTGACCAACAGGCCTTCGACGTTTACCATCAGCTGCACCTGGGCGCCCACTGAAAAAAATAACGAAATATCACGAACATCAGACGATTGCTCCCACACCGAAAGTGCCAGCAACTCAAGCTCATGCTGCTTCTCACCGGACTTTGGCAGTGCATCTACAGCACCACAGACATCGCGGCTCCGGGCTTTCCCTGACCAACAGGGCTTCGACGTTTACCACCAGGTGCACCTGCGCTCCCACTGAAAAAAAACCCCGAAAAATCACGAACGTCGGACGATTACTCCCACACCGAAAGTGCCAGCAACTAAAGCTCCTGCTGCTACTCACCGGACATTGGCAGTGCATCTACAGCACCACAGACATCGGGGCTCCGGGCTTTCCCTGACCAACAGGGCTTCGATGTTTACCACCAGCTGCACCTGGGCGCCCACTGAAAAAAAACCCCGAAAAATCACAAACGTTGGACGATTCCTGCCACACCTTAAATGCCAGCCTGTCAAGCTCTTGCTGCTCCTCACCGCCCATTCCCAGCGCTTCTACAGCACCACAGACATCAGGGCTCTGGACTTTCCCTGACGATCAGGGCTTCGACGTTTACCACCAGCTGAACCTGGGCGCCCACTGAAAAGAACCCCGAAAAATCACGAACGTCGGACAATTGCTCCCACACCAAAAGTGCCAGCAACACAAGCTCTTGCTGCTCCTCAGCGGCCATGGGCAGCGCATCTACAGCGCCACAGACATCGGGGCTCCGGGCTTTCCCTGACCAACAGGGCTTTGACTGTTACCACCCGCTGCACCTGGGCGCCCACTGAAATAAAACCCCGAAAAATCACAAACGTCGGACAATTGCTCCCACACCGAAAGTGCCAGCAACTCAAGCTCTTGCTGCTACTCACCGGACTTTGGCAGTGCATCTACAGCACCACAGACATCGGGGTTCTCCGCTTTCCCTGAACAACAGGGCTTCGACGTTTACCACCAGCTGCACCTGGGTGCCCACTGAAAAAAATAAATGAAAAATCACGAACGTCGGACGATTGCTCCCACACCAAAAGTGCCAGCCAGTCAAGCTCTTGCTGCTCCTCACCGGCCATTCCCAGCGCATCTACAGCACCACCGACACCGGGGCTCCGGGCTTTCCCTGACCAACAGGGCTTCGACGTTTACCACCAGCTGCACCTGGGCGCCCACCTAAAAAAAAACCCCAAAAATCACAAATGTCGGACGATTGCTCCCACACCTTAATTGTCATCGGGTCACGCTACTGATACTCCTCATGGGCCATTGCCAGCGCATCTACAGCCCCACAGACATCGGGGCTCCGGGCTTTCCCTGACCATCAGGGCTTAGAAGTTTACCACCAGCAGAACCTGGGCGCCCACTGAAAGTAAAACCCCGAAGAATCACGAACGTCGGACGATTATTCCCACAGCGAAAGTGCCAGCCAGTCAAGCTCTTGCTGCTCCTCACCGGCCATTCCCAGCGCATCTACAGCACCACAGACATCGGGGCTCCGGGCTTTCCCTGACCAACAGGGCTTCGACGTTTACCACCCGCTGCACCTGGGTGCCGCCTGAAAAAAAAACTCCAACAATCACAAATGTCGGACGATTCCTGCCACACCTTAAATGCCAGCCTGTCAAGCTCTTGCTGCTCCTCACCGGACATTCCCAGCGCATCTATAGCACCACAGACATCAGGGCTCTGGAATTTCCCTGACGAACAGGGCTTCGACATTTACCACCAGCTGCACCTGGGCTCCCACTGAAAAAAAAACCGCAAAAATCACGAACGTCGGACGATTGCTCCCACACCGAAAGTGCCAGCCTGTCAAGCTCTTGCTGCTCCTCACCGTCCATTCCCAGCGCATCTACAGCACCACAGGTATCGGGGCTCCGGGCTTTCCCTGACCAACAGGGCTTCGACATTTACCACCAGCTGCACCTGGGCTCCCACTGAAATAAAACCCCGAAAAATCACGAACGTCGGACGATTGCTCCCACACCAAAAGTGCCAGCAACTCAAGCTCTTGCTGCTCCTCACCGGACTTTGGCAGTGCATCTACAGCACCACAGACATCGGGGCTCCGGGATTTCCCTGACCAACAGGGCTTCGACGTTTACCACCAGCTGAACCTGGGCGCCCACTGAAAAAAAACCCCGAAAAATCACGAACGTCGGACTATTGCTCCCACACCGAAAGTGCCAGCCAGTCAAGCTCTTGCTGCTCCTCACCGCCCATTCCCAGCGCATCTACAGCACCAAAGACATCGCGGCTCTGGGCTTTCCCTGACGAACCGGGCTTCGACATTTACCACCAGCTGCACCTGGGTGCCCCCTGAAAAAAAAAACCCAGAAATCACAAATGTCGGACGATTCCTGCCACACCTTAAATGCCAGCCTGTCAAGCTCTTGCTGCTACTCACCGGCCATTCCCAGCGCATCTACAGCACCACAGGTATCGGGGCTCCGGGCTTTCCCTGACCAACAGGGCTTCGACATTTACCACCAGCTGCACCTAGTTGCCCACTGAAAAAAAACCCCGAAAAATCACGAACATCGGACGATTGCTCCCACACCCAAAGTGCCAGCCAGTCAAGCTCTTGCTGCTCCTCACCGCCCATTCCCAGCGCATCTACAGCACCACAGACATCGGGGCTCCGGGCTTTCCCTGACCAACAGGGCTTCGACGTTTACCACCAGCTGCACCTGGGCGCCCACTGAAAAAAACCCCGAAAAATCACAAACGTCGGACTACTGATCCCACACTGAAAGTGCCAGCCAGTCAAGCTCTTGCTGCTCCTCACCGGCCATTCCCAGCGCATCTACAGCACCACAGACATCGGGGCTCCGGGCTTTCCCTGACCAACAGGGCTTCGACGTTTACCACCAGCTGAACCTGGGCGCCCACTGAAAGTAAAACCCCAAAGAATCACGAACGTCGGACGATTGCTCCCACACCGAAAGTGCCAGCAACTCAAGCTCCTGCTGCTCCTCACCGGCCATTCCCAGCGCATCTACAGCACCACAGACATCGGGGCTCCGGGCTTTCCCTGACCAACAGGGCTTCGACATTTACCACCAGCTGCACCTGGGCGCCCACTGAAATAAAACCCCGAAAAATCACGAACGTCGGACGATTGCTCCCACAACGAAAGTGCCAGCCTGTCAAGGTCTTGCTGCTCCTCACCGCCCATTGGCAGCGCATCTACAGCACCACAGACATCGGGGCTCCGGGCTTTCCCTGACCAACAGGGCTTCGACATTTACCACCAGCTGCACCTGGGCGCCCACTGAAAGTAAAACCCCGAAGAATCACGAACGTCGGACGATTGCTCGCACACCGAAAGTGCCAGCAACTCAAGCTCTTGCTGGTACTCACCGGACTTTGGCAGTGCATCTACAGCACCACAGACATCGGGGCTCCGGGCTTTCCCTGAACAACAGGGCTTCAACGTTTACCACCAGCTGCACCTGGGCGCCCACTGAAAAAAATAAACGAAAAATCACGAACATCGCACGATTGCTCCCACACCGAAAGTGCCAGCAAATCAAGCTCTTGCTGCTCCTCACCGGCCATTCCCAGCGCATCTACAGCACCACAGACATCGCGGCTCCGGGCTTTCCCTGACCAACAGGGCTTCGACATTTACCACCAGCTGCACCTGGTTACACACTGAAAAAAAACCCTGAAAAATCACAAACGTCGGACGATTGCTCCCACACCCAAAGTGCCAGCCAGTCAAGCTCTTGCTGCTCCTCACCGGACTTTGGCAGTGCATCTACAGCACCACAGACATCGGGGCTCCGGGCTTTCCCTGACCAACAGGGCTTCGACGTTTACCACCAGCTGCACCTGGGCTCCCACTGAAAAAAAACCCCGAATAATCACAAACATCGGACTATTGCTCCCACACCAAAAGTGCCAGCCAGTCAAGCTCTTGCTGCTCCTCACCGGCCATTCCCAGCGCATCTACAGCACCACAGACATCGGGGCTCCGGGCTTTCCCTGACCAACTGGGCTTCGACGTTTACCACCCGCTGCACCTGGGCGCCCACTGAAAAAAATAAACGAAAAATCACAAACGTCGGACGATTCCTCCCACACCGAAAGTGCCAGCCAGTCAAGCTCTTGCTGCTCCTCACCGGCCATTGCCAGCCCATCTACAGCACCACAGACATCGCGGCTCCGGGCTTTCCCTGACGAACCGGGCTTCGACATTTACCACCAGCTGCACCTGGGCGCCCACTGAAAGTAAAACCCCGAAGAATCACGAACGTCGGACGATTGCTCGCACACCGAAAGTGCCAGCCAGTCAAGCTCTTGCTGCTCCTTACTGGCCATTGCCAGCCCATCTACAGCACCACAGACATCGGGGCTCCGGGCTTTCCCTGATGAACAGGGCTTCGACATTTACCATCAGCTGCACCTGGGCGCCCACTGAAAGTAAAACCCCGAAAAATCACGAACGTCGGACGATTCCTCCCACACCGAAAGTGCCAGCAACTCAAGCTCTTGCTGGTACTCACCGGACTTTGGCAGTGCATCTACAGCACCACAGACATCGGGGCTCCGGGCTTTCCCTGAACAACAGGGCTTCAACGTTTACCACCAGCTGCACCTGGGCGCCCACTGAAAAAAATAAACGAAAAATCACGAACATCGCACGATTGCTCCCACACCGAAAGTGCCAGCAACACAAGCTCTTGCTGCTCCTCACCGGCCATTCCCAGCGCATCTACAGCACCACAGACATCGGGGCTCCGGGCTTTCCCTGACCAACAGGGCTTCGACATTTACCACCAGCTGCACCTGGTCACCCACTGAAATAAAACCCCCAAAAATCACAAACGTCGGACGATTGCTCCCACACCCAAAGTGCCAGCCAGTCAAGCTCTTGCTGCTCCTCACCGGACTTTGGCAGTGCATCTACAGCACCACAGACATCGGGGCTCCGGGCTTTCCCTGACCAACAGGGCTTCGACGTTTACCACCAGCTGCACCTGGGCGCCCACTGAAAAAAAACCCCGAATAATCACAAACATCGGACGATTGCTCCCACACCAAAAGTGCCAGACAGTCAACCTCTTGCTGCTCCTCACCGGCCATTGGCAGCGCATCTACAGCACCACAGACATCGGGGCTCCGGGCGTTCCCTGACCAACAGGGCTTCGACGTTTACCACCAGCTGCACCTGGGTGCCCACTGAAAAAAACCCCGAAAAATCACGAACGTCGGACGATTGCTCCCACACCAGAAGTGCCAGCCAGTCAAGCTCTTGCTGCTCCTCACCGGCCATTGGCAGCGCATCTACAGCACCACAGACATCGCGGCTCTGGGCTTTCCCTGACCAACAGGCCTTCGACATTTACCACCAGCTGCACCTAGTTGGCCACTGAAAAAAAACCCTGAAAAATCAAAAACGTCGGACAATTGATCCAACACCGAAAGTGCCAGCAACTCAAGCTCTTGCTGCTCCTCACCGGACTTTGGCAGTGCATCTACAGCACCACAGACATCGGAGCTCCGGGCTTTCCCTGACCAACAGGGCTTCGACGTTTACCACTCGCTGCACCTGGGATCCCACTGAAAAGAACCCCGAAAAATCACGAACGTCGGACGATTGCTCCCACACCGAAAGTGCCAGCAACACAAGCTCTTTCTGCTCCTCACCGGCCATTCCCAGCGCATCTACAGCACCACAGACATCGGGGCTCCGGGCTTTCCCTGACCAACAGGGCTTCGACGTTTACCACCAGCTGAACCTGGGCGCCCACTGGAAAAAAAACCCGAAAAATCACGAACGTCGGACGATTGTTCCCACATTGAAAGTGCCAGCCAGTCAAGCTCTTGCTGCTCCTCACCGGCCATTCCCAGCGCATCTACAGCACCACAGATATCGGGGTTCTGCGCTTTCCCTGACCAACAGGGCTTCGACGTTTACCACCAGCTGAACCTGGGCGCCCGCTGAAAAAAATAAAAGAAAAATCACGAACATCGGACGATTGCTCCAACACCGAAAGTGCCAGACAGTCAAGTTCTTGCTGCTCCTCACCGGCCATTGGCAGCTCATCTACAGCACCACAGACATCGGGGCTCCGGGCTTTCCCTGACCAACAGGGCTTCGACGTTTACCACCAGCTGAACCTGGGCGCCCACTGAAAGTAAAACCCCGAAAAATCACGAACGTCGGACGATTGCTCCCACACCGAAAGTGCCAGCAACTCAAGCTCTTGCTGCTCCTCACCGGCCATTCCCAGCGCATCTACAGCACCACAGACATCGGGGCTCTGGGCTTTCCCTGACCAACAGGGCTTCGACGTTTACCACCAGCTGCACCTGGTTACCCACTGAAAAAAAACCCTGAAAAATCACGAACGTCGGACGATTGCTCCCACACCGAAAGTGCCAGCCAGTCAAGCTCTTGCTGCTCCTCACCGGCCATTGCCAGCGCATCTACAGCACCACAGATATCGGGGTTCTGCGCTTTCCCTGACCAACAGGGCTTCGACGTTTACCACCAGCTGAACCTGGGCGCCCGCTGAAAAAAATAAAAGAAAAATCACGAACATCGGACGATTGCTCCCACACCGAAAGTGCCAGCCAGTCAAGCTCTTGCTGCTCCTCACCGGCCATTCCCAGCGCATCTACAACACCACAGACATCGGGGCTGTGGGCTTTCCCTGACCAACAGGGCTTCGACATTTACCACCAGCTGAACCTGGTTACCCACTGAAAAAAAACCCTGAAAAATCAAAAACGTCGGACGATTGCTCCCACACCGAAAGTGCCAGCAACTCAAGCTCTTGCTGCTCCTCACCGGCCATTCCCAGCGCATCTACAGCACCACAGACATCGGGGTTCTGCGCTTTCCCTGACCAACAGGGCTTCGACGTTTACCACCACCTGAACCTGGGCTCCCACTGAAATAAAACCCTGAAAAACCACGAACGTCGGACGATTGCTCCCACACTAAAAGTGCCAGCCAGTCAAGCTCTTGCAGCTACTCACCGGACTTTGGCAGTGCAGCTACAGCACCACAGACATCGGGGCTCCGGGCTTTCCCTGACCAACAGGGCTTCGACGTTTACCACCAGCTGAACCCGGGCGCCCACTGAAATAAAACCCCGAAAAATCACGAACGTCCGACGATTGCTCCCACACCAAAAGTGCCAGCCAGTCAAGCTCTTGCTGCTCCTCACCGGCCATTCCCAGCGCATCTACAGCACCACAGACATCGGGGCTCCGAGCTTTCCCTGATGAACAGGGCTTCGACGTTTACCACCAGCTGCACCTGGGCGCCCACTGAAAGTAAAACCTCGAAAAATCACGAACATCGGACGATTGCTCCCACAACGAAAGTGCCAGCCTGTCAAGCTCTTGCTGCTCCTCAACGGCCATTGGCAGCGCATCTACAGCACCACAGACATCGCGGCTCCAGGCTTTCCCTGACCAACAGGGCTTCGACGTTTACCACCAGCTGCACCTGGTTACGCACTGAAAAAAAACCCTGAAAAATCAAAAACGTCGGACGATTGATCCCACACCGAAAGTGCCAGCAACTCAAGCTCTTGCTGTTCCTCACCGGACAGTGGCAGTGCATCTACAGCACCACAGACATCGGGGCTCCGGGCTTTCCCTGACCAACAGGGCTTCGACGATTACCACTTGCTGAACCTGTGCTCCCACTGAAAAGAACCCCGAAAAATCACAAACGTCGCACGATTGCTCCCACACTGAAAGTGCCAGCCTGTCAAGCTCTTGCTGCTCCTCACCGGCCATTCCCAGTGCATCTACAGCACCACAGACATCGGGGCTCCGGGCTTTCACTGACCAACACGGCTTCGACATTTACCACCCGCTGCACCTGGGTGCCCACTGGAAAAAACCCAGAAAAATCACGAACATCAGACGATTGCTCCCACACCGAAAGTGCCAGCCAGTCAAGCTCTTGCTGCTCCTCACCGCCCATTCCCAGCGCATCTACAGCACCACAGATATCGGGGCTCCGGGATTTTCCTGACCAACAGGGCTTCGAGATTTACCACCCGCTGAACCTGGGCGTCCACTGAAAAAAAATCCCCAGAAATCACAAACGTCCGACGATTGCTCCCTGTCGTAGTTCAGCCCCGATCAGACCAGACTACGCAGTCTGTCTCTCGTTCCCCCCACCTTCCGAGAGAATACGAGGAGATTAT
This sequence comes from Chlamydotis macqueenii, assembly GCF_036417535.1. Lineage (NCBI taxonomy): Eukaryota > Metazoa > Chordata > Aves > Otidiformes > Otididae > Chlamydotis > Chlamydotis macqueenii. The sequence goes on from NW_028239065.1 coordinate 258,731, forward strand.
ATAAGAAAAACGGCTCAAGGTTTGAGATAAGGACGGGGAGAAATCCTTAAAGTTACCATCACGGGCAAAACAGACTCGACTTGGGGAAAACTATTCATTTATTTCTAAAATTAGCAGGAGAATGAGACAGGGAACAAGATAACCTCCCCCCACCCCTCCCTCTTCCCGGGCTTAACATTATCTCTCCTACCTTCCCCTCCCGAGCGGCACGGGGGGTTGGAAAAGGGAATGGGGGTCGCTGTCAGTTCATCACGCGTTGTTTTACGCCTCTGTATCATCGTCGGGGGAAGACCTCCTCGCATTCCTCCTCTGCTCCAGCGTGGGGTCCCTCCCACGGGCCACAGTCCTTCGTGAAACTGCTCCGGCGTGGGTCATCTCTTCCACGGGGTGCAGTCCCTCTAGAGCAGCTGTCCCAGCGGGCCCTCCACGGGGCACAGCCTCCTTCAGGCCTCCACCTGCTCCGGCGTGGGGTCCTCCACGGGCTGCAGGTGGATCTCTGCCCCTCCGTGGACCTCCATGGGCTGCAGGGGGACAACCTGCTCCACCATGGTCGTCACCACGAGTTGCAGAGGAATCTTGGCCAGGAGCCGCATTACTCCTCCCCCTCCTCCTTCACTGACCTTGGCGTCTGCAGCCGTTCCTCACAACAGGCTGGCAGACGCCTCTCAGGATCCTTTTTACATCTTATTCACTTCTCATCTCCTCTCCACTTCTTGCAGCCAGGCCGGGCCGAGTTGGGCCCAGTCGGCTGCCCGGCGGGAGGCCAGAGGGTGAGGCCTGCAAGGCCCACGAGGCTCGCGCTTCCCCCTCTCTGCCCCCCGCTCAGCTGCTTCACATCTTCTCCTCCCTCTTTTTCCTGTTTTCCCCTATTTAAATACGTTATCGCAGAGGCGTTATCAGGGGACATTCTGCTACCAATTGGCTTGGCCTTGGCCAGCAGCGGGTCCGCCCTAGGCCCGGCCGAGTCCACTGAACAAAGGGGAGCGACTTCTAGCAGTTTCCTACAGAAGCTGCCACCTTAGGCCCCCCCTCACTAACAAAACCAGAACATTCCACCCCTCGCCTCTGCGAATTACGTATTTAAGTATTATAAATAAAATACACACACATCAACAGAAGAAAATAGAATTCCCCGCACCAAAATCAAAATAATATCCTCACAACACCAACAGTGGGTAGACAATTAACAAACAATTCACCACTTATCCCTTCACCACAATCAGAACATAAATTCCCCATAATCATTTTGCTCTTTTGTCAAGTTCAGTCCCTGTTTTGCCCGTTACTGCTCCCAATTAAACTCAATCCTTACCTCAAATTCCTCGAGCCCCACGTTGGGCGCCAAAATAACTGTCGTAGTTCAGCCCCAACGCAGACCAGACTACGCAGTCTCTCTCTCACTCCCCCCACTCTCTGAGAGAATAGGAGGAGATTTGACAAACAAAAAAAAACCAGGGAAAAAAAAAACCAAACACGCGGGTTGAGATTGAACAAAAAGTAAATTTAACAGTAATGACAGAAGAAAACAAGACAGTGATGGAACACAAATACAGTACAATAACTCACAACAGAACTCCACATCCAGTCTCTTCCAACTAGCAAGGGCCTCCCTTCAGCACCCTCCTCACTTACATACTGAGCATGATGTCAGATGGGATGGAATAGCCCTTTGGCTAATTTGGGTAAATTAACCCCAGCTGTTAGCTAATTATTGAACTATCCCAGCCATAGGGGCTAACAGCTTCAGTTCTCCACCCAGCTCAGGTAAATATTAACTCTATCCTAGCCAAACCCAGGACACTCCCACACCGAAAGTGCCAGCCTGTCAAGCTCTTGCTGCTCCTCACCGGCCATTGGCAGCGCATCTACAGCACCACAGACATCGGGGCTCCGGGCTTTCCCTGACCAACAGGGCTCAGAAGTTTACCACCAGCTGAACCTGGGCGCCCACTGAAAAAAAACCCTGAAAAATTAAAAACGACGGACGATTGCTCCCACACCGAAAGTGCCAGCCAGTCAAGCTCTTGCTGCTGCTCACCGGCCATTGGCAGCGCATGTACAGCACCACAGACATCAGGGCTCCGGGCTTTCCCTGACCAACAGGCCTTCGACGTTTACCATCAGCTGCACCTGGGCGCCCACTGAAAAAAATAACGAAATATCACGAACATCAGACGATTGCTCCCACACCGAAAGTGCCAGCAACTCAAGCTCATGCTGCTTCTCACCGGACTTTGGCAGTGCATCTACAGCACCACAGACATCGCGGCTCCGGGCTTTCCCTGACCAACAGGGCTTCGACGTTTACCACCAGGTGCACCTGCGCTCCCACTGAAAAAAAACCCCGAAAAATCACGAACGTCGGACGATTACTCCCACACCGAAAGTGCCAGCAACTAAAGCTCCTGCTGCTACTCACCGGACATTGGCAGTGCATCTACAGCACCACAGACATCGGGGCTCCGGGCTTTCCCTGACCAACAGGGCTTCGATGTTTACCACCAGCTGCACCTGGGCGCCCACTGAAAAAAAACCCCGAAAAATCACAAACGTTGGACGATTCCTGCCACACCTTAAATGCCAGCCTGTCAAGCTCTTGCTGCTCCTCACCGCCCATTCCCAGCGCATCTACAGCACCACAGACATCAGGGCTCTGGACTTTCCCTGACGATCAGGGCTTCGACGTTTACCACCAGCTGAACCTGGGCGCCCACTGAAAAGAACCCCGAAAAATCACGAACGTCGGACAATTGCTCCCACACCAAAAGTGCCAGCAACAGAAGCTCTTGCAGCTCCTCAGCGGCCATGGGCAGCGCATCTACAGCGCCACAGACATCGGGGCTCCGGGCTTTCCCTGACCAACAGGGCTTTGACTGTTACCACCAGCTGCACCTGGGCTCCCACTGAAAAAAAACCCCGAATAATCACAAACGTCGGACGATTGCTCCCACACCCAAAGTGCCAGCCAGTCAAGCTCTTGCTGCTCCTCACCGGCCATTCCCAGCGCATCTACAGCACCACAGACATCGGGGCTCTACGCTTTCCCTGACCAACAGGGCTTCGACGTTTACCACCCGCTGCACCTGGGCGCCCACTGAAATAAAACCCCGAAAAATCACAAACGTCGGACAATTGCTCCCACACCGAAAGTGCCAGCAACTCAAGCTCTTGCTGCTACTCACCGGACTTTGGCAGTGCATCTACAGCACCACAGACATCGGGGTTCTCCGCTTTCCCTGAACAACAGGGCTTCGACGTTTACCACCAGCTGCACCTGGGCGCCCACTGAAAAAAATAAATGAAAAATCACGAACGTCGGACGATTGCTCCCACACCAAAAGTGCCAGCCAGTCAAGCTCTTGCTGCTCCTCACCGGCCATTCCCAGCGCATCTACAGCACCACCGACACCGGGGCTCCGGGCTTTCCCTGACCAACAGGGCTTCGACGTTTACCACCAGCTGCACCTGGGCGCCCACCTAAAAAAAATCCCCAAAAATCACAAATGTCGGACGATTGCTCCCACACCTTAATTGTCATCGGGTCACGCTACTGATACTCCTCATGGGCCATTGCCAGAGCATCTACAGCCCCACAGACATCGGGGCTCCGGGCTTTCCCTGACCAACAGGGCTTAGAAGTTTACCACCAGCAGAACCTGGGCGCCCACTGAAAGTAAAACCCCGAAGAATCACGAACGTCGGACGATTATTCCCACAGCGAAAGTGCCAGCAACTCAAGTTCCTCCTGCTACTCACCGGACTTTGGCAGTGCATCTACAGCACCACAGACATCGGGGCTCCGGGCTTTCCCTGACCAACAGGGCTTCGACGTTTACCACCCGCTGCACCTGGGCGCCCACGGAAAAAAAACCCCGAAAAATCACGAACGTCGGACGATTCCTCCCACACCGAAAGTGCCAGCAACTCAAGCTCTTGCTGCTACTCACCGGACTTTGGCAGTGCATCTACAGCACCACAGACATCGGGGTTCTGCGCTTTCCCTGACCAACAGGGCTTCAACGTTTACCACCCGCTGCACCTGGGCGCCCACTGAAATAAAACCCCGAAAAATCACGAACGTCCGACGATTGCTCCCACACCCAAAGTGCCAGCAACTCAAGCTCTTGCTGCTACTCACCGGACTTTGGCAGTGCATCTACAGCACCACAGACATCGGGGCTCCGGGCTTTCCCTGACCAACAGGGCTTCGACATTTACCACCAGCTGCACCTGGGCTCCCACTGAAATAAAACCCCGAAAAATCACGAACGTCGGACTATTGCTCCCACACCGAAAGTGCCAGCAACTCAAGCTCTTGCTGCTACTCACCGGACTTTGGGAGTGCATCTACAGCACCACAGACATCGGGGTTCTACGCTTTCCCTGACCAAGAGGGCTTCGACATTTACCATCAGCTGCACCTGGGCGCCCACTGAAAAAAATAAACGAAAAATCATGAACATCGGACGATTGCTCCCACACCGAAAGTGCCAGCCAGTCAAGCTCTTGCTGCTCCTCACCGGCCATTCCCAGCGCATCTACAGCACCACAGACATCGGGGCTCCGGGCTTTCCCTGACCAACAGGGCTTCGACGTTTACCACCAGCTGAACCTGGGCGCCCACTGAAATAAAACCCCCAAAAATCACGAACGTCGGACGATTGTTCCCACATTGAAAGTGCCAGCCAGTCAAGCTCTTGCTGCTCCTCACCGGCCATTCGCAGCGCATCTACAGCACCACAGACATCGGGGCTCTGCGCTTTCCCTGACCAACAGGGCTTCGACGTTTACCACCAGCTGCACCTGGGCGCCCACTGAAAAAAATAAACGAAAAATCACGAACATCGGACGATTGCTCCCACACCGAAAGTGCCAGACAGTCAAGCTCTTGCTGCTACTCACCGCCCATTGGCAGGGCATCTACAGCACCACAGACATCGGGGCTCCGAGCTTTCCCTGACCAACAGGGCTTCAACGTTTACCACCAGCGGCACCTGGGCGCCCACTGAAATAAAACCCCGAAAAATCACGAACGTCGGACGATTGCTCCCACACCGAAAGTGCCAGCAACATAAGCTCTTGCTGCTCCCCACCGGCCATTGGCAGCGCAACTACAGCACCACAGACATCGGGGCTCCGGGCTTTCCCTGACCAACAGGCCTTCGACGATTACCACCAGCTGAACCTGGGCGCCCACTGAAAAAAAACCCTGAAAAATGACGAACGTCGGACGATTGCTCCCACACCAAAAGTGCCAGACAGTCAAGCTCTAGCTGCTGAACACCGGCCATTCCCAGCGCATCTACAGCACCACAGACATCGGGGCTCCGGGCTTTCCCTGACCAACAGGGCTTCGACATTTACCACCAGCTGCACCTGGGCGCCCACTGAAATAAAACCCCCAAAAATCACGAACGTCGGACGATTCCTCCCACACCGAAAGTGCCAGCCAGTCAAGCTCTTGCTGCTCCTCACCGGACTTTGGCAGTGCATCTACAGCACCACAGACATCGGGGCTCCGGGCTTTCCCTGACCATCAGGGCTTCGACATTTACCACCAGCTGCACCTGGGCGCCCACTGAAAAAAAACCCCGAATAATCACAAACATCGGACGATTGCTCCCACACCAAAAGTGCCAGACAGTCAACCTCTTGCTGCTCCTCACCGGCCATTGGCAGCGCATCTACAGCACCACAGACATCGGGGCTCCGGGCGTTCCCTGACCAACAGGGCTTCGACGTTTACCACCAGCTGCACCTGGGTGCCCACTGAAAAAAACCCCGAAAAATCACGAACGTCGGACGATTGCTCCCACACCAGAAGTGCCAGCCAGTCAAGCTCTTGCTGCTCCTCACCGGTCATTGGCAGCGCATCTACAGCACCACAGACATCGCGGCTCTGGGCTTTCCCTGACCAACAGGCCTTCGACATTTACCACCAGCTGCACCTAGTTGGCCACTGAAAAAAAACCCTGAAAAATCAAAAACGTCGGACAATTGATCCAACACCGAAAGTGCCAGCCAGTCAAGCTCTTGCTGCTCCTCACCGGACTTTGGCAGTGCATCTACAGCACCACAGACATCGGAGCTCCGGGCTTTCCCTGACCAACAGGGCTTCGACGTTTACCACTCGCTGCACCTGGGCTCCCACTGAAAAGAACCCCGAAAAATCACGAACGTCGGACGATTGCTCCCACACCGAAAGTGCCAGCAACACAAGCTCTTTCTGCTCCTCACCGGCCATTCCCAGCGCATCTACAGCACCACAGACATCGGGGCTCCGGGCTTTCCCTGACCAACAGGGCTTCGACGTTTACCACCAGCTGAACCTGGGCGCCCACTGGAAAAAAAACCCGAAAAATCACGAACGTCGGACGATTGTTCCCACATTGAAAGTGCCAGCCTGTCAAGCTCTTGCTGCTCCTCACCGGCCATTCCCAGCGCATCTACAGCACCACAGATATCGGGGTTCTGCGCTTTCCCTGACCAACAGGGCTTCGACGTTTACCACCAGCTGAACCTGGGCGCCCGCTGAAAAAAATAAAAGAAAAATCACGAACATCGGACGATTGCTCCCACACCGAAAGTGCCAGACAGTCAAGCTCTTGCTGCTCCTCACCGGCCATTGGCAGCTCATCTACAGCACCACAGACATCGGGGCTCCGGGCTTTCCCTGACCAACAGGGCTTCGACGTTTACCACCAGCTGAACCTGGGCGCCCACTGAAAGTAAAACCCCGAAAAATCACGAACGTCGGACGATTGCTCCCACACCGAAAGTGCCAGCAACTCAAGCTCTTGCTGCTCCTCACCGCCCATTCCCAGCGCATCTACAGCACCACAGACATCGGGGCTCTGGGCTTTCCCTGACCAACAGGGCTTCGACGTTTACCACCAGCTGCACCTGGTTACCCACTGAAAAAAAACCCTGAAAAATCACGAACGTCGGACGATTGCTCCCACACCGAAAGTGCCAGCCAGTCAAGCTCTTGCTGCTCCTCACCGGCCATTCCCAGCGCATCTACAGCACCACAGATATCGGGGTTCTGCGCTTTCCCTGACCAACAGGGCTTCGACGTTTACCACCAGCTGAACCTGGGCGCCCGCTGAAAAAAATAAAAGAAAAATCACGAACATCGGACGATTGCTCCCACACCGAAAGTGCCAGCCAGTCAAGCTCTTGCTGCTCCTCACCGGCCATTCCCAGCGCATCTACAACACCACAGACATCGGGGCTGTGGGCTTTTCCCTGACCAACAGGGCTTCGACATTTACCACCAGCTGAACCTGGTTACCCACTGAAAAAAAACCCTGAAAAAGCAAAAACGTCGGACGATTGCTCCCACACCGAAAGTGCCAGCAACTCAAGCTCTTGCTGCTCCTCACCGGCCATTCCCAGCGCATCTACAGCACCACAGACATCGGGGTTCTGCGCTTTCCATGACCAACAGGGCTTCGACGTTTACCACCAGCTGCACCTGGGCGCCCACTGAAAAAAATAAAAGAAAAATCACGAACATCGGACGATTGCTCCCACACCAAAAGTGCCAGCAACTCAAGCTCTTGCTGCTCCTCACCGGACTTTGGCAGCGCATCTACAGCACCACAGACATCGGGGCTCCGGGCTTTCCCTGACCAACAGGGCTTCGACGTTTACCACCAGCTGCACCTGGGCGCCCACTGAAATAAAACCCCGAAAAATCACGAACGTCGGACGATTGCTCCCACACTGAAAGTGCCAGCCAGTCAAGCTCTTGCTGCTCCTCACCGGCCATTCCCAGCGCATCTACAGCACCACAGACATCGGCGCTCCGGGCTTTCCCTGACCAACAGGGCTTCGACATTTACCACCAGCTGCACCTGGGCTCCCACTGAAATAAAACCCCGAAAAATCACGAACGTCGGACGATTGCTCCCACACCGAAAGTGCCAGCCAGTCAAGCTCTTGCTCCTACTCACCGGACTTTGGCAGCGCATCTACAGCACCACAGACATCGGGGCTCTGGGCTTTCCCTGACCAACAGGGCTTCGACGTTTACCACCAGCTGCACCTGGGCGCCCACTGAAAAAAAACCCCGAAAAATCACGAACGTCGGACGATTGTTCCCACACCGAAAGTGCCAGCAACACAAGCTCTTGCTGCTCCTCACCGGCCATCCCCAGCGCATCTACAGCACCACAGACATCGGGGCTCCGGGCTTTCCCTGACCAACAGGCCTTCGACATTTACCACCAGCTGCACCTGGTTACCCACTGAAAAAAAACCCTGAAAAATCAAAAACGTCGGACGATTGCTCCCACACCGAAAGTGCCAGCAACTCAAGCTCTTGCTGCTCCTCACCGGCCACTGGCAGCGCATCTACAGCACCACAGACATCGGGGCTCCGGGATTTCCCTGACCAACAGGCCTTCGACATTTACCACCAGCTGCACCTGGGCGCCCACTGAAATAAAACCCCGAAAAATCACGAACGTCGGACGATTGCTCCCACACTGAAAGTGCCAGCAACTCAAGCTCTTGCTGCTACTCACCGGCCATTCCCAGCGCATCTACAGCACCACAGACATCGGGGCTCCGGGCTTTCCCTGACCAACTGGGCTTCGACGTTTACAACCAGCTGAACCTGGGCGCCCACTGAAATAAAACCCCCAAAAATCACGAACGTCGGACGATTGCTCCCACACCAAAAGTGCCAGCCAGTCAAGCTCTTGCTGCTCCTCACCGGACTTTGGCAGCGCATCTACAGCACCACAGACATCGGGGCTCCGGGCTTTCCCTGACCAACAGGGCTTCGACGTTTACCACCAGCTGCACCTGGGCTCCCACTGAAAAAACACCCCGAATAATCACAAACATCGGACTATTGCTCCCACACCAAAAGTGCCAGACAGTCAACCTCTTGCTGCTCCTCACCGGCCATTGGCAGCGCATCTACAGCACCACAGACATCGGGGCTCCGGGCTTTCCCTGACCAACAGGGCTTCGACGTTTACCACCAGCTGAACCTGGGCGCCCACTGAAAAAAATAAACTAAAAATCACGAACATCGGACGATTGCTCCCACACCGAAAGTGCCAGCCAGTCAAGCTCTTGCTGCTCCTCACCGGCCATTGGCAGCGCATCTACAGCACCACAGACATCGGGGCTCCGGGATTTCCCTGACCAACAGGGCTTCGACATTTACCACCAGCTGCACCTGGGCGCCCACTGAAATAAAACCCCGAAAAATCACGAACGTCGGACGATTGCTCCCACACCGAAAGTGCCAGCAACTCAAGCTCTTGCTGTTCCTCACCGGCCATTCCCAGCGCATCTACAGCACCACAGACATGGGGGCTCCGGGCTTTCCCTGACCAACAGGGCTTCGACGTTTACCACCAGCTGCACCTGGGCGCCAACTGAAAAAAAACCCCGAAAAATCACGAACATCGCACGATTGCTCCCACACCGAAAGTGCCAGCCAGTCAAGCTCTTGCTGCTCCTCACCGGCCATTCCCAGCGCATCTACAGCACCACAGACATCGGGGCTCCGGGCTTTCCCTGACCAACAGGGCTTCGACATTTACCACCAGCTGCACCTGGTTACCCACTGAAAAAAAACCCTGAAAAATCAAAAACGTCGGACGATTGCTCCCACACCAAAAGTGCCAGCAACTCAAGCTCTTGCTGCTCCTCACCGCCCATTCCCAGCGCATCTACAGCACCACAGACATCGCGGCTCTGGGCTTTCCCTGACGAACGGGGCTTGGACATTTACCACCAGCTGCACCTGGTTACCCACTGAAAAAAAACCCTGAAAAATCACAAATGTCGGACGATTCCTGCCACACCTTAAATGCCAGCCTGTCAAGCTCTTGCTGCTACTCACCGGCCATTCCCAGCTCATCTACAGCACCACAGACATCGCGGCTCCGGGCTTTCCCTGACCAACAGGGCTTCGACGTTTACCACCCGCTGCACCTGGGCGCCCACTGAAAGTAAAACCCCAAAGAATCACGAACGTCGGACGATTGCTCCCACACCGAAAGTGCCAGCAACTCAAGCTCCTGCTGCTCCTCACCGGCCATTCCCAGCGCATCTACAGCACCACAGACATCGGGGCTCCGGGCTTTCCCTGACCAACTGGGCTTCGACGTTTACCACCCGCTGCACCTGGGCGGCCACTGAAAAAAATAAACGAAAAATCACAAACGTCGGACGATTGCTCCCACACCGAAAGTGCCAGCCAGTCAAGCTCTTGCTGCTCCTCACCGGCCATTGGCAGCGCATCTACAGCACCACAGACATCGCGGCTCCGGGCTTTCCCTGACCAACAGGGCTTCGACATTTACCACCAGCTGAACCTGGGCTCCCACTGAAATAAAACCCCCAAAAATCACGAACGTCGGACGATTGCTCCCACACCGAAAGTGCCAGCCAGTCAAGCTCTTGCTGCTCCTCACCGGACTTTGGCAGTGCATCTACAGCACCACAGACATCGGGGCTCCGGGCTTTCCCTGACCAACAGGGCTTCGACATTTACCACCAGCTGCACCTGTGCGCCCACTGAAATAAAACCCCGAAAAATCACGAACGTCGGACGATTGCTCCCACAACGAAAGTGCCAGCAACTCAAGCTCTTGCTCCTACTCACCGGACTTTGGCAGCGCATCTACAGCACCACAGACATCGGGGCTCTGGGCTTTCCCTGACCAACAGGGCTTCGACGTTTACCACCAGCTGCACCTGGGCGCCCACTGAAAAAAAACCCCGAAAAATCACGAACGTCGGACGATTGTTCCCACACCGAAAGTGCCAGCAACACAAGCTCTTGCTGCTCCTCACCGGCCATCCCCAGCGCATCTACAGCACCACAGACATCGGGGCTCCGGGCTTTCCCTGACCAACAGGCCTTCGACATTTACCACCAGCTGCACCTGGTTACCCACTGAAAAAAAACCCTGAAAAATCAAAAACGTCGGACGATTGCTCCCACACCGAAAGTGCCAGCAACTCAAGCTCTTGCTGCTCCTCACCGGCCACTGGCAGCGCATCTACAGCACCACAGACATCGGGGCTCCGGGATTTCCCTGACCAACAGGCCTTCGACATTTACCACCAGCTGCACCTGGGCGCCCACTGAAATAAAACCCCGAAAAATCACGAACGTCGGACGATTGCTCCCACACTGAAAGTGCCAGCAACTCAAGCTCTTGCTGCTACTCACCGGCCATTCCCAGCGCATCTACAGCACCACAGACATCGGGGCTCCGGGCTTTCCCTGACCAACTGGGCTTCGACGTTTACAACCAGCTGAACCTGGGCGCCCACTGAAATAAAACCCCCAAAAATCACGAACGTCGGACGATTGCTCCCACACCAAAAGTGCCAGCCAGTCAAGCTCTTGCTGCTCCTCACCGGACTTTGGCAGCGCATCTACAGCACCACAGACATCGGGGCTCCGGGCTTTCCCTGACCAACAGGGCTTCGACGTTTACCACCAGCTGCACCTGGGCTCCCACTGAAAAAACACCCCGAATAATCACAAACATCGGACTATTGCTCCCACACCAAAAGTGCCAGACAGTCAACCTCTTGCTGCTCCTCACCGGCCATTGGCAGCGCATCTACAGCACCACAGACATCGGGGCTCCGGGCTTTCCCTGACCAACAGGGCTTCGACGTTTACCACCAGCTGAACCTGGGCGCCCACTGAAAAAAATAAACTAAAAATCACGAACATCGGACGATTGCTCCCACACCGAAAGTGCCAGCCAGTCAAGCTCTTGCTGCTCCTCACCGGCCATTGGCAGCGCATCTACAGCACCACAGACATCGGGGCTCCGGGATTTCCCTGACCAACAGGGCTTCGACATTTACCACCAGCTGCACCTGGGCGCCCACTGAAATAAAACCCCGAAAAATCACGAACGTCGGACGATTGCTCCCACACCGAAAGTGCCAGCAACTCAAGCTCTTGCTGTTCCTCACCGGCCATTCCCAGCGCATCTACAGCACCACAGACATCGGGGCTCCGGGCTTTCCCTGACCAACAGGGCTTCGACGTTTACCACCAGCTGCACCTGGGCGCCCACTGAAAAAAAACCCCGAAAAATCACGAACATCGCACGATTGCTCCCACACCGAAAGTGCCAGCCAGTCAAGCTCTTGCTGCTCCTCACCGGCCATTCCCAGCGCATCTACAGCACCACAGACATCGGGGCTCCGGGCTTTCCCTGACCAACAGGGCTTCGACATTTACCACCAGCTGCACCTGGTTACCCACTGAAAAAAAACCCTGAAAAATCAAAAACGTCGGACGATTGCTCCCACACCAAAAGTGCCAGCAACTCAAGCTCTTGCTGCTCCTCACCGCCCATTCCCAGCGCATCTACAGCACCACAGACATCGCGGCTCTGGGCTTTCCCTGACGAACGGGGCTTGGACATTTACCACCAGCTGCACCTGGTTACCCACTGAAAAAAAACCCTGAAAAATCACAAATGTCGGACGATTCCTGCCACACCTTAAATGCCAGCCTGTCAAGCTCTTGCTGCTACTCACCGGCCATTCCCAGCTCATCTACAGCACCACAGACATCGCGGCTCCGGGCTTTCCCTGACCAACAGGGCTTCGACGTTTACCACCCGCTGCACCTGGGCGCCCACTGAAAGTAAAACCCCAAAGAATCACGAACGTCGGACGATTGCTCCCACACCGAAAGTGCCAGCAACTCAAGCTCCTGCTGCTCCTCACCGGCCATTCCCAGCGCATCTACAGCACCACAGACATCGGGGCTCCGGGCTTTCCCTGACCAACTGGGCTTCGACGTTTACCACCCGCTGCACCTGGGCGGCCACTGAAAAAAATAAACGAAAAATCACAAACGTCGGACGATTGCTCCCACACCGAAAGTGCCAGCCAGTCAAGCTCTTGCTGCTCCTCACCGGCCATTGGCAGCGCATCTACAGCACCACAGACATCGCGGCTCCGGGCTTTCCCTGACCAACAGGGCTTCGACATTTACCACCAGCTGCACCTGGGAGCCCACTGAAATAAAACCCCGAAAAATCACGAACGTCGGACGATTGCTCCCACAACGAAAGTGCCAGCCTGTCAAGGTCTTGCTGCTCCTCACCGGCCATTGGCAGCGCATCTACAGCACCACAGACATCGGAGCTCCGGGCTTTCCCTGACCAACAGGGCTTCGACGTTTACCACTCGCTGCACCTGGGCTCCCACTGAAAAGAACCCCGAAAAATCACGAACATCGGACGATTGCTCCCACACCGAAAGTGCCAGCAACACAAGCTCTTGCTGCTCCTCACCGCCCATTCCCAGCGCATCTACAGCACCACAGACATCGGGGCTCCGGGCTTTCCCTGACGAACAGGGCTTCGACGTTTACCACCAGCTGCACCTGGGCGCCCACTGAAAAAAATAAACGAAAAATCATGAACATCGGACGATTGCTCCCACACCGAAAGTGCCAGCAACTCAAGCTCTTGCTGCTACTCACCGCCCATTGGCAGGGCATCTACAGCACCACAGACATCGGGGCTCCGAGCTTTCCCTGACCAACAGGGCTTCAACGTTTACCACCAGCTGCACCTGGGCGCCCACTGAAAAAAAACCCCGAAAAATCACGAACATCGCACGATTGCTCCCACACCGAAAGTGCCAGCCAGTCAAGCTCTTGCTGCTCCTCACCGGCCATTCCCAGCGCATCTACAGCACCACAGACATCGGGGCTCCGGGCTTTCCCTGACCAACAGGGCTTCGACATTTACCACCAGCTGCACCTGGTTACCCACTGAAAAAAAACCCTGAAAAATCAAAAACGTCGGACGATTGCTCCCACACCAAAAGTGCCAGCAACTCAAGCTCTTGCTGCTCCTCACCGCCCATTCCCAGCGCATCTACAGCACCACAGACATCGCGGCTCTGGGCTTTCCCTGACGAACGGGGCTTGGACATTTACCACCAGCTGCACCTGGTTACCCACTGAAAAAAAACCCTGAAAAATCACAAATGTCGGACGATTCCTGCCACACCTTAAATGCCAGCCTGTCAAGCTCTTGCTGCTACTCACCGGCCATTCCCAGCTCATCTACAGCACCACAGACATCGCGGCTCCGGGCTTTCCCTGACCAACAGGGCTTCGACGTTTACCACCCGCTGCACCTGGGCGCCCACTGAAAGTAAAACCCCAAAGAATCACGAACGTCGGACGATTGCTCCCACACCGAAAGTGCCAGCAACTCAAGCTCCTGCTGCTCCTCACCGGCCATTCCCAGCGCATCTACAGCACCACAGACATCGGGGCTCCGGGCTTTCCCTGACCAACTGGGCTTCGACGTTTACCACCCGCTGCACCTGGGCGGCCACTGAAAAAAATAAACGAAAAATCACAAACGTCGGACGATTGCTCCCACACCGAAAGTGCCAGCCAGTCAAGCTCTTGCTGCTCCTCACCGGCCATTGGCAGCGCATCTACAGCACCACAGACATCGCGGCTCCGGGCTTTCCCTGACCAACAGGGCTTCGACATTTACCACCAGCTGCACCTGGGAGCCCACTGAAATAAAACCCCGAAAAATCACGAACGTCGGACGATTGCTCCCACAACGAAAGTGCCAGCCTGTCAAGGTCTTGCTGCTCCTCACCGGCCATTGGCAGCGCATCTACAGCACCACAGACATCGGAGCTCCGGGCTTTCCCTGACCAACAGGGCTTCGACGTTTACCACTCGCTGCACCTGGGCTCCCACTGAAAAGAACCCCGAAAAATCACGAACATCGGACGATTGCTCCCACACCGAAAGTGCCAGCAACACAAGCTCTTGCTGCTCCTCACCGCCCATTCCCAGCGCATCTACAGCACCACAGACATCGGGGCTCCGGGCTTTCCCTGACGAACAGGGCTTCGACGTTTACCACCAGCTGCACCTGGGCGCCCACTGAAAAAAATAAACGAAAAATCATGAACATCGGACGATTGCTCCCACACCGAAAGTGCCAGCAACTCAAGCTCTTGCTGCTACTCACCGCCCATTGGCAGGGCATCTACAGCACCACAGACATCGGGGCTCCGAGCTTTCCCTGACCAACAGGGCTTCAACGTTTACCACCAGCTGCACCTGGGCGCCCACTGAAATAAAACCCCGAAAAATCACAAACGTCGGACGATTGCTCCCACAACGAAAGTGCCAGCCAGTCAAGCTCTTGCTGCTCCTCCCCGGACACTCCCAGTGCATCTACAGCACCACAGACATCGGGGCTCCGAGCTTTCCCTGACCAACAGGGCTTCAACGTTTACCACCAGCTGCACCTGGGCGCCCACTGAAAAAAACCCCAAAAATCACGAACGTCGGACGATTGCACCCACACCGAAAGTGCCAGACAGTCAAGCTCTTGCTGCTCCTCACCGGCCATTGGCAGCGCATCTACAGCACCACAGACATCGGGGCTCCGGGCTTTCCCTGACCAACAGGGCTTCGACATTTACCACCAGCTGCACCTGGGCGCCCACTGAAATAAAACTCCGAAAAATCACGAACGTCGGACGATTGCTCCCACAACGAAAGTGCCAGCAACTCAAGGTCCTGCTGCTACTCACCGGACTTTGGCAGCGCATCTACAGCACCACAGACATCGCGGCTCCGGGCTTTCCCTGACCAACAGGGCTTCGACGTTTACCACCCGCTGAACCTGGGCGCCCACTGAAAAAAAATTAAGAAAAATCACGAACGTCGGACGATTGCTCCCACAGCAAAAGTGCCAGCCAATGAAGCTCTTGCTGCTCCTCACCGGCCATTCCCAGCGCATCTACAGCACCACAGACATCGGGGCTCCGGGCTTTCCCTCACCAACAGGGCTTCGACATTTACCACCAGCTGCACCTGGTTACCCACTGAAAAAAAACCCTGAAAAATCAAAAACGTCGGACGATTGCTCCCACACTGAAAGTGTGGGCAACTCAAGTTCTTGCTGCTCCTCACCGGCTATTGGCAGCGCATCTACAGCACCACAGACATCGGGGCTCCGGGCTTTCCCTGACCAACAGGGCTTCAACGTTTACCACCAGCTGAACCTGGGCGCCCACTGAAAGTAAAACCCCGAAGAATCACGAACGTCGGACGATTGCTCCCACACCAAAAGTGCCAGCCAGTCAAGCTCTTGCTGCTCGTCCCCGGCCATTCCCAGCGCATCTACAGCACCACAGACATCAGGGCTCCGGGCTTTCCCTGACCAACAGGGCTTCGACGTTTACCACCAGCTGCACCTCGGCTCCCACTGAAAAGAACCCCGAAAAATCACGAACGTCGGACGATTGCTCCCACACCAAAAGTGCCAGACAGTCAAGCTCTAGCTGCTGAACACCGGCCATTCCCAGCGCATCTACAGCACCACAGACATCGGGGCTCCGGGCTTTCCCTGACCAACAGGGCTTAGAAGTTTACCACCAGCTGAACCTGGGCGCCCACTGAAATAAAACCCCGAAAAATCACGAACGTCGGACGATTCCTCCCTCACCGAAAGTGCCAGCAACTCAAGCTCTTGCTGCTACTCACCGGACTTTGGCAGTGCATCTACAGCACCACAGACATCGGGGTTCTGCGCTTTCCCTGAACAACAGGGCTTCAACGTTTACCACCAGCTGAACCTGGGCGCCCACTGAAAAAAATAAACGAAAAATCACGAACATCGCACGTTTGCTCCCACACCGAAAGTGCCAGCCAGTCAAGCTCTTGCTGCTCCTCACCGGCCATTCCCAGCGCATCTACAGCACCACAGACATCGGGGCTCCGGGCTTTCCCTGACCAACAGGCCTTCGACGTTTACCACTCGCTGAACCTGGGCTCCCACTGAAAAGAACCCCGAAAAATCACGAACGTCGGACGATTGCTCCCACACCAAAAGTGCCAGCCAGTCAACCTCTTGCTGCTCCTCACCGGCCATTGGCAGCGCATCTACAGCACCACAGACATCGGGGCTCCGGGCTTTCCCTGACCAACAGGGCTTCGACGTTTACCACCAGCTGAACCTGGGCGCCCACTGAAATAAAACCCCCAAAAATCACAAACGTCGGACGATTCCTCCCACACCGAAAGTGCCAGCAACTCAAGCTCTTGCTGCTCCTCACCGGCCATTCCCAGCGCATCTACAGCACCACAGACATCGGGGCTCTGGGCTTTCCCTGACCAACAGGCCTTCGACGTTTACCACCAGCTGCACCTGGGCTCCCACTGAAAAGAACCCCGAAAAATCACGAACGTCGGACGATTGCTCCCACACCAAAAGTGCCAGACAGTCAAGCTCTAGCTGCTGAACACCGGCCATTCCCAGCGCATCTACAGCACCACAGACATCGGGGCTCCGGGCTTTCCCTGACCAACTGGGCTTCGACGATTACCACCAGCTGAACCTGGGCGCCCACTGAAATAAAACCCCGAAAAATCACGAACGTCCGACGATTGCTCCCACACCCAAAGTGCCAGCCAGTCAAGCTCTTGCTGCTCCTCAGCGGCGATTGGCAGCACATCTACAGCACCACAGACATCGGGGCTCCGGGCTTTCCCTGACCAACAGGGCTTCGACGTTTACCACCAGCTGAACCTGGGCGCCCACTGGAAAAAAAACCCGAAAAATCACGAACGTCGGACGATTGCTCCCACAACGAAAGTGCCAGCAACTCAAGCTCTTGCTGCTCCTCACCGGCCATTGGCAGCACATCTACAGCACCACAGACATCGGGGCTCCGGGCTTTCCCTGACCATCAGGGCTTCGACATTTACCACCAGCTGCACCTGGGCTCCCACTGAAATAAAACCCCGAAAAATCACGAACGTCGGACGATTGCTCCCACAACGAAACTGCCAGCAACTCAAGCTCTTGCTGCTACTCACCGGACTTTGGCAGTGCATCTACAGCACCACAGACATCGGGGCTCCAGGCTTTCCCTGACGAACAGCGTTCGACGTTTACCACCAGCTGCACCTGGGCGCCCACTGAAAAAAATAAACGAAAAATCATGAATATCGGACGATTGCTCCCACACCGAAACTGCCAGCAACTCAAGCTCTTGCTGCTACTCACTGCCCATTGGCAGGGCATCTACAGCACCACAGACATCGGGGCTCCGAGCTTTCCCTGACCAACTGGGCTTCAACGTTTACCACCAGCTGCACCTGGGCGCACACTGAAATAAAACTCCGAAAAATCACAAACGTCAGACGATTGCTCCCACAACGAAAGTGCCAGCAACTCAAGCTCTTGCTGCTACTCACCAGACTTTGGCAGTGCATCTACAGCACCACAGACATCGGGGCTCCGGGCTTTCCCTGACCAACAGGGCTTCGACGTTTACCACCAGCTGCACCTGGGCGCCCACTGAAAAAAATAAACTAAAAATCACGAACATCGGACGATTGCTCCCACACCGAAAGTGCCAGACAGTCAAGCTCTTGCTGCTCCTCACCGGCCATTCCCAGCGCATCTACAGCACCACAGATATCGGGGCTCCGGGCTTTCCGTGACCAACAGGGCTTCGACGTTTACCACCAGCTGAACCTGGGCGCCCACTGAAAGTAAAACCCCGAAAAATCACGAACATCGGACGATTGCTCCCACACCGAAAGTGCCAGCAACACAAGCTCTTGCTGCTCCTCACCGCCCATTCCCAGCGCATCTACAGCACCACAGACATCGGGGCTCTGGGCTTTCCCTGACCAACAGGGCTTCGACGTTTACTACCAGCTGAACCTGGGCGCCCACTGAAAAAAAACCCCGAAAAATCACAAACGTCGGACGATTGCTCCCACACCGAAAGTCCCAGCCAGTCAAGCTCTTGCTGCTCCTCACCGGCCATTCCCAGCGCATCTACAGCACCACAGAAATCGCGGCTCCGGGCTTTCCCTCACCAACAGGGCTTCGACATTTACCACCAGCTGCACCTGGTTACCCACTGAAAAAAAACCCTGAAAAATCAAAAACGTCAGACGATTGCTCCCACACTGAAAGTGCCAGCAACTCAAGCTCTTGCTGCTCCTCACCGGCCATTGGCAGCGCATCTACAGCACCACAGACATCGCGGCTCTGGGCTTTCCCTGACCAACAGGCCTTCGACATTAACCACCAGCTGCACCTAGTTGGCCACTGAAAAAAAACCCTGAAAAATCAAAAACGTCGGACAATTGATCCCACACCGAAAGTGCCAGCCAGTCAAGCTCTTGCAGTTCCTCACCGGCCACTGGCAGCTCATCTACAGCACCACAGACATCGGAGCTCCGGGCTTTCCCTGACCAACAGGCCTTCGACGTTTACCACCAGCTGCACCTGGGCTCCCACTGAAAAGAACCCCGAAAAATCACGAACGTCGGACGATTGCTCCCACAACGAAAGTGCCAGCAACTCAAGCTCTTGCTGCTACTCACCGGACTTTGGCAGTGCATCTACAGCACCACAGACATCGCGGCTCCGGGCTTTCCCTGACGAACAGGGCTTCGACGTTTACCACCAGCTGCACCTGGGCGCCCACTGAAAAAAATAAACGAAAAATCATGAATATCGGACGATTGCTCCCACACCGAAACTGCCAGCAACTCAAGCTCTTGCTGCTACTCACCGCCCATTGGCAGGGCATCTACAGCACCACAGACATCGGGGCTCCGAGCTTTCCCTGACCAACAGGGCTTCAACGTTTACCACCAGCTGCACCTGGGCCCCCACTGAAATAAATCTCCGAAAAATCACGAACGTCAGACGATTGCTCCCACAACGAAAGTGCCAGCAACTCAAGCTCTTGCTGCTACTCACCAGACTTTGGCAGCGCATCTACAGCACCACAGACATCGGGGCTCCGGGCTTTCCCTGACCAACAGGGCTTCGACGTTTACCACCAGCTGCACCTGGGCGCCCACTGAAATAAAACCCCGAAAAATCACGAACGTCGGACGATTGCTCCCACAACGAAAGTGCCAGCAACTCAAGCTCTTGCTGCTACTCACCGGACTTTGGCAGTGCATCTACAGCACCACAGACATCAGGGCTCCGAGCTTTCCCTGACCAACAGGGCTTCAACGTTTACCACCAGCTGCACCTGGGCGCCCACTGAAATAAAACTCCGAAAAATCACGAACGTCAGACGATTGATCCCACAACGAAAGTGCCAGCAACTCAAGCTCTTGCTGCTACTCACCAGACTTTGGCAGTGCATCTACAGCACCACAGACATTGGGTTTCTGCGCTTTCCCTGACCAACAGGGCTTCGACATTTACCACGAGCTGAACCTGGGCGCCCACTGAAAAAAATAAACTAAAAATCACGAACATCGGACGATTATTCCCACACTGAAAGTGCCAGCAACTCAAGCTCTTGCTGCTCCTCACCGCCCATTGGCAGGGCATCTACAGCACCACAGACATCGGGGCTCCGAGCTTTCCCTGACCAACAGGGCTTCGACGTTTACCACCAGCTGCACCTGGGCGCCCACTGAAATAAAACCCTGAAAAATCACGAACGTCGGACGATTGCTCCCACACTGAAAGTGCCAGCAACTCAAGCTCTTGCTGCTCCTCACCTCCCATTCCCAGCGCATCTACAGCACCACAGACATCGGGGCTCCGGGCTTTCCCTGACCAACTGGGCTTCGACGTTTACCACCCGCTGAACCTGGGCGCCCACTGAAATAAAACCCCCAAAAATCACAAACGTCGGACTATTGCTCCCACACTGAAAGTGCCAGCCAGTCAAGCTCTTGCTGCTCCTCACCGGCCATTCCCAGCGCATCTACAGCACCACAGACATCGGGGCTCCGGGATTTCCCTGACCAACAGGGCTTCGACGTTTACCACCAGCTGCACCTGGTTGCCCACTGAAAAAAAACCCCAAAAATCACGAACGTCAGACGATTGCACCCACATCGAAAGTGCCAGCAACTCAAGCTCTTGCTGCTCCTCACCGGACTTTGGCAGTGCATCTACAGCACCACAGACATCGGGGCTCCGGGATTTCCCTGACCAACAGGGCTTCGACGTTTACCACCAGCTGCACCTGGTTACGCACTGAAAAAAAACCCTGAAAAATCAAAAACGTCGGACGATTGCTCCCACACCGAAAGTGCCAGCCAGTCAAGCTCTTGCTGCTCCTCACCGGCCATTCCCAGCGCATCTACAGCACCACAGACATCGGGGCTCTGGGCTTTCCCTGACGAACAGGGCTTCGACATTTACCACCAGCTGCACCTGGGCGCCCACTGAAAAAAAACCCCGAAAAATCACAAATGTCGGACGATTCCTGCCACACCTTAAATGCCAGCCTGTCAAGCTCTTGCTGCGCCTCACCGCCCATTCCCAGCGCATCTACAGCACCACAGACATCAGGGCTCTGGGCTTTCCCTGACGAACACGGCTTCGACGTTTACCACCCGCTGCACCTGGGCGCCCACTGAAAAAAATAAATGAAAAATCACAAACGTTGGACGATTGCTCCCACACCGAAAGTGCCAGCCAGTCAAGCTCTTGCTGCTCCTCACCAGACTTTGGCAGTGCATCTACAGCACCACAGACATTGGGGTTCTGCGCTTTCCCTGAACAACAGGGCTTCGATGTTTACCACCAGCTGAACCTGGGCGCCCACTGAAAAAAAACCCCGAAAAATCACGAACGTCGGACGATTGCTCCCACACCGAAAGTGCCAGACAGTCAAGCTCTTGCTGCTCCTCACCAGACTTTGGCAGTGCATCTACAGCACCACAGACATTGGGGTTCTGCGCTTTCCCTGAACAACAGGGCTTCGACGTTTACCACCAGCTGAACCTGGGCGCCCACTGAAAAAAAACCCCGAAAAATCACGAACGTCGGACGATTGCTCCCACACCGAAAGTGCCAGACAGTCAAGCTCTTGCTGCTCCTCACCGGACAGTGGCAGCTCATCTACAGCATCACAGATATCGGGGCTGCGGGCTTTCCGTGACCAACAGGGCTTCGACGTTTACCACCAGCTGAACCTGGGCGCCCACTGAAAGTAAGACCCTAAAAAATCACGAACGTCGGACGATTGCTCCCACACCGAAAGTGCCAGCCAGTCAAGCTCCTGCTGTTCCTCACCGGCCATTCCCAGCGGATCTACAGCACCACAGACATCGGGGCTCCGGGCTTTCCCTGACCAACAGGGCTTCGACGTTTACCACCAGCTGCACCTCGGCTCCCACTGAAAAGAACCCCGAAAAATCACGAACGTCGGACGATTGCTCCCACACCAAAAGTGCCAGACAGTCAAGCTCTAGCTGCTGAACACCGGCCATTCCCAGCGCATCTACAGCACCACAGACATCGGGGCTCCGGGCTTTCCCTGACCAACAGGGCTTAGAAGTTTACCACCAGCTGAACCTGGGCGCCCACTGAAATAAAACCCCGAAAAATCACGAACGTCGGACGATTCCTCCCTCACCGAAAGTGACAGCAACTCAAGCTCTTGCTGCTACTCACCGGACTTTGGCAGTGCATCTACAGCACCACAGACATCGGGGTTCTGCGCTTTCCCTGAACAACAGGGCTTCAACGTTTACCACCAGCTGAACCTGGGCGCCCACTGAAAAAAATAAACGAAAAATCACGAACATCGCACGTTTGCTCCCACACCGAAAGTGCCAGCCAGTCAAGCTCTTGCTGCTCCTCACCGGCCATTCCCAGCGCATCTACAGCACCACAGACATCGGGGCTCCGGGCTTTCCCTGACCAACAGGCCTTCGACGTTTACCACTCGCTGAACCTGGGCTCCCACTGAAAAGAACCCCGAAAAATCACGAACGTCGGACGATTGCTCCCACACCAAAAGTGCCAGCCAGTCAACCTCTTGCTGCTCCTCACCGGCCATTGGCAGCGCATCTACAGCACCACAGACATCGGGGCTCCGGGCTTTCCCTGACCAACAGGGCTTCGACGTTTACCACCAGCTGAACCTGGGAGCCCAGTGAAATAAAACCCCGAAAAATCACGAACGTCGGACGATTCCTCCCACACCGAAAGTGCCAGCAACTCAAGCTCTTGCTGCTCCTCACCGGCCATTCCCAGCGCATCTACAGCACCACAGACATCGGGGCTCTGGGCTTTCCCTGACCAACAGGCCTTCGACGTTTACCACCAGCTGCACCTGGGCTCCCACTGAAAAGAACCCCGAAAAATCACGAACGTCGGACGATTGCTCCCACACCAAAAGTGCCAGACAGTCAAGCTCTAGCTGCTGAACACCGGCCATTCCCAGCGCATCTACAGCACCACAGACATCGGGGCTCCGGGCTTTCCCTGACCAACTGGGCTTCGACGATTACCACCAGCTGAACCTGGGCGCCCACTGAAATAAAACCCCGAAAAATCACGAACGTCCGACGATTGCTCCCACACCCAAAGTGCCAGCCAGTCAAGCTCTTGCTGCTCCTCAGCGGCGATTGGCAGCACATCTACAGCACCACAGACATCGGGGCTCCGGGCTTTCCCTGACCAACAGGGCTTCGACGTTTACCACCAGCTGAACCTGGGCGCCCACTGGAAAAAAAACCCGAAAAATCACGAACGTCGGACGATTGCTCCCACAACGAAAGTGCCAGCAACTCAAGCTCTTGCTGCTCCTCACCGGCCATTGGCAGCACATCTATAGCACCACAGACATCGGGGCTCCGGGCTTTCCCTGACCATCAGGGCTTCGACATTTACCACCAGCTGCACCTGGGCGCCCACTGAAATAAAACCCCGAAAAATCACGAACGTCGGACGATTGCTCCCACAACGAAACTGCCAGCAACTCAAGCTCTTGCTGCTACTCACCGGACTTTGGCAGTGCATCTACAGCACCACAGACATCGGGGCTCCAGGCTTTCCCTGACGAACAGCGTTCGACGTTTACCACCAGCTGCACCTGGGCGCCCACTGAAAAAAATAAACGAAAAATCATGAATATCGGACGATTGCTCCCACACCGAAACTGCCAGCAACTCAAGCTCTTGCTGCTACTCACTGCCCATTGGCAGGGCATCTACAGCACCACAGACATCGGGGCTCCGAGCTTTCCCTGACCAACTGGGCTTCAACGTTTACCACCAGCTGCACCTGGGCGCACACTGAAATAAAACTCCGAAAAATCACGAACGTCAGACGATTGCTCCCACAACGAAAGTGCCAGCAACTCAAGCTCTTGCTGCTACTCACCAGACTTTGGCAGTGCATCTACAGCACCACAGACATCGGGGCTCCGGGCTTTCCCTGACCAACAGGGCTTCGACGTTTACCAGCAGCTGCACCTGGGCGCCCACTGAAAAAAATAAACTAAAAATCACGAACATCGGACGATTGCTCCCACACCGAAAGTGCCAGACAGTCAAGCTCTTGCTGCTCCTCACCGGCCATTCCCAGCGCATCTACAGCACCACAGATATCGGGGCTCCGGGCTTTCCGTGACCAACAGGGCTTCGACGTTTACCACCAGCTGAACCTGGGCGCCCACTGAAAGTAAAACCCCCAAAAATCACGAACATCGGACGATTGCTCCCACACCGAAAGTGCCAGCAACACAAGCTCTTGCTGCTCCTCACCGCCCATTCCCAGCGCATCTACAGCACCACAGACATCGGGGCTCTGGGCTTTCCCTGACCAACAGGGCTTCGACGTTTACTACCAGCTGAACCTGGGCGCCCACTGAAAAAAAACCCCGAAAAATCACAAACGTCGGACGATTGCTCCCACACCGAAAGTCCCAGCCAGTCAAGCTCTTGCTGCTCCTCACCGGCCATTCCCAGCTCATCTACAGCACCACAGACATCGCGGCTCCGGGCTTTCCCTCACCAACAGGGCTTCGACATTTACCACCAGCTGCACCTGGTTACCCACTGAAAAAAAACCCTGAAAAATCAAAAACGTCAGACGATTGCTCCCACACTGAAAGTGCCAGCAACTCAAGCTCTTGCTGCTCCTCACCGGCCATTGGCAGCGCATCTACAGCACCACAGACATCGCGGCTCTGGGCTTTCCCTGACCAACAGGCCTTCGACATTAACCACCAGCTGCACCTAGTTGGCCACTGAAAAAAAACCCTGAAAAATCAAAAACGTCGGACAATTGATCCCACACCGAAAGTGCCAGCCAGTCAAGCTCTTGCAGTTCCTCACCGGCCACTGGCAGCTCATCTACAGCACCACAGACATCGGAGCTCCGGGCTTTCCCTGACCAACAGGCCTTCGACGTTTACCACCAGCTGCACCTGGGCTCCCACTGAAAAGAACCCCGAAAAATCACGAACGTCGGACGATTGCTCCCACAACGAAAGTGCCAGCAACTCAAGCTCTTGCTGCTACTCACCGGACTTTGGCAGTGCATCTACAGCACCACAGACATCGCGGCTCCGGGCTTTCCCTGACGAACAGGGCTTCGACGTTTACCACCAGCTGCACCTGGGCGCCCACTGAAAAAAATAAACGAAAAATCATGAATATCGGACGATTGCTCCCACACCGAAACTGCCAGCAACTCAAGCTCTTGCTGCTACTCACCGCCCATTGGCAGGGCATCTACAGCACCACAGACATCGGGGCTCCGAGCTTTCCCTGACCAACAGGGCTTCAACGTTTACCACCAGCTGCACCTGGGCCCCCACTGAAATAAATCTCCGAAAAATCACGAACGTCAGACGATTGCTCCCACAACGAAAGTGCCAGCAACTCAAGCTCTTGCTGCTACTCACCAGACTTTGGCAGCGCATCTACAGCACCACAGACATCGGGGCTCCGGGCTTTCCCTGACCAACAGGGCTTCGACGTTTACCACCAGCTGCACCTGGGCGCCCACTGAAATAAAACCCCGAAAAATCACGAACGTCGGACGATTGCTCCCACAACGAAAGTGCCAGCAACTCAAGCTCTTGCTGCTACTCACCGGACTTTGGCAGTGCATCTACAGCACCACAGACATCAGGGCTCCGAGCTTTCCCTGACCAACAGGGCTTCAACGTTTACCACCAGCTGCACCTGGGCGCCCACTGAAATAAAACTCCGAAAAATCACGAACGTCAGACGATTGATCCCACAACGAAAGTGCCAGCAACTCAAGCTCTTGCTGCTACTCACCAGACTTTGGCAGTGCATCTACAGCACCACAGACATTGGGTTTCTGCGCTTTCCCTGACCAACAGGGCTTCGACATTTACCACGAGCTGAACCTGGGCGCCCACTGAAAAAAATAAACTAAAAATCACGAACATCGGACGATTATTCCCACACAGAAAGTGCCAGCAACTCAAGCTCTTGCTGCTCCTCACCGCCCATTGGCAGGGCATCTACAGCACCACAGACATCGGGGCTCCGAGCTTTCCCTGACCAACAGGGCTTCGACGTTTACCACCAGCTGCACCTGGGCGCCCACTGAAATAAAACCCTGAAAAATCACGAACGTCGGACGATTGCTCCCACACTGAAAGTGCCAGCAACTCAAGCTCTTGCTGCTCCTCACCTCCCATTCCCAGCGCATCTACAGCACCACAGACATCGGGGCTCCGGGCTTTCCCTGACCAACTGGGCTTCGACGTTTACCACCCGCTGAACCTGGGCGCCCACTGAAATAAAACCCCCAAAAATCACAAACGTCGGACTATTGCTCCCACACTGAAAGTGCCAGCCAGTCAAGCTCTTGCTGCTCCTCACCGGCCATTCCCAGCGCATCTACAGCACCACAGACATCGGGGCTCCGGGATTTCCCTGACCAACAGGGCTTCGACGTTTACCACCAGCTGCACCTGGTTGCCCACTGAAAAAAAACCCCAAAAATCACGAACGTCAGACGATTGCACCCACATCGAAAGTGCCAGCAACTCAAGCTCTTGCTGCTCCTCACCGGACTTTGGCAGTGCATCTACAGCACCACAGACATCGGGGCTCCGGGATTTCCCTGACCAACAGGGCTTCGACGTTTACCACCAGCTGTACCTGGTTACGCACTGAAAAAAAACCCTGAAAAATCAAAAACGTCGGACGATTGCTCCCACACCGAAAGTGCCAGCCAGTCAAGCTCTTGCTGCTCCTCACCGGCCATTCCCAGCGCATCTACAGCACCACAGACATCGGGGCTCTGGGCTTTCCCTGACGAACAGGGCTTCGACATTTACCACCAGCTGCACCTGGGCGCCCACTGAAAAAAAACCCCGAAAAATCACAAATGTCGGACGATTCCTGCCACACCTTAAATGCCAGCCTGTCAAGCTCTTGCTGCGCCTCACCGCCCATTCCCAGCGCATCTACAGCACCACAGACATCAGGGCTCTGGGCTTTCCCTGACGAACACGGCTTCGACGTTTACCACCCGCTGCACCTGGGCGCCCACTGAAAAAAATAAATGAAAAATCACAAACGTTGGACGATTGCTCCCACACCGAAAGTGCCAGCCAGTCAAGCTCTTGCTGCTCCTCACCGGACAGTGGCAGGGCATCTACAGCACCACAGACATTGGGGCTCCGGGCTTTCCCTGACCAACAGGCCTTCGACGTTTACCACTCGCTGAACCTGGGCTCCCACTGAAAAGAACCCCGAAAAATCACGAACGTCGGACGATTGCTCCCACACCAAAAGTGCCAGACAGTCAAGCTCTAGCTGCTGAACACCGGCCATTCCCAGCGCATCTACATCACCACAGACATCGGGGCTCCGGGCTTTCCCTGACCAACAGGTCTTAGAAGTTTACCACCAGCTGAACCTGGGCGCCCACTGAAATAAACCCCGAAAAATCACGAACGTCCGACGATTGCGCCCACACCCAAAGTGTCAGCCAGTCAAGCTCTTGCTGCTGCTCACCGGACTTTGGCAGTGCATCTACAGCACCACAGACATCGGGGCTCCGGGCTTTCCCTGACCATCAGGGCTTCGACATTTACCACCAGCTGCACCTCGGCTCCCACTGAAATAAAAGCCCGAAAAATCACGAACGTCGGACGATTGCTCCCACAACGAAAGTGCCAGCCAGTCAAGCTCTTGCTGCTCCTCACCGGCCATTGGCAGCGCATCTACAGCACCACAGACATCGCGGCTCCGGGCTTTCCCTGACCATCAGGGCTTCGACATTTACCACCAGCTGCACCTGGGCGCCCACTGAAATAAAACCCCGAAAAATCACAAACGTCGGACGTTTGCTCCCACAACGAAAGTGCCAGGAACTCAAGCTCTTGCTGCTCCTCACCGGAGAGTGGCAGCGCATCTACAGCACCACAGACATCGGGGCTCCGGGCTTTCCCTGACCAACAGGGCTTCGACGTTTACCACCAGCTGCACCTGGGCGCCCACTGAAAAAAATAAACGAAAAATCATGAATATCGGACGATTGCTCCCACACCGAAATTGCGAGCAACTCAAGCTCTTGCTGCTACTCACCGCCCATTGGCAGGGCATCTACAGCACCACAGACATCGGGGCTCCGGGCTTTCCCTGACCAACAGGGCTTCAACGTTTACCACCAGCTGCACCTGGGCGCCCACTGAAAGTAAAACCCCGAAAAATCACGAACATCGGACGATTGCTCCCACACCGAAAGTGCCAGCAACACAAGCTCTTGCTGCTCCTCACCGCCCATTCCCAGCGCATCTACAGCACCACAGACATCGCGGCTCCGGGCTTTCCCTCACCAACAGGGCTTCGACATTTACCACCAGCTGCACCTGGTTACCCACTGAAAAAAAACCCTGAAAAATCAAAAACGTCAGACGATTCGTCCCACACTGAAAGTGCCAGCAACTCAAGCTCTTGCTGCTCCTCACCGGCCATTCCCAGTGCATCTACAGCACCACAGACATCGCGGCTCTGGGCTTTCCCTGACCAACAGGCCTTCGACATTTACCACCAGCTGCACCTAGTTGGTCACTGAAAAAAAACCCTGAAAAATCAAAAACGTCGGACAATTGATCCCACACCGAAAGTGCCAGCCAGTCAAGCTCTTGCAGTTCCTCACCGGCCACTGGCAGCTCATCTACAGCACCACAGACATCGGAGCTCCGGGCTTTCCCTGACCAACAGGGCTTCGACGTTTACCACCAGCTGCACCTGGGCTCCCACTGAAAAAAACCCCGATAAATCACGAACGTCGGACGATTGCACCCAAACCGAAATTGCCAGCAACACAATCTCTTGCTGCTCCTCACCGGCCATTCCCAGCGCATCTACAGCACCACAGACATCGGGGCTCCGGGCTTTCCCTGACCAACAGGGCTTCGACGTTCACCACCAGCTGAACCTGGGCGCCCACTGGAAAAAAAACCCAAAAAATCACGAACGTCGGACGATTGTTCCCACATTGAAAGTGCCAGCCAGTCAAGCTCTTGCTGCTCCTCACCGGGCATTGGCAGCGCATCTACAGCACCACAGACATCGGGACTCCGGGCTTTCACTGACCAACTGGGCTTCGACGTTTACCACCAGCTGCACCTGGGCGCCCACTGAAAAAAATAAACGAAAAATCACGAACGTCGGACGATTGCTCCCACACTGAAAGTGCCAGCCAGTCAAGCTCTTGCTGCTCCTCACCGCCCATTCCGAACGCATCTACAGCACCACAGACATCGGGGCTCCGGGCTTTCCCTGACCAACAGGGCTTCGACGTTTAGCACCCGCTGCACCTGGGCGCCCACTGAAAAAAATAAACGAAAAATCACAAACGTCGGACGATTGCTCCCACACCGAAAGTGCCAGCAACTCAAGCTCTTGCTGCTCCTCACCGGCCATTGGAGGCGCATCTACAGCACCACAGACATCGGGGCTCCGGGCTTTCCCTGACCAACAGGGCTTCGACATTTACCACCAGCTGCACGTGGGCGCCCACTGAAAAAAATAAACGAAAAATCACGAACATCGCACGATTGCTCCCACACCGAAAGTGCCAGCCAGTCAAGCTCTTGCTGCTCATCACCGGCCATTCCCAGCGCATCTACAGCACCACAGACATCGGGGCTCCGGGCTTTCCCTGACCAACAGGGCTTCGACATTTACCACCAGCTGCACCTGGGCGCCCACTGAAATAAAACCCCGAAAAATCTCGAACGTCGGACGATTGCTCCCACACCAAAAGTGCCAGCCAGTCAAGCTCTTGCTGCTCCTCACCGGACAGTGGCAGTGCATCTACAGCACCACAGACATCCCGGCTCCGGGCTTTCCCTGACCAACAGGGCTTCAACGTTTACCACCAGCTGCAACTGGGCGCCCACTGAAAAAAATAAACGAAAAATCACGAACATCGCACGATTGCTCCCACACCGAAAGTGCCAGCCAGTCAAGCTCTTGCTGCTCATCACCGGCCATTCCCAGCGCATCTACAGCACCACAGATATCGGGGCTCCGGGCTTTCCCTGACCAACAGGGCTTCGACGTTTACCACCAGCTGCACCTGGGCGCCCACTGAAATAAAACCCCGAAAAATCACGAACGTCGGACGATTCCTCCCACACCGGAAGTGCCAGCAACTCAAGCTCTTGCTGCTACTCACCGGACATTCCCAGTGCATCTACAGCACCACAGACATCAGGGCTCTGGAATTTCCCTGACGAACAGGGCTTCGACGTTTACCACCAGCTGCACCTGGGCGCCCACTGAAAAAAAAACCGCAAAAATCACGAACGTCGGACGATTGCACCCACAACGAAAGTGCCAGCATGTGAGCCTCTTGCTGCTCCTCACCGGCTATTGGCAGCGCATCTACAACACCACAGACATCGGGGCTCTGCGCTTTCCCTGACCAACAGGCCTTCGACGTTTACCACCAGTTGAACCTGGGCGCCCACTGAAAAAAATAAACGAAAAATCACGAACGTCGGACGATTGCTCCCACACCGAAAGTGCCAGCAAGTCAAGCTCTTGCTGCTCCTCATCGCCCATTGGCAGCGCATCTACAGCACCACAGACATCGGGGCTCCGGGCTTTCCCTGACGAACCGGGCTTCGACATTTACCACCAGCTGCACCTGGGTGCCCCCTGAAAAAAAAACCCCAAAAAACACAAATGTCGGACGATTCCTGCCACACCTTAAATGCCAGCCTGTCAAGCTCTTGCTGCTACTCAACGGCCATTCCCAGCGCATCTACAGCACCACAGACATCAGGGCTCTGGACTTTCCCTGACCAACAGGGCTTCGACATTTACCACCAGCTGCACCTGGGCTCCCACTGAAAAAAAACCCTGAAAAATCAAAAACGTCGGACGATTGCTCCCACACCGAAAGTGCCAGCCTGTCAAGCTCTTGCTGCTCCTCACCGCCCATTCCCAGCGCATCTACAGCACCACAGACATCGGGGCTCCGGGCTTTCCCTGACCAACAGGGCTTCGACGTTTACCACTCGCTGCAGCTGGGCTCCCACTGAAAAGAACCCCGAAAAATCACGAACGTCGGACGATTGCTCCCACACCGAAAGTGCCAGCCTGTCAAGCTCTTGCTGCTCCTCACCGGACTTTGGCAGTGCATCTACAGCACCACAGACATCGGGGCTCCGGGCTTTCCCTGACCAACAGGGCTTCGACGTTTACCACTCGCTGAACCTGGGCTCCAACTGAAAAGAACCCCGAAAAATCACGAACGTCGGACGATTGCTCCCACACCCAAAGTGCCAGCCAGTCAAGCTATTGCTGCTCCTCACCGGCCATTGGCAGCGCATCTACAGCACCACAGACATCGGGGCTCCGAGCTTTCCCTGAACTACAGGGCTTCCACGTTTACCACCAGCTGCACCTGGGCGCCCACTGAAATAAAACCCCGAAAAATCACGAACGTCGGACGATTCCTCCCACACCGAAAGTGCCAGCAACTCAAGCTCTTGCTGCTACTCACCGGCCATTCCCAGTGCATCTACAGCACCACAGACATCGGGGTTCTGCGCTTTCCCTGAACAACAGGGCTTCGACATTTACCACCAGCTGCACCTGGGTGCCCCCTGAAAAAAAAACCCCAAAAATCACAAATGTCAGACGATTCCTGCCACACCTTAAATGCCAGCCTGTGAAGCTCTTGCTGCTACTTACCGGCCATTCCCAGCGCATCTACAGCACCACAGACATCAGGGCTCTGGGCTTTCCCTGACGAACAGGGCTTCGACGTTTACCACCAGCTGCACCTGGTTACCCACTGAAAAAAAACCCTGAAAAATCACGAACGTCGGACGATTGCTCCCACACCAAAAGTGCCAGCCAGCCAAGCTCTTGCTGCTACTCACCGCCCATTGGCAGCGCATCTACAGCACCACAGGTATCGGGGCTCCGAGCTTTCCCTGACCAACAGGGCTTCGACGTTTACCACCAGCTGAACCTGGGCGCCCACTGAAATAAAACCCCGAAAAATCACGAACGTCGGACGATTGCTCCCACACCTTAAATGCCAGCCTGTCAAGCTCTTGCTGCTCCTCACCGCCCATTCCCAGCGCATCTACAGCACCACAGACATCAGGGCTCTGGACTTTCCCTGACCAACAGGGCTTCAACGTTTACCACCAGCTGAACCTGGCCGCCCACTGAAAAGAACCCCGAAAAATCACGAACGTCGGACAATTGCTCCCACACCGAAAGTGCCAGACAGTCAACCTCTTGCTGCTCCTCAGCGGCCATTCCCAGCGCATCTACAGCACCACAGACATCGGGGCTCTACGCTTTCCCTGACCAACAGGGCTTCGACGTTTACCACCCGCTGCACCTGGGCGCCCACTGAAATAAAACCCCCAAAAATCACGAACGTCGGACAATTGCTCCCACACCAAAAGTGCCAGCAACACAAGCTCTTGCTGCTCCTCAGCGGCCATTCCCAGCGCATCTACAGCACCACAGACATCGGGGCTCTACGCTTTCCCTGACCAACAGGGCTTCGACGTTTACCACCAGCTGAACCTGGGCGCCCACTGAAATAAAACCCCGAAAAATCACGAACGTCGGACGATTGCTCCCACAACGAAAGTGCCAGCAACTCAAGCTCTTGCTGCTACTCACCGGACTTTGGCAGTGCATCTACAGCACCACAGACATCGGGGTTCTCCGCTTTCCCTGAACAACAGGGCTTCGACGTTTACCACCAGATGAACCTGGGCGCCCACTGAAAAAAATAAATGAAAAATCACGAACGTCGGACGATTGCTCCCACACCAAAAGTGCCAGCCAGTCAAGCTCTTGCTGCTCCTCACCGGCCATTCCCAGCGCATCTACAGCACCACCGACACCGGGGCTCCGGGCGTTCCCTGACCAACAGGGCTTCGACGTTTACCACCAGCTGAACCTGGGCGCCCACTGAAATAAAAGCCCGAAAAATCACGAACGTCGGACGATTGCTCCCACACCGAAAGTGCCAGCCAGTCAAGCTCTTGCTGCTCCTCACCGGACTTTGGCAGCGCATCTACAGCACCACAGACATCGGGGTTCTGCGCTTTCCCTGACCAACAGGGCTTTGACGTTTACCACTAGCTGAACCTGGGCGCCCCCTGAAAAAAAACCCTGAAAAATGACGAACGT
Source organism: Chlamydotis macqueenii (assembly GCF_036417535.1). Lineage (NCBI taxonomy): Eukaryota > Metazoa > Chordata > Aves > Otidiformes > Otididae > Chlamydotis > Chlamydotis macqueenii. The sequence goes on from NW_028239065.1 coordinate 292,212, forward strand.
CGGACGATTGCTCCCACACCAAAAGTGCCAGCCAGTCAACCTCTTGCTGCTCCTCACCGGACAGTGGCAGTGCATCTACAGCACCACAGACATCGGGGCTCCGGGCTTTCCCTGACCATCAGGGCTTCGACATTTACCACCAGCTGCACCTGGGCTCCCACTGAAAAGAACCCCGAAAAATCACGAACGTCCGACGATTGCTCCCACACCAGAAGTGCCAGACAGTCAAGCTCTAGCTGCTGAACACCGGCCATTCCCAGCGCATCTACAGCACCACAGACATCGGGGCTCCGGGCTTTCCCTGACCAACAGGGCTTCGACGTTTACCACCAGCTGCACCTGGGCGCCCACTGAAAAAAAACCCTGAAAAATGACGAACGTCGGACGATTGCTCCCACACCAAAAGTGCCAGACAGTCAAGCTTTTGCTGCTCCTCCCCGGCCATTGGCAGCGCATGTACAGCACCACAGACATCGGGGCTCCGGGCTTTCCCGGACCAACAGGGCTTCGACGTTTACCACCAGCTGAGCCTGGGCGCCAACTGAAAAGAACCCCGAAAAATCACGAACATCGGACGATTGCTCCCACACCGAAAGTGCCAGCAACTCAAGCTCTTGCTGCTCCTCACCGGACTTTGGCAGCGCATCTACAGCACCACAGACATCGGGGCTCCGGGCTTTCCCTGACCAACAGGGCTTCGACGTTTACCACTCGCTGAACCTGGGCTCCCACTGAAAAGAACCCCGAAAAATCACGAACATCGGACAATTGCTCCCACACCGAAAGTTCCAGCAACTCAAGCTCTTGCTGCTCCTCACCGGCCACTGGCAGCGCATCTACAGCACCACAGACATCGGGGCTCTGGGCTTTCCCTGACAAACAGGGCTTCGATGTTTACCACCAGCTGAACCTGGGCGCCCACTGAAATAAAACCCCGAAAAATCACAAACGTCGGACGATTCCTCCCACACAGAAAGTGCCAGCAACTCAGGCTCTTGCTGTTCCTCACCGGACTTTGGCAGTGCATCTACAGCACCACAGACATCACGGCTCCGGGCTTTCCCTGACCAACAGGGCTTCGACGTTTACCACCAGCTGCACCTGTGCGCCCACTGAAAAAAACCCCGAAAAATCACAAACGTCGGACGATTGCTCCCACACCAAAAGTGCCAGCCAGTCAAGCTCTTGCTGCTCCTCACCGGCCATTGGCAGCGCATCTACAGCACCACAGACATCGTGGCTCCGGGCTTTCCCTTACCAACAGGCCTTCGACATTTACCACCAGCTGCACCTGGGCGCCCACTGAAATAAAACCCCGAAAAATCACGAACGTCGGACGACTGCTCCCACACCCAAAGTGCCAGCCAGTCAAGCTCTTGCTGCTCCTCACCGGACAGTGGCAGTGCATCTACAACACCACAGACATCGGGGCTCCGGGCTTTCCCTGACCAACAGGGCTTCGACGTTTACCACTCGCTGAACCTGGGCTCCCACTGAAAATAACCCCGAAAAATCACGAACGTCGGACGATTGCTCCCACACCAAAAGTGCCAGCCAGTCAAGCTCATGCTGCTTCTAACCAGCCATTCCCAGCGCATCTACAGCGCCACAGACATCGGGGCTCCGGGCTTTCCCTGACCAACAGGGCTTCGACGTTTACCACCAGCTGCACCTGTGCGCCTACTGAAAAAAACCCCGAAAAATCACAAACGTCGGACGATTCCTCGCACACAGAAAGTGCCAGCAACTCAAGCTCTTGCTGTTCCTCACCAGACTTTGGCAGTGCATCTACAGCACCACAGACATCACGGCTCCGGGCTTTCCCTGACCAACAGGGCTTCGACGTTTACCACCAGCTGCACCTGTGCGCCCACTGAAAAAAACCCCGAAAAATCACAAACGTCGGACGATTGCTCCCACACCAAAAGTGCCAGCCAGTCAAGCTCTTGCTGCTCCTCACCGGCCATTCCCAGCGCATCTACAGCACCACAGACATCGTGGCTCCGGGCGTTCCCTGACCAACAGGCCTTCGACATTTACCACCAGCTGCACCTGGTTGCCCAGTGAAAAAAAACCCTGAAAAATGACGAACATCGGACGATTGCTCCCACAGCAAAAGTGCCAGCCAGTCAAGCTCTTGCTGCTCCTCACCGGACAGTGGCAGTGCATCTACAGCACCACAGACATCGGGGCTCCGGGCTTTCCCTGACGAACAGGGCTTCGACGTTTACCACTCGCTGAACCTGGGCTCCCACTGAAAAGAACACCGAAAAGTCACGAACGTCGGACGATTGCTCTCACACCAAAAGTGCCAGACAGTCAACCTCTTGCTGCTCCTCACCGGCCATTGCCAGCCCATCTACAGCACCACAGACATCGTGGCTCCGGGCTTTCCCTGACCAAAGGGGCTTCGAAGTTTACCACCAGCTGCACCTGGGCGCCCACTGAAATAAAACCCCGAAAAATCACGAACGTCGGACGACTGCTCCCACACCCAAAGTGCCAGCCAGTCAAGCTCTTGCTGCTCCTCACCGGACAGTGGCAGTGCATCTACAACACCACAGACATCGGGGCTCCGGGCTTTCCCTGACCAACAGGGCTTCGACGTTTACCACCCGCTGCACATGGGCGCCCACTGAAAAAAAAACCCCGAAAAATCACGAACGTCGGACGATTGCTCCCACACCAAAAGTGCCAGCCAGTCAAGCTCATGCTGCTTCGAACCAGCCATTCCCAGCGCATCTACAGCGCCACAGACATCGGGGCTCCGGGCTTTCCCTGACGAACCGGGCTTCGACATTTACCACCAGCTGCACCTGGGTGCCCACTGAAAAAAAAACCCCGAAAAATCACGAACGTCGGACGATTGCTCCCACACCAAAAGTGCCAGCCAGTCAAGCTCTTGCTGCTCCTCACCGGAATTTGGCAGCCCATCTACAGCACCACAGACATCGGGGCTCCGGGCTTTCCCTGACCAACAGGGCTTCGACGTTTACCACCCGCTGCACATGGGCGCCCACTTAAAAAAATAAACGAAATATCACGAACATCAGAGTATTCCTGCCACACCTTAAATGCCAGCCAGTCAAGCTCATGCTGCTTCTCACCAGCCATTCCCAGCGCATCTACAGCACCACAGACATCGGGGCTCCGGGCTTTCCCTGACCAACAGGGCTTCGAAGTTTACCACCAGCTGCACCTGGGCGCCAACTGAAATAAAACCCCGAAAAATCACGAACGTCGGACAATTGCTCCCACACCGAAAGTGCCAGACAGTCAACCTCTAGCTGCTCCTCACCGGGCATTCCCAGCGCACCTACAGCACCACAGACATCGGGGCTCCGGGCTTTCCCTGACCAACAGGGCTTCGACATTTACCACCAGCTGCACCTGGTTATCCACTGAAAAAAAAACCCTAAAAAATCAAAAACGTCGGACAATTGCTCCCACACCAAAAGTGCCAGCCAGTCAAGCTCTTGCTGCTCCTCACCGGCCATTCCCAGCGCATCTACAGCACCACAGACATCAGGGCTCTGGACTTTCCCTGACGAACAGGGCTTCGACGTTTACCACCCGCTGCACCTGGGCTCCCACTGAAAAGAACCCCCGAAAAATCACGAACATCGGACGATTGCTCCCACACCAAAAGTGCCAGCCAGTCAAGCTCTTGCTGCTCCTCCCCGGCCATTGGCAACGCATCTACAGCACCACAGATATCGGGGCTCCGAGCTTTCCCTGACCAAGAGGGCTTCGACGTTTACCACCAGCTGAACCTGGGCGCCCAGTGAATAAAAATCCCCAAAAATCACAAACGTCCGACGATTGCTCCCACACCCAACGTGCCAGACAGTCAAGCTCTTGCTGCTCCTCACCAGCCATTCCCAGCGCATCTACAGCACCACAGACATCGGGGCTCCGGGCATTCCCTGACCAACAGGGCTTCAACATTTACCACCAGCTGCACCTGGGCGCCCACTGAAATAAAACCCCGAAAAATCACGAACGTCGGACGATTGCACCCACACAGAAAGTGCCAGCCAGTCAAGCTCTTGCTGCTCCTCACCTCCCATTCCCAGCGCATCTACAGCACCACAGACATCGGGGCTCCGGGCTTTCCCTGACGAACAGGGCTTCGACGTTTACCACCAGCTGCACCTGGGCGCCCACTGAAAGTAAAACGCCGAAAAATCACGAACGTCGGACGATTGCTCCCACACCAAAAGTGCCAGCAACTCAAGCTCTGGCTGCTCCTCACCGGCCATTGCCAGCGCATCTACAGCACCACAGACATTGGGGCTCCGGGCTTTCCCTGACCAACAGGGCTTCGACGTTTACCACCAGCTGAACCTGGGCGCCCAGTGAATAAAAATCCCCAAAAATCACAAACGTCCGACGATTGCTCCCACACCCAACGTGCCAGACAGTCAAGCTCTTGCTGCTCCTCACCAGCCATTGCCAGCGCATCTACAGCACCACAGAGATCGGGGCTCCAGGCATTCCCTGACCAACAGGGCTTCGACGTTTACCACCAGCTGCACCTGGGCTCCCACTGAAATAAAACCCCGAAAAATCACGAACGTCGGACGATTGCTCCCACACCAAAAGTGCCAGCAACTCAAACTCTTGCTGCTCCTCACCGGAGTTTGGCAGTGCATCTACAGCACCACAGACATCGGGGTTCTGCGCTTTCCCTGACCAACAGGGCTTCGACGTTTACCACCAGCTGAACCTGGGCGCCCGCTGAAAAAAATAAAAGAAAAATCACGAACGTCGGACGATTGCTCCCACAGCAAAAGTGCCAGCCAGTCAAGCTCTTGCTGCTCCTCACCGGACAGTGGCAGTGCATCTACAGCACCACAGACATCGGGGCTCCGGGCATTCCATGACGAACAGGGCTTCGACGTTTACCACTCGCTGCACCTGGGCTCCCACTGAAAAGAACACCGAAAAATCACGAACGTCGGACGATTGCTCTCACACCAAAAGTGCCAGACAGTCAAGCTCTTGCTGCTGCTCACCGGCCATTGCCAGCCCATCTACAGCACGACAGACATCGGGGCTCCGGGCTTTCCCTGACGAACAGGGCTTCGACGTTTACCACCAGCTGCACCTGGGCGCCCACTGGAAAAAATAAACGAAATATCACGAACATCAGACGAGTGCTCCCACACCGAAAGTGCCAGCCAGTCAAGCTCATGCTGCTTCTCACCAGCAATTCCCAGCGCATCTACAGCACCACAGACATCGGGGCTCCGGGCTTTCCCTGACCAACAGGGCTTCGACGTTTACCACCCGCTGCAGCTGGGCGCCCACTGAAATAAAACCCCGAAAATGCATGAACGTCGGACGATTGCTCCCACAACAAAAGTGCCAGCCAGTCAAGCTCTTGCTGCTCCTCACCAGCCATTGGAGGCGCATCTACAGCACCACAGACATCGGGGCTCCGGGCATTCCCTGACCAACAGGGCTTCGACATTTACCACCAGCTGCACCTGGGCGCCCACTGAAAGTAAAACCGCGAAGAATCACGAACGTCGGACGATTGCTCCCACACCGAAAGTGCCAGCCAGTCAAGCTCTTGCTGCTCCTCACCAGCCATTGGAGGCGCATCTACAGCACCACAGACATCGGGGCTCCGGGCTTTCCCTGACCAACAGGGCTTCGACGTTTACCACCAGTTGCACCTGGGCACCCACTGAAAAAAAAAAACCCCCAAAATCACAAACATCAGACGATTGCTCCCACACCGAAAGTGCCAGCCAGTCAAGCTCTTTGTGCTCCTCACCGGTCATTGGCGGCGCATCTACAGCACCACAGACATCGGGGCTCCGGGCTTTCCCTGACCAACAGGGCTTCGACGTTTACCACCAGCTGCACCTGGGCGCCCACTGAAAAAACTAAACGAAAAATCACGAACATCGGACGATTGCTCCCACACCGAAAGTGCCAGCCAGTCAAGCTCTTGCTGCTCCTCACCGGCCATTCCCAGTGCATCTACAGCACCACAGACATCGGGGCTCCGGGCTTTCCCTGACCAACAGGGCTTCGACGTTTACCACCAGCTGAACCTGGGCGCCCAGTGAATAAAAATCCCCAAAAATCACAAACGTCCGACGATTGCTCCCACACCCAAAGTGCCAGACAGTCAAGCTCTTGCTGCTCCTCACCGGCCATTGGCAGCGCATCTACAGCACCACAGACATCGGGGCTCTGGGCTTTCCCTGACCAACAGGGCTTCGACGTTTACCACCAGCTCAACCTGGGCGCCCATTGAAAGTAAAACCCCGAAAAATCACGACAGTCGGACGATTGCTCCCACACCGAAAGTGCCAGCAACTCAAGCTCCTGCTGCTACTCACCGGACTTTGGTAGTGCATCTACAGCACCACAGACATCGGGGCTCCGGGCTTTCCCTGAACAACAGGGCTTCGACATTTACCATCAGCTGCACCTGGGCGCCCACTGAAAAAAATAAACGAAAAATCACGAACATCGGACGATTGCTCCCACAGTGAAAGTGCCAGCAACTCAAGCTCTTGCTGCTCCTCACCGGCCATTGGCAGCGCATTAACAGCACCACAGACATCGGGGCTCCGGGCTTTCCCTGACCAACAGGGCTTAGAATTTTACCACCAGCTGAACCTGGGAGCCCAGTGAAATAAAACCCCGAAAAATCACGAACGTCGGACGATTCCTCCCACACCAAAAGTGCCAGCAACACAAGCTCTTGCTGCTCCTCACCGGCCATTGGCAGCGCATCTACAGCACCACAGACATCGGGGCTCCGGGCTTTCGCTGACAAACAGGGGTTCGACGTTTACCACCAGCTGCACATGGGCGCCCACTGAAAAAAAACCCCGAAAAATCACAAATGTTGGACGATTCCTGCCACACCTTAAATGCCAGCCTGTCAAGCTCTTGCTGCTCCTCACCGCCCATTCCCAGCGCATCTACAGCACCACAGACATCAGGGCTCTGGACTTTCCCTGACCAACAGGGCTTTGACTGTTACCACCGGCTGCACCTGGGCTCCCACTGAAAAAAAACCCCGAATAATCACAAACGTCGGACGATTGCTCCCACACCAAAAGTGCCAGCCAGTCAAGCTCTTGCTGCTCCTCACCGGCCATTGGCAGCGCATCTACAGCACCACAGACATCGGCGTTCTCCGCTTTCCCTGACCAACAGGGCTTCGACGTTTACCACCAGCTGAACCTGGGCGCCCACTGAAAAAAATAAATGAAAAATCACGAACGTCGGACGATTGCTCCCACACCAAAAGTGCCAGCCATTCAAGCTCTTGCTGCTCCTCACCGGCCATTCCCAGCGCATCTACAGCACCACAGATACCGGGGCTCCGGGCTTTCCCTGACCAACAGGGCTTCGACGTTTACCAACAGCTGCACCTGGGCGCCCACTGAAATAAAACCCCGAAAAATCACGAACGTCGGACGATTGCTCCCACACCGAAAGTGCCAGCAACTCAAGCTCTTGCTGCTCCTCACCGGCCATTCCCAGCGCATCTACAGCACCACAGACATCGCGGCTCTGGGCTTTCCCTGACCAACAGGGCTTCGACATTTACCACCAGGTGCACCTGGGCGCCCACTGAAAAAAATAAACGAAAAATAACAAAAGTCGGACGATTGCTCCCACAGCGAAAGTGCCAGCCAGTCAAGCTCTTGCTGCTCCTCACCGGCCATTGGAGGCGCATCTACAGCACCACAGACATCGGGGCTCCGGGCTTTCCCTGACCAACAGGTCTTCGACGTTTACCACCCGCTGCACCTGGGCTCCCACTGAAAAGAACCCCGAAAAATCACGAACATCGGACGATTACTCCCACACCGAAAGTGCCAGCAACTCAAGCTCTTGCTGCTACTCACCGGCCATTCCCAGCGCATCTACAGCACTACAGACATCAGGGCTCCGGGCTTTCCCTGACCAACAGGGCTTCGACGTTTACCACCAGCTGCAGCTGGGCGCACACTGAAAAAAAACCCTGAAACATCAAAAACGTCGGACGATTGCTCCCACACCGAAAGTGCCAGCCTGTCAAGCTCTTGCTGCTCCTCACCAGCCATTCCCACCGCATCTACAGCACCACAGACATCGGGGCTCCGGGCTTTCGCTGACCAACAGGGCTTCGACGTTTACCACCAGCTGCAGCTGGGCGCACACTGAAAAAAAACCCTGAAACATCAAAAACGTCGGACGATTGCTCCCACACCGAAAGTGCCAGCCTGTCAAGCTCTTGCTGCTCCTCACCGGCCATTCCCAGCGCATCTACAGCATCACAGATATCGGGGCTCCGACCTTTCCCTGACCAACAGGGCTTCGACGTTTACCACCAGCTGCACCTGGGCGCCCACTGAAATAAAACCCCGAAAAATCACGAACGTCCGACGATTGCTCGCACACCCAAAGTGCCAGCCAGTCAAGCTCTTGCTGCTCCTCACCGGCCATAGGCAGCACATCTACAGCAGCACAGACATCGGGGCTCCGGGCTTTCCCTGACCAACAGGGCTTGAACGTTTACCACCAGCTGAACCTGGGCGCCCAGTGAATAAAAATCCCCAAAAATCACAAACGTCCTAAGATTGCTCCCACACCGAAAGTGCCAGACAGTCAAGCTCTTGCTGTTCCTCACCGTCGATTGGCAGCGCATCTACAGCACCACAGACATCGGGGCTCCGGGATTTACCTGACCAACAGGGCTTCGACATTTACCACCAGCTGCACCTGGGCGCCCACTGAAATAAAACCCCGAAAAATCACGAACGTCGGACGATTGCTCCCACACTGAAAGTGCCAGCAACTCAAGCTCTTGCTGCTACTCACCTCCCATTCCCAGCGCATCTACAGCACCACAGACATCGGGGCTCCGGGCTTTCCCTGACCAACTGGGCTTCGACGTTTACCACCAGCTGAACCTGGGCCCCCACTGAAATAAAACCCCCAAAAATCATGAACGTCGGACGATTGATCGCACACCGAAAGTGCCAGCCAGTCAAGCTCTTGCTGCTCCTCACCGGCCATTGCCAGCCCATCTACAGCCCCACAGACATCGGGGCTTTGGGCTTTCCCTGATGAACAGGGCTTCGACGTTTACCACCCACTGCACCTGGGCGCCCACTGAAAAAAATAAACGAAAAATCACAAACGTCGGACAATTGCTCCCACACCGAAAGTGCCAGCCAGTCAAGCTCTTGCTGCTACTCACCTCCCATTCCCAGCGCATCTACAGCACCACAGACATCGGGGCTCCGGGCTTTCCCTGACCAACAGGGCTTCGACATTTACCACCAGCTGCACCTGGGCGCCCACTGAAATAAAACCCCGAAAAATAACAAACGTCGGACGATTGCTCCCACACCGAAAGTGCCAGCCAGTCAAGCTCTTGCTGCTCCTCACCGGCCATTGGCAGCGCATCTACAGCACCACAGACATCGGGGCTCCGAGCTTTCCCTGACCAACAGGGCTTCAACGTTTACCACCCGCTGAACCTGGGCACCCACTGAAAGTAAAACCCCGAAAAATCACGAACGTCGGACGATTGCTCCCACAACGAAAGTGCCAGCCTGTCAAGCTCTTGCTGCTCCTCACCGGCCATTGGCCGCGCATCTACAGCACGACAGACATCGGGGCTCCGGGCTTTCCCTGACCAACAGGGCTCAGAAGTTTACCACCAGCTGAACCTGGGCGCCCACTGAGAAAAAACCCTGAAAAATTAAAAACGACGGACGATTGCTCCCACACCGAAAGTGCCAGCCAGTCAAGCTCTTGCTGCTGCTCACCGGCCATTGGCAGCGCATGTACAGCACCACAGACATCGGGGCTCCGGGCTTTCCCTGACCAACAGGCCTTCGACATTTACCATCAGCTGCACCTGGGCGCCCACTGAAAAAAATAACGAAATATCACGAACATCAGACGATTGCTCCCACACCGAAAGTGCCAGCAACTCAAGCTCATGCTGCTTCTCACCGGACTTTGGCAGTGCATCTACAGCACCACAGACATCGGGGCTCCGGGCTTTCCCTGACCAACAGGCCTTCGACATTTACCATCAGCTGCACCTGGGCGCCCACTGAAAAAAATAACGAAATATCACGAACATCAGACGATTGCTCCCACAGCGAAAGTGCCAGCCAGTCAAGCTCTTGCTGCTCCTCACCGCCCATTCCCAGCGCATCTACAGCACCACAGACATCACGGCTCTGGACTTTCCCTGACGATCAGGGCTTCGACGTTTACCACCAGCTGAACCTGGGCGCCCACTGAAAAGAACCCCGAAAAATCACGAACGTCGGACAATTGCTCCCACACCAAAAGTGCCAGCAACACAAGCTCTTGCTGCTCCTCAGCGGCCATGGGCAGCGCATCTACAGCGCCACAGACATCGGGGCTCCGGGCTTTCCCTGACCAACAGGGCTTTGACTGTTACCACCAGCTGCAGCTGGGCTCCCACTGAAAAAAAACCCCGAATAATCACAAACGTCGGACGATTGCTCCCACACCCAAAGTGCCAGCCAGTCAAGCTCTTGCTGCTCCTCACCGGCCATTCCCAGCGCATCTACAGCACCACAGACATCGGGGCTCTACGCTTTCCCTGACCAACAGGGCTTCGACGTTTACCACCCGCTGCACCTGGGCGCCCACTGAAATAAAACCCCGAAGAATCACGAACGTCGGACAATTGCTCCCACACCGAAAGTGCCAGCAACTCAAGCTCTTGCTGCTACTCACCGGACTTTGGCAGTGCATCTACAGCACCACAGACATCGGGGTTCTCCGCTTTCCCTGACCAACAGGGCTTCGACGTTTACCACCAGCTGCACCTGGGCGCCCACTGAAAAAAATAAATGAAAAATCACGAACGTCGGACGATTGCTCCCACACCAAAAGTGCCAGCCAGTCAAGCTCTTGCTGCTCCTCACCGGCCATTCCCAGCGCATCTACAGCACCACAGACATCAGGGCTCTGGACTTTCCGTGACGATCAGGGCTTCGACGTTTACCACCAGCTGCACCTGGGCTCCCACTGAAAAGAACCCCGAAAAATCACGAACGTCGGACGATTACTCCCACACCGAAAGTGCCAGCAACTCAAGCTCTTGCTGCTACTCACCGGCCATTCCCAGCGCATCTACAGCACTACAGACATCGGGGCTCCGGGCTTTCCCTGACGAACCAGGCTTCGACGTTTACCACCAGCTGCACCTGGGCGCCCACTGAAAAAAATAAACGAAAAATCACGAACATCAGACGATTGCTCCCACACCAAAAGTGCCAGCCAGTCAAGCTCTTGCTGCTCCTCCCCGGCCATTGGCAGCGCATCTACAGCACCACAGATATCGGGGCTCCGGGCTTTCCCTGACAAACAGGGCTTCGACGTTTACCACCAGCTGAACCTGGGCGCCCACTCGAAAAAATAAACGAAATACCACGAACATCAGAAGATTGCTCCCACACCGAAAGTGCCAGCCAGTCAAGCTCATGCTGCTCCTCACCGCCCATTCCCAGCGCATCTACAGCACCACAGACATCGTGGCTCTGGGCTTTCCCTGACCAACAGGACTTCGACGATTACCACCAGCTGCACCTGGGCGCCAACTGAAATAAAACCCTGAAAAATCACGAACGTCGGACGATTGCTCCCACACCAAAAGTGCCAGCCTGTCAAGCTCTTGCTGCTCCTCACCGGCCATTCCCAGCGCATCTACAGCACCACAGACATCGGGGTTCTGCGCTTTCCCTGAATAACAGGGCTTCGACGTTTACCACCAGCTGCACCTGGGCGCCCACTGAAAAAAATAAACGAAAAATCACGAACATCGGACGATTGCTCCCACACCAAAAGTGCCAGCCTGTCAAGCTCTTGCTGCCCCTCACAGCCCATTCCCAGCGCATCTACAGCACCACAGACATCGGGGCTCCGGGCTTTCCCTGATGAACAGGGCTTCGACGTTTACCACTCGCTGAACCTGGGCACCCACTGAAAGTAAAACCCCGAAAAATCACGAACGTCGGACGATTGCTCCCACACCTGAAGTGCCAGCAACTCAAGCTCTTGCTGCTACTCACCGGCCATTGGCAGCGCATCTACAGCACCACAGACATCGGGGCTCCGGGCTTTCCCTTACGAACCGGGCTTCGACATTTACCACCAGCTGCACCTGGGTGCCCCCTGAAAAAAAAACCCCAAAAATCACAAACGTCGGACGATTCCTGCCACACCTTAAATGCCAGCCTGTCAAGCTCTTGCTGCTCCTCACCGGCCATTCCCAGCGCATCTACAACACCGCAGATATTGGGGCTCCGGGCTTTCCCTGACCAACAGGGCTTCGACGTTTACCACCACCTGAACCTGGGCTCCCACTGAAATAAAACCCCGAAAAACTACGAACGTCGGACGATTGCTCCCACACTAAAAGTGCCAGCCAGTCAAGCTCTTGCAGCTACTCACCGGACTTTGGCAGTGCATCTACAGCACCACAGACATCGGGGCTCCGGGCTTTCCCTGAACAACAGGGCTTCAACGTTTACCACCAGCTGCACCTGGTTGCCCACTGAAAAAAAACCCTGAAAAATGACGAACGTCGGACGATTGCTCCCACACCACAAGTGCCAGACAGTCAAGCTCTAGCTGCTGAACACCGGCCATTGGCAGTGTATCTACAGCACCACAGACATCGGGGCTCCGGGCTTTCCCTGACCAACAGGGCTTCGACGTTTACCACCAGCTGAACCCGGGCGCCCACTGAAATAAAACCCCGAAAAATCACGAACGTCCGACGATTGCTCCCACACCCAAAGTGCCAGCCAGTCAAGCTCTTGCTGCTCCTCACCGGCCATTCCCAGCGCATCTACAGCACCACAGACATCGGGGCTCCGAGCTTTCCCTGATGAACAGGGCTTCGACGTTTACCACCAGCTGCACCTGGGCGCCCACTGAAAGTAAAACCCCGAAAAATCACGAACATCGGACGATTGCTCCCACAACGAAAGTGCCAGCCTGTCAAGCTCTTGCTGCTCCTCAACGGCCATTGGCAGCGCATCTACAGCACCACAGACATCGCGGCTCCGGGCTTTCCCTGACCATCAGGGCTTCGACATTTACCACCAGCTGCACCTGGTTACGCACTGAAAAAAAACCCTGAAAAATAAAAAACGTCGGACGATTGATCCCACACCGAAAGTGCCAGCCAGTCAAGCTCTTGCTGTTCCTCACCGGACAGTGGCAGTGCATCTACAGCACCACAGACATCGGGGCTCCGGGCTTTCCCTGACCAACAGGGCTTCGACGATTACCACTTGCTGAACCTGTGCTCCCACTGAAAAGAACCCCGAAAAATCACAAACGTCGGACGATTGCTCCCACACTGAAAGTGCCAGCCTGTCAAGCTCTTGCTGCCCCTCACCGGCCATTCCCAGTGCATCTACAGCACCACAGACATCGGGGCTCCGGGCTTTCACTGACCAACACAGCTTCGACATTTACCACCCGCTGCACCTGGGTGCCCACTGGAAAAAACCCAGAAAAATCACGAACATCAGACGATTGCTCCCACACCGAAAGTGCCAGCCAGTCAAGCTGCTCCTCACCGCCCATTCCCAGCGCATCTACAGCACCACAGACATCGGGGCTCCGGGCCTTCCCTGACCAACAGGGCTTCGACGTTTACCACCAGCTGCACCTGGGCGCCCGCTGAAAAAAATAAAAGAAAAATCACGAACATCGGACGATTGCTCCCACACCGAAAGTGCCAGCCAGTCAAGCTCTTGCTGCTCCTCACCGGCCATTGGAGGCGCATCTACAGCACCACAGACATCGGGGCTCCGGGCTTTCCCTGACCAACAGGTCTTCGACGTTTACCACCCGCTGCACCTGGGCTCCCACTGAAAAGAACCCCGAAAAATCACAAACGTCGGACGATTGCTCCCACACCAAAAGTGCCAGCCAGTCAAGCTCTTCCTGCTCCTCACCGGGCATTGGCAGTGCATCTACAGCACCACAGATATCAGGGCTCCGGGCTTTCCCTGACTAACAGGGATTCGACGTTTACCACCCGCTGCACCTGGGCTCCCACTGAAAAGAACCCCGAAAAATCACGAACATCGGACGATTACTCCCACACCGAAAGTGCCAGCCTGTCAAGCTCTTGCTGCTCCTCACCAGCCATTCCCAGCGCATCTACAGCACCACAGACATCGGGGCTCCGGGCTTTCGCTGACCAACAGGGCTTCGACGTTTACCACCAGCTGCAGCTGGGCGCACACTGAAAAAAAACCCTGAAACATCAAAAACGTCGGACGATTGCTCCCACACCGAAAGTGCCAGCCTGTCAAGCTCTTGCTGCTCCTCACCAGCCATTCCCAGCGCATCTACAGCACCACAGACATCGGGGCTCCGGGCCTTCCCTGACCAACAGGGCTTCGACGTTTACCACCAGCTGCACCTGGGCACCCACTGAAAAAAAACCCTGAAAAATCAAAAACGTCGGACGATTGCTCCCACACCGAAAGTACCAGCAACACAAGTTCTTGCTGCTCCTCACGGGCCATTCCCAGCGCATCTACAGCACAACAGACATCGGGGCTCCGGGCTTTCCCTGACCAACAGGGCTTAGACGTTTACCACCAGCTGAACCGGGGCGCCCAGTGAAATAAAACCCCGAAAAATCACGAACGTCGGACGATTGCTCCCACACCGAAAGTGCCAGCAACATAAGCTCTTGCTTCTCCTCACCGGCCATTCCCAGCGCATCTACAGCACCACAGACATCGGGGCTCCGGGCTTTCCCTGACCAACAGGGCTTAGACGTTTACCACCAGCTGCACCTGGGCGCCCACTGAAATAAAACCCCGAAAAATCACGAACGTCCGACGATTGCTCGCACACCCAAAGTGCCAGCCAGTCAAGCTCTTGCTGCTCCTCACCGGCCATAGGCAGCACATCTACAGCAGCACAGACATCGGGGCTCTGGGCTTTCCCTGACCAACAGGGCTTCAACGTTTACCACCAGCTGAACCTGGGCGCCCAGTGAATAAAAATCCCCAAAAATCACAAACGTCCTAAGATTGCTCCCACACCGAAAGTGCCAGACAGTCAAGCTCTTGCTGTTCCTCACCGTCCATTGGCAGCGCATCTACAGCACCACAGACATCGGGGCTCCGGGATTTACCTGACCAACAGGGCTTCGACATTTACCACCAGCTGCACCTGGGCGCCCACTGAAATAAAACCCCGAAAAATCACGAACGTCGGACGATTGCTCCCACACTGAAAGTTCCAGCAACTCAAGCTCTTGCTGCTACTCACCTCCCATTCCCAGCGCATCTACAACACCACAGACATCGGGGCTCCGGGCTTTCCCTGACCAACTGGGCTTCGACGTTTACCACCAGCTGAACCTGGGCCCCCACTGAAATAAAACCCCCAAAAATCATGAACGTCGGACGATTGATCGCACACCGAAAGTGCCAGCCAGTCAAGCTCTTGCTGCTCCTCACCGGCCATTGCCAGCCCATCTACAGCCCCACAGACATCGGGGCTCCGGGCTTTCCCTGATGAACAGGGCTTCGACGTTTACCACCCACTGCACCTGGGCGCCCACTGAAAAAAATAAACGAAAAATCACAAGCGTCGGACAATTGCTCCCACACCGAAAGTGCCAGCCTGTCAAGCTCTTGCTGCTACTCACCTCCCATTCCCAGCGCATCTACAGCACCACAGACATCGGGGCTCCGGGCTTTCCCTGACCAACAGGGCTTCGACATTTACCACCAGCTGCACCTGGGCGCCCACTGAAATAAAACCCCGAAAAATAACAAACGTCGGACGATTGCTCCCACACCGAAAGTGCCAGCCAGTCAAGCTCTTGCTGCTCCTCACCGGCCATTGGCAGCGCATCTACAGCACCACAGACATCGGGGCTCCGAGCTTTCCCTGACCAACAGGGCTTCGACGTTTACCACTCGCTGAACCTGGGCACCCACTGAAAGTAAAACCCCGAAAAATCACGAACGTCGGACGATTGCTCCCACACCGAAAGTGCCAGCCTGTCAAGCTCTTGCTGCTCCTCACCGGCCATTGGCCGCGCATCTACAGCACGACAGACATCGGGGCTCCGGGCTTTCCCTGACCAACAGGGCTCAGAAGTTTACCACCAGCTGAACCTGGGCGCCCACTGAAAAAAAACCCTGAAAAATTAAAAACGACGGACGATTGTTCCCACACCGAAAGTGCCAGCCAGTCAAGCTCTTGCTGCTGCTCACCGGCCATTGGCAGCGCATGTACAGCACCACAGACATCGGGGCTCCGGGCTTTCCCTGACCAACAGGCCTTCGACATTTACCATCAGCTGCACCTGGGCGCCCACTGAAAAAAATAACGAAATATCACGAACATCAAACGATTGCTCCCACACCGAAAGTGCCAGCAACTCAAGCTCATGCTGCTTCTCACCGGACTTTGGCAGTGCATCTACAGCACCACAGACATCGCGGCTCCGGGCTTTCCCTGACCAACAGGGCTTCGACGTTTACCACCAGGTGCACCTGCGCTCCCACTGAAAAAAAACCCCGAAAAATCACGAACGTCGGACGATTACTCCCACACCGAAAGTGCCAGCAACTCAAGCTCATGCTGCTTCTCACCGGCCATTGGCAGCGCATCTACAGCACCACAGACATCGGGGCTCCGAGCTTTCCCTGACCAACAGGGCTTCGACGTTTACCACTCGCTGAACCTGGGCACCCACTGAAAGTAAAACCCCGAAAAATCACGAACGTCGGACGATTGCTCCCACACCGAAAGTGCCAGCCTGTCAAGCTCTTGCTGCTCCTCACCAGCCATTCCCAGCGCATCTACAGCACCACAGACATCGGGGCTCCGGGCTTTCGCTGACCAACAGGGCTTCGACGTTTACCACCAGCTGCAGCTGGGCGCACACTGAAAAAAAACCCTGAAAAATCAAAAACGTCGGACGATTGCTCCCACACCGAAAGTACCAGCAACACAAGCTCTTGCTGCTCCTCACGGGCCATTCCCAGCGCATCTACAGCACCACAGACATCGGGGCTCCGGGCTTTCCCTGACCAACAGGGCTTAGACGTTTAGCACCAGCTGAACCGGGGCGCCCAGTGAAATAAAACCCCGAAAAATCACGAACGTCGGACGATTGCTCCCACACCGAAAGTGCCAGCAACATAAGCTCTTGCTGCTCCTCACCAGCCATTCCCAGCGCATCTACAGCATCACAGATATCGGGGCTCCGACCTTTCCCTGACCAACAGGGCTTCGACGTTTACCACCAGCTGCACCTGGGCGCCCACTGAAATAAAACCCCGAAAAATCACGAACGTCCGACAATTGCTCGCACACCCAAAGTGCCAGCCAGTCAAGCTCTTGCTGCTCCTCACCGGCCATAGGCAGCACATCTACAGCAGCACAGACATCGGGGCTCCGGGCTTTCGCTGACCAACAGGGCTTCAACGTTTACCACCAGCTGAACCTGGGCGCCCAGTGAATAAAAATCCCCAAAAATCACAAACGTCCTAAGATTGCTCCCACACCGAAAGTGCCAGACAGTCAAGCTCTTGCTCCTCCTCACCGGCCATTGGCAGCGCATGTACAGCACCACAGACATCGGGGCTCCGGGCTTTCCCTGACCAACAGGGCTTCGACGTTTACCACCAGCTGCACCTGGGCTCCCACTAAAAAAAAACCCCGAATAATCACAAACATTGGACCATTGCTCCCACACCAAAAGTGCCAGCCAGTCAAGCTCTTGCTGCTCCTCACCGGCCATTGGCAGCGCATCTACAGCACCACAGACATCGGGGCTCCGAGCTTTCCCTGACCAACAGGGCTTCGACGTTTACCACTCGCTGAACCTGGGCACCCACTGAAAGTAAAACCCCGAAAAATCACGAACGTCGGACGATTGCTCCCACACCGAAAGTGCCAGCCTGTCAAGCTCTTGCTGCTCCTCACCGGCCATTGGCCGCGCATCTACAGCACGACAGACATCGGGGCTCCGGGCTTTCCCTGACCAACAGGGCTCAGAAGTTTACCACCAGCTGAACCTGGGCGCCCACTGAAAAAAAACCCTGAAAAATTAAAAACGACGGACGATTGCTCCCACACCGAAAGTGCCAGCCAGTCAAGCTCTTGCTGCTGCTCACCGGCCATTGGCAGCGCATGTACAGCACCACAGACATCGGGGCTCCGGGCTTTCCCTGACCAACAGGCCTTCGACATTTACCATCAGCTGCACCTGGGCGCCCACTGAAAAAAATAACGAAATATCACGAACATCAGACGATTGCTCCCACACCGAAAGTGCCAGCAACTCAAGCTCATGCTGCTTCTCACCGGACTTTGGCAGTGCATCTACAGCACCACAGACATCGCGGCTCCGGGCTTTCCCTGACCAACAGGGCTTCGACGTTTACCACCAGGTGCACCTGCGCTCCCACTGAAAAAAAACCCCGAAAAATCACGAACGTCGGACGATTACTCCCACACCGAAAGTGCCAGCAACTCAAGCTCATGCTGCTTCTCACCGGACTTTGGCAGTGCATCTACAGCACCACAGACATCGGGGCTCCGGGCTTTCCCTGACCAACAGGGCTTCGATGTTTACCACCAGCTGCACCTGGGCGCCCACTGAAAAAAAACCCCGAAAAATCACAAACGTTGGACGATTCCTGCCACACCTTAAATGCCAGCCTGTCAAGCTCTTGCTGCTCCTCACCGCCCATTCCCAGCGCATCTACAGCACCACAGACATCAGGGCTCTGGACTTTCCCTGACCAACCGGGCTTCGACGTTTACCACCAGCTGAACCTGTGCGCCCACTGAAAAGAACCCCGAAAAATCACGAACGTCGGACAATTGCTCCCACACCAAAAGTGCCAGCAACACAAGCTCTTGCTGCTCCTCAGCGGCCATGGGCAGCGCATCTACAGCGCCACAGACATCGGGGCTCCGGGCTTTCCCTGACCAACAGGGCTTTGACTGTTACCACCAGCTGCAGCTGGGCTCCCACTGAAAATAAACCCCGAATAATCACAAACGTCGGACGATTGCTCCCACACCCAAAGTGCCAGCCAGTCAAGCTCTTGCTGCTCCTCACCGGCCATTCCCAGCGCATCTACAGCACCACAGACATCGGGGCTCTACGCTTTCCCTGACCAACAGGGCTTCGACGTTTACCACCCGCTGCACCTGGGCGCCCACTGAAATAAAACCCCGAAAAATCACGAACGTCGGACAATTGCTCCCACACCGAAAGTGCCAGCAACTCAAGCTCTTGCTGCTACTCACCGGACTTTGGCAGTGCATCTACAGCACCACAGACATCGGGGTTCTCCGCTTTCCCTGACCAACAGGGCTTCGACGTTTACCACCAGCTGCACCTGGGCGCCCACTGAATAAAATAAATGAAAAATCACGAACGTCGGACAATTGCTCCCACACCAAAAGTGCCAGCCAGTCAAGCTCTTGCTGCTCCTCACCGGCCATTCCCAGCGCATCTACAGCACCACAGACATCAGGGCTCTGGACTTTCCGTGACGATCAGGGCTTCGACGTTTACCACCAGCTGCACCTGGGCTCCCACTGAAAAGAACCCCGAAAAATCACGAACGTCGGACGATTACTCCCACACCGAAAGTGCCAGCAACTCAAGCTCTTGCTGCTACTCACCGGCCATTCCCAGCGCATCTACAGCACTACAGACATCGGGGCTCCGGGCTTTCCCTGACGAACCAGGCTTCGACGTTTACCACCAGCTGCACCTGGGCGCCCACTGAAAAAAATAAACGAAAAATCACGAACATCGGACGATTGCTCCCACACCAAAAGTGCCAGCCAGTCAAGCTCTTGCTGCTCCTCCCCGGCCATTGGCAGCGCATCTACAGCACCACAGATATCGGGGCTCCGGGCTTTCCCTGACAAACAGGGCTTCGACGTTTACCACCAGCTGAACCTGGGCGCCCACTGGAAAAAATAAACGAAATACCACGAACATCAGAAGATTGCTCCCACACCGAAAGTGCCAGCCAGTCAAGCTCATGCTGCTCCTCACCGCCCATTCCCAGCGCATCTACAGCACCACAGACATCGTGGCTCTGGGCTTTCCCTGACCAACAGGACTTCGACGATTACCACCAGCTGCACCTGGGCGCCAACTGAAATAAAACCCTGAAAAATCACGAACGTCGGACGATTGCTCCCACACCAAAAGTGCCAGCCTGTCAAGCTCTTGCTGCTCCTCACCGCCCATTCCCAGCGCATCTACAGCACCACAGACATCGGGGTTCTGCGCTTTCCCTGAATAACAGGGCTTCGACATTTACCACCAGCTGCACCTGGGCGCCCACTGAAAAAAATAAACGAAAAATCAGGAACATCGAACGATTGCTCCCACACCAAAAGTGCCAGCCTGTCAAGCTCTTGCTGCCCCTCACCGCCCATTCCCAGCGCATCTACAGCACCACAGACATCGGGGCTCCGGGCTTTCCCTGATGAACAGGGCTTCGACGTTTACCACTCGCTGAACCTGGGCACCCACTGAAAGTAAAACCCCGAAAAATCACGAACGTCGGACGATTGCTCCCACACCTGAAGTGCCAGCAACTCAAGCTCTTGCTGCTACTCACCGGCCATTGGCAGCGCATCTACAGCACCACAGACATCGGGGCTCCGGGCTTTCCCTGACGAACCGGGCTTCGACATTTACCACCAGCTGCACCTGGGTGCCCACTGAAAAAAAACCCCAAAAATCACAAACGTCGGACGATTCCTGCCACACCTTAAATGCCAGCCTGTCAAGCTCTTGCTGCTCCTCACCGGCCATTCCCAGCGCATCTACAACACCGCAGACATTGGGGCTCCGGGCTTTCCCTGACCAACAGGGCTTCGACGTTTACCACCACCTGAACCTGGGCTCCCACTGAAATAAAACCCCGAAAAACCACGAACGTCGGACGATTGCTCCCACACTAAAAGTGCCAGCCAGTCAAGCTCTTGCAGCTACTCACCGGACTTTGGCAGTGCATCTACAGCACCACAGACATCGGGGCTCCGAGCTTTCCCTGATGAACAGGGCTTCGACGTTTACCACCAGCTGCACCTGGGCGCCCACTGAAAGTAAAACCCCGAAAAATCACGAACATCGGACGATTGCTCCCACAACGAAAGTGCCAGCCTGTCAAGCTCTTGCTGCTCCTCAACGGCCATTGGCAGCGCATCTACAGCACCACAGACATCGCGGCTCCAGGCTTTCCCTGACCAACAGGGCTTCGACGTTTACCACTTGCTGAACCTGTGCTCCCACTGAAAAGAACCCCGAAAAATCACAAACGTCGCACGATTGCTCCCACACTGAAAGTGCCAGCCTGTCAAGCTCTTGCTGCTCCTCACCGGCCATTCCCAGTGCATCTACAGCACCACAGACATCGGGGCTCCGGGCTTTCACTGACCAACACGGCTTCGACATTTACCACCCGCTGCACCTGGGTGCCCACTGGAAAAAACCCAGAAAAATCACGAACATCAGACGATTGCTCCCACACCGAAAGTGCCAGCCAGTCAAGCTCTTGCTGCTCCTCACCGCCCATTCCCAGCGCATCTACAGCACCACAGATATCGGGGCTCCGGGATTTTCCTGACCAACAGGGCTTCGAGATTTACCACCCGCTGAACCTGGGCGTCCACTGAAAAAAAATCCCCAGAAATCACAAACGTCCGACGATTGCTCCCTGTCGTAGTTCAGCCCCGATCAGACCAGACTACGCAGTCTGTCTCTCGTTCCCCCCACCTTCCGAGAGAATACGAGGAGATTATATAAGAAAAACGGCTCAAGGTTTGAGATAAGGACGGGGAGAAATCCTTAAAGTTACCGTCACGGGCAAAACAGACTCGACTTGGGGAAAACTATTCATTTATTTCTAAAATTAGCAGGAGAATGAGACAGGGAACAAGATAACCTCCCCCCACCCCTCCCTCTTCCCGGGCTTAACATTATCTCTCCTACCTTCCCCTCCCGAGCGGCACGGGGGGTTGGAAAAGGGAATGGGGGTCGCTGTCAGTTCATCACGCGTTGTTTTACGCCTCTGTATCATCGTCGGGGGAAGACCTCCTCGCATTCCTCCTCTGCTCCAGCGTGGGGTCCCTCCCACGGGCCACAGTCCTTCGTGAAACTGCTCCGGCGTGGGTCATCTCTTCCACGGGGTGCAGTCCCTCTAGAGCAGCTGTCCCAGCGGGCCCTCCACGGGGCACAGCCTCCTTCAGGCCTCCACCTGCTCCGGCGTGGGGTCCTCCACGGGCTGCAGGTGGATCTCTGCCCCTCCGTGGACCTCCATGGGCTGCAGGGGGACAACCTGCTCCACCATGGTCGTCACCACGAGTTGCAGAGGAATCTTGGCCAGGAGCCGCATTACTCCTCCCCCTCCTCCTTCACTGACCTTGGCGTCTGCAGCCGTTCCTCACAACAGGCTGGCAGACGCCTCTCAGGATCCTTTTTACATCTTATTCACTTCTCATCTCCTCTCCACTTCTTGCAGCCAGGCCGGGCCGAGTTGGGCCCAGTCGGCTGCCCGGCGGGAGGCCAGAGGGTGAGGCCTGCAAGGCCCACGAGGCTCGCGCTTCCCCCTCTCTGCCCCCCGCTCAGCTGCTTCACATCTTCTCCTCCCTCTTTTTCCTGTTTTCCCCTATTTAAATACGTTATCGCAGAGGCGTTATCAGGGGACATTCTGCTACCAATTGGCTTGGCCTTGGCCAGCAGCGGGTCCGCCCTAGGCCCGGCCGAGTCCACTGAACAAAGGGGAGCGACTTCTAGCAGTTTCCTACAGAAGCTGCCACCTTAGGCCCCCCCTCACTAACAAAACCAGAACATTCCACCCCTCGCCTCTGCGAATTACGTATTTAAGTATTATAAATAAAATACACACACATCAACAGAAGAAAATAGAATTCCCCGCACCAAAATCAAAATAATATCCTCACAACACCAACAGTGGGTAGACAATTAACAAACAATTCACCACTTATCCCTTCACCACAATCAGAACATAAATTCCCCATAATCATTTTGCTCTTTTGTCAAGTTCAGTCCCTGTTTTGCCCGTTACTGCTCCCAATTAAACTCAATCCTTACCTCAAATTCCTCGAGCCCCACGTTGGGCGCCAAAATAACTGTCGTAGTTCAGCCCCAACGCGGACCAGACTACGCAGTCTCTCTCTCACTCCCCCCACTCTCTGAGAGAATAGGAGGAGATTTGACAAACAAAAAAAAAACAGGGAAAAAAAAAACCAAACACGCGGGTTGAGATTGAACAAAAAGTAAATTTAACAGTAATGACAGAAGAAAACAAGACAGTGATGGAACACAAATACAGTACAATAACTCACAACAGAACTCCACATCCAGTCTCTTCCAACTAGCAAGGGCCTCCCTTCAGCACCCTCCTCACTTACATACTGAGCATGATGTCAGAAGGAATGGAATAGCCCTTTGGCTAATTTGGGTAAATTAACCCCAGCTGTTAGCTAATTATTGAACTATCCCAGCCATAGGGGCTACGAGCTTCAGTTCTCCACCCAGCTCAGGTAAATATTAACTCTATCCTAGCCAAACCCAGGACACTCCCACACAGAAAGTGCCAGCCTGTCAAGCTCTTGCTGTCCTCACCGGCCATTGGCAGCGCATCTACAGCACCACAGACATCGGGGCTCCGGGCTTTCCCTGACCAACAGGGCTCAGAAGTTTACCACCAGCTGAACCTGGGCGCCCACTGAAAAAAAACCCTGAAAAATTAAAAACGACGGACGATTGCTCCCACACCGAAAGTGCCAGCCAGTCAAGCTCTTGCTGCTGCTCACCGGCCATTGGCAGCGCATGTACAGCACCACAGACATCGGGGCTCCGGGCTTTCCCTGACCAACAGGCCTTCGACGTTTACCATCAGCTGCACCTGGGCGCCCACTGAAAAAAATAACGAAATATCACGAACATCAGACGATTGCTCCCACACCGAAAGTGCCAGCAACTCAAGCTCTTGCTGCTTCTCACCGGACTTTGGCAGTGCATCTACAGCACCACAGACATCGCGGCTCCGGGCTTTCCCTGACCAACAGGGCTTCGACGTTTACCACCAGCTGCACCTGCGCTCCCACTGAAAAAAAACCCCGAAAAATCACGAACGTCGGACGATTACTCCCACACCGAAAGTGCCAGCAACTAAAGCTCCTGCTGCTACTCACCGGACATTGGCAGTGCATCTACAGCACCACAGACATCGGGGCTCCGGGCTTTCCCTGACCAACTGGGCTTCGATGTTTACCACCAGCTGCACCTGGGCGCCCACTGAAAAAAAACCCCGAAAAATCACAAACGTTGGACGATTCCTGCCACACCTTAAATGCCAGCCTGTCAAGCTCTTGCTGCTCCTCACCGCCCATTCCCAGCGCATCTACAGCACCACAGACATCAGGGCTCTGGACTTTCCCTGACGATCAGGGCTTCGACGTTTACCACCAGCTGAACCTGGGCGCCCACTGAAAAGAACCCCGAAAAATCACGAACGTCGGACAATTGCTCCCACACCAAAAGTGCCAGCAACACAAGCTCTTGCTGCTCCTCAGCGGCCATGGGCAGCGCATCTACAGCGCCACAGACATCGGGGCTCCGGGCTTTCCCTGACCAACAGGGCTTTGACTGTTACCACCAGCTGCACCTGGGCTCCCACTGAAAAAAAACCCCGAATAATCACAAACGTCGGACGATTGCTCCCACACCCAAAGTGCCAGCCAGTCAAGCTCTTGCTGCTCCTCACCGGCCATTCCCAGCGCATCTACAGCACCACAGACATCGGGGCTCTACGCTTTCCCTGACCAACAGGGCTTCGACGTTTACCACCCGCTGCACCTGGGCGCCCACTGAAATAAAACCCCGAAAAATCACAAACGTCGGACAATTGCTCCCACACCGAAAGTGCCAGCAACTCAAGCTCTTGCTGCTACTCACCGGACTTTGGCAGTGCATCTACAGCACCACAGACATCGGGGTTCTCCGCTTTCCCTGAACAACAGGGCTTCGACATTTACCACCAGCTGCACCTGGGCGCCCACTGAAAAAAATAAATGAAAAATCACGAACGTCGGACGATTGCTCCCACACCAAAAGTGCCAGCCAGTCAAGCTCTTGCTGCTCCTCACCGGCCATTCCCAGCGCATCTACAGCACCACCGACACCGGGGCTCCGGGCTTTCCCTGACCAACAGGGCTTCGACGTTTACCACCAGCTGCACCTGGGCGCCCACCTAAAAAAAATCACCAAAAATCACAAATGTCGGACGATTGCTCCCACACCTTAATTGTCATCGGGTCACGCTACTGATACTCCTCATGGGCCATTGCCAGCGCATCTACAGCCCCACAGACATCGGGGCTCCGGGCTTTCCCTGACCATCAGGGCTTAGAAGTTTACCACCAGCAGAACCTGGGCGCCCACTGAAAGTAAAACCCCGAAGAATCACGAACGTCGGACGATTATTCCCACAGCGAAAGTGCCAGCAACTCAAGTTCCTGCTGCTACTCACCGGACTTTGGCAGTGCATCTACAGCACCACAGACATCGGGGCTCCGGGCTTTCCCTGACCAACTGGGCTTCGACGTTTACCACCAGCTGAACCTGGGCGCCCACTGAAAAAAATAAACGAAAAATAACAAACGTCGGACGATTGGTCCCACAGCGAAAGTGCCAGCCAGTCAAGCTCTTGCTGCTACTCACCGCCCATTGGCAGCGCATCTACAGTACCACAGACATCGGGGCTCCGGGCTTTCCCTGACCAACAGGGCTTCGACATTTACCACCCGCTGCACCTGGTTGACCACTGAAAAAAAACCCTGAAAAATTAAAAACGTCGGACGATTGATCCCACACTGAAAGTGCCAGCAACTGAAGCTCTTGCTGCTCCTCACCGGCCATTGGCAGCGCATCTACAGCACCACAGACATCGCGGCTCTGGGCTTTCCCTGACCAACAGGACTTCGACATTTACCACCAGCTGCACCTAGTTGGCCACTGAAAAAAAACCCTGAAAAATCAAAAACGTCGGACAATTGATCCCACACCGAAAGTGCCAGCCAGTCAAGCTCTTGCAGTTCCTCACCGGCCACTGGCAGCTCATCTACAGCACCACAGACATCGGAGCTCCGGGCTTTCCCTGACCATCAGGGCTTCGACGTTTACCACTCGCTGCACCTGGGCTCCCACTGAAAAAAACCCCGAAAAATCACGAACGTCGGACGATTGCACCCAAACCGAAATTGCCAGCAACACAATCTCTTGCTGCTACTCACCGGCCATTCCCAGCGCATCTACAGCACCACAGACACCGGGGCTCCGGGCTTTCCCTGACCAACAGGGCTTCGACATTTACCACCAGCTGCACCTAGTTGCCCGCTGAAAAAAAACCCTGAAAAATGACTAACGTCGGACTATTGCTCCCACACCAAAAGTGCCAGCCTGTCAAGCTCTTGCTGCTCCTCACCGGACAGTGGCAGTGCATCTACAGCACCACAGACATCGGGGCTCCGGGCTTTCCCTGACCAACAGGGCTTAGAAGTTTACCACCAGCTGAACCTGGGCGCCCACTGAAATAAAACCCCGAAAAATCACGAACATCGGACGATTGCTCCCACACCCAAAGTGCCAGCAAGTCAAGCTCTTGCTGCTCCTCACCGCCGATTCCCAGCGCATCTACAGCACCACAGACATCGGGGCTCCGGGCTTTCCCTGACCAACAGGGCTTCGACGTTTACCACCAGCTGAACCTGGGCGCCCACTGAAAGTAAAACCCCAAAGAATCACGAACGTCGGACGATTGCTCCCACACCGAAAGTGCCAGCAACTCAAGCTCCTGCTGCTCCTCACCGGCCATTCCCAGCGCATCTACAGCACCACAGACATCGGGGCTCCGGGCTTTCCCTGACCAACTGGGCTTCGACGTTTACCACCCGCTGCACCTGGGCGCCCACTGAAAAAAATAAACGAAAAATCACAAACGTCGGACGATTGCTCCCACAACGAAAGTGCCAGCCTGTCAAGGTCTTGCTGCTCCTCACCGCCCATTGGCAGCGCATCTACAGCACCACAGACATCGGGGCTCCGGGCTTTCCCTGACCAACAGGGCTTCGACATTTACCACCAGCTGCACCTGGGCGCCCACTGAAAGTAAAACCCCGAAGAATCACGAACGTCGGACGATTGCTCGCACACCGAAAGTGCCAGCCAGTCAAGCTCTTGCTGCTCCTTACCGGCCATTGCCAGCCCATCTACAGCACCACAGACATCGGGGCTCCGGGCTTTCCCTGATGAACAGGGCTTCGACATTTACCATCAGCTGCACCTGGGCGCCCACTGAAAGTAAAACCCCGAAAAATCACGAACGTCGGACGATTCCTCCCACACCGAAAGTGCCAGCAACTCAAGCTCTTGCTGGTACTCACCGGACTTTGGCAGTGCATCTACAGCACCACAAACATCGGGGCTCCGGGCTTTCCCTGAACAACAGGGCTTCAACGTTTACCACCAGCTGCACCTGGGCGCCCACTGAAAAAAATAAACGAAAAATCACGAACATCGCACGATTGCTCCCACACCGAAAGTGCCAGCAAATCAAGCTCTTGCTGCTCCTCACCGGCCATTCCCAGCGCATCTACAGCACCACAGACATCGCGGCTCCGGGCTTTCCCTGACCAACAGGGCTTCGACATTTACCACCAGCTGCACCTGGTTACACACTGAAAAAAAACCCTGAAAAATCACAAACGTCGGACGATTGCTCCCACACCGAAAGTGCCAGCAACTCAAGCTCTTGCTGCTCCTCACCGGCCATTGGCAGCGCAACTACAGCACCACAGACATCGGGGCTCCGGGCTTTCCCTGACCAACAGGGCTTCGACATTTACCACCAGCTGCACCTGGTCACCCACTGAAATAAAACCCCCAAAAATCACGAACGTCGGACGATTGCTCCCACAACCAAAGTGCCAGCAACTCAAGCTCTTGCTGCTCCTCACCGGACTTTGGCAGTGCATCTACAGCACCACAGACATCGGGGCTCCGGGCTTTCCCTGACCAACAGGGCTTCGACGTTTACCACCAGCTGCACCTGGGCTCCCACTGAAAAAAAACCCCGAATAATCACAAACATCGGACTATTGCTCCCACACCAAAAGTGCCAGCCAGTCAAGCTCTTGCTGCTCCTCACCGGCCATTCCCAGCGCATCTACAGCACCACAGACATCGGGGCTCCGGGCTTTCCCTGACCAACAGGGCTTCGACGTTTACCACCCGCTGCACCTGGGCGCCCACGGAAAAAAAACCCCGAAAACTCACGAACGTCGGACGATTCCTCCCACACCGAAAGTGCCAGCAACTCAAGCTCTTGCTGCTACTCACCGGACTTTGGCAGTGCATCTACAGCACCACAGACATCGGGGCTCCGGGCTTTCCCTGACCAACAGGGCTTCGACATTTACCACCAGCTGCACCTGGGCGCCCACTGAAATAAAACCCCGAAAAATCACGAACGTCGGACGATTGCTCCCACACCAAAAGTGCCAGCAACTGAAGCTCTTGCTGCTACTCACCGGACTTTGGCAGTGCATGTACAGCACCACAGACATCGGTGCTCCGGACTTTCCCTGATCAACTGGGCTTCGACGTTTACCACCAGCTGCACCTGGGCGCCCACTGAAATAAAACCCCGAAAAATCACGAACGTCGGACGATTGCTCCCACACCGAAAGTGCCAGCAACTCAAGCTCTTGCTGCTACTCACCGGACTTTGGGAGTGCATCTACAGCACCACAGACATCGGGGTTCTACGCTTTCCCTGACCAAGAGGGCTTCGACATTTACCATCAGCTGCACCTGGGCGCCCACTGAAAAAAATAAACGAAAAATCATGAACATCGGACGATTGCTCGCACACCGAAAGTGCCAGCCAGTCAAGCTCTTGCTGCTCCTCACCGGCCATTCCCAGCGCATCTACAGCACCACAGACATCGGGGCTCCGGGCTTTCCCTGACCAACAGGGCTTCGACGTTTACCACCAGCTGAACCTGGGCGCCCACTGAAATAAAACCCCCAAAAATCACGAACGTCGGACGATTGTTCCCACATTGAAAGTGCCAGCCAGTCAAGCTCTTGCTGCTCCTCACCGGCCATTCGCAGCGCATCTACAGCACCACAGACATCGGGGCTCTGCGCTTTCCCTGACCAACAGGGCTTCGACGTTTACCACCAGATGAACCTGGGCGCCCACTGAAAAAAATAAACGAAAAATCACGAACATCGGACGATTGCTCCCACACCGAAAGTGCCAGACAGTCAAGCTCTTGCTACTACTCACCGCCCATTGGCAGGGCATCTACAGCACCACAGACATCGGGGCTCCGAGCTTTCCCTGACCAACAGGGCTTCAACGTTTACCACCAGCGGCACCTGGGCGCCCACTGAAATAAAACCCCGAAAAATCACGAACGTCGGACGATTGCTCCCACACCGAAAGTGCCAGCAACTCAAGCTCTTGCTGCTCCTCACCGGCCATTGGCAGCACATCTACAGCACCACAGACATCGCGGCTCCGGGCTTTCCCTGACCAACAGGGCTTCGGCATTTACCACCAGCTGCACCTGGGCGCCCACTGAAATAAAACCCCCAAAAATCACGAACGTCGGACGATTCCTCCCACACCGAAAGTGCCAGCCAGTCAAGCTCTTGCTGCTCCTCACCGGACTTTGGCAGTGCATCTACAGCACCACAGACATCGGGGCTCCGGGCTTTCCCTGACCAACAGGGCTTCGACGTTTACCACCAGCTGCACCTGGGCGCCCACTGAAAAAAAACCCCGAATAATCACAAACATCGGACGATTGCTCCCACACCGAAAGTTCCAGCCAGTCAACCTCTTGCTGCTCCTCACCGGCCATTGGCAGCGCATCTACAGCACCACAGACATCGGGGCTCCGGGCGTTCCCTGACCAACAGGGCTTCGACGTTTACCACCAGCTGCACCTGGGTGCCCATTGAAAAAAACCCCGAAAAATCACGAACGTCGGACGATTGCTCCCACACCAGAAGTGCCAGCCAGTCAAGCTCTTGCTGCTCCTCACCGGCCATTGGCAGCGCATCTACAGCACCACAGACATCGCGGCTCTGGGCTTTCCCTGACCAACAGGCCTTCGACATTTACCACCAGCTGCACCTAGTTGGCCACTGAAAAAAAACCCTGAAAAATCAAAAACGTCGGACAATTGATCCAACACCGAAAGTGCCAGCCAGTCAAGCTCTTGCTGCTCCTCACCGGACTTTGGCAGTGCATCTACAGCACCACAGACATCGGAGCTCCGGGCTTTCCCTGACCAACAGGGCTTCGACGTTTACCACTCGCTGCACCTGGGATCCCACTGGAAAAAAAACCCGAAAAATCACGAACGTCGGACGATTGCTCCCACACCGAAAGTGCCAGCAACACAAGCTCTTTCTGCTCCTCACCGGCCATTCCCAGCGCATCTACAGCACCACAGACATCGGGGCTCCGGGCTTTCCCTGACCAACAGGGCTTCGACGTTTACCACCAGCTGAACCTGGGCGCCCACTGGAAAAAAAACCCGAAAAATCACGAACGTCGGACGATTGTTCCCACATTGAAAGTGCCAGCCAGTCAAGCTCTTGCTGCTCCTCACCGCCCATTCCCAGCGCATCTACAGCACCACAGACATCGGGGCTCCGGGCTTTCCGTGACCAACAGGGCTTCGACGTTTACCACCAGCTGCACCTGGTTACCCACTGAAAAAAAACCCTGAAAAATCACGAACGTCGGACGATTGCTCCCACACCGAAAGTGCCAGCCAGTCAAGCTCTTGCTGCTCCTCACCGGCCATTCCCAGCGCATCTACAGCACCACAGATATCGGGGTTCTGCGCTTTCCCTGACCAACAGGGCTTCGACGTTTACCACCAGCTGAACCTGGGCGCCCGCTGAAAAAAATAAAAGAAAAATCACGAACATCGGACGATTGCTCCCACACCGAAAGTGCCAGCCAGTCAAGCTCTTGCTGCTCCTCACCGGCCATTCCCAGCGCATCTACAACACCACAGACATCGGGGCTCCAGGCTTTCCCTGACCAACAGGGCTTCGACATTTACCACCAGCTGAACCTGCTTACCCACTGAAAAAAAACCCTGAAAAATCAAAAACGTCGGACGATTGCTCCCACACCGAAAGTGCCAGCAACTCAAGCTCTTGCTGCTCCTCACCGGCCATTCCCAGCGCATCTACAGCACCACAGACATCGGGGTTCTGCGCTTTCCCTGACCAACAGGGCTTCGACGTTTACCACCAGCTGCACATGGGCGCCCACTGAAAAAAATAAAAGAAAAATCACGAACATCGGACGATTGCTCCCACACCAAAAGTGCCAGCAACTCAAGCTCTTGCTGCTCCTCACCGGACTTTGGCAGCGCATCTACAGCACCACAGACATCGGGGCTCCGGGCTTTCCCTGACCAACAGGGCTTCGACGTTTACCACCAGCTGCACCTGGGCGCCCACTGAAATAAAACCCCGAAAAATCACGAACGTCGGACGATTGCTCCCACACTGAAAGTGCCAGCCAGTCAAGCTCTTGCTGCTCCTCACCGGCCATTCCCAGCGCATCTACAGCACCACAGACATCGGCGCTCCGGGCTTTCCCTGACTAACAGGGCTTCGACATTTACCACCAGCTGAACCTGGGCTCCCACTGAAATAAAACCCCCAAAAATCACGAACGTCGGACGATTGCTCCCACACCGAAAGTGCCAGCCAGTCAAGCTCTTGCTGCTCCTCACCGGACTTTGGCAGTGCATCTACAGCACCACAGACATCGGGGCTCCGGGCTTTCCCTGACCAACAGGGCTTCGACATTTACCACCAGCTGCACCTGGGCGCCCACTGAAATAAAACCCCGAAAAATCACGAACGTCGGACGATTGCTCCCACAACGAAAGTGCCAGCAACTCAAGCTCTTGCTCCTACTCACCGGACTTTGGCAGCGCATCTACAGCACCACAGACATCGGGGCTCTGGGCTTTCCCTGAACAACAGGGCTTCGACGTTTACCACCAGCTGCACCTGGGCGCCCACTGAAAAAAAACCCCGAAAAATCACGAACGTCGGACGATTGTTCCCACACCGAAAGTGCCAGCAACACAAACTCTTGCTGCTCCTCACCGGCCATTCCCAGCGCATCTACAGCACCACAGACATCGGGGCTCCGGGCTTTCCCTGACCAACAGGGCTTCGAAGTTTACCACCAGCTGCACCTGGTTACCCACTGAAAAAAAACCCTGAAAAATCAAAAACGTCGGACGATTGCTCCCACACCGAAAGTGCCAGCAACTCAAGCTCTTGCTGCTCCTCACCGGCCACTGGCAGCGCATCTACAGCACCACAGACATCGGGGCTCCGGGATTTCCCTGACCAACAGGCCTTCGACATTTACCACCAGCTGCACCTGGGCGCCCACTGAAATAAAACCCCGAAAAATCACGAACGTCGGACGATTGCTCCCACACTGAAAGTGCCAGCAACTCAAGCTCTTGCTGCTACTCACCGGCCATTCCCAGCGCATCTACAGCACCACAGACATCGGGGCTCCGGGCTTTCCCTGACCAACTGGGCTTCGACGTTTACAACCGGCTGAACCTGGGCGCCCACTGAAATAAAACCCCCAAAAATCACGAACGTCGGACGATTGCTCCCACACCAAAAGTGCCAGCCAGTCAAGCTCTTGCTGCTCCTCACCGGACTTTGGCAGCGCATCTACAGCACCACAGACATCGGGGCTCCGGGCTTTCCCTGACCAACAGGGCTTCGACGTTTACCACCAGCTGCACCTGGGCTCCCACTGAAAAAACACCCCGAATAATCACAAACATCGGACTATTGCTCCCACACCAAAAGTGCCAGACAGTCAACCTCTTGCTGCTCCTCACCGGCCATTGGCAGCGCATCTACAGCACCACAGACATCGGGGCTCCGGGCTTTCCCTGACCAACAGGGCTTCGACGTTTACCACCAGCTGAACCTGGGCGCCCACTGAAAAAAATAAACTAAAAATCACGAACATCGGACGATTGCTCCCACACCGAAAGTGCCAGACAGTCAAGCTCTTGCTGCTACTCACCGGCCATTGGCAGCGCATCTACAGCACCACAGACATCGGGGCTCCGGGCTTTCCCTGACCAACAGGGCTTCGACGTTTACCACCAGCTGCACCTGGGCGCCCACTGAAAAAAATAAACTAAAAATCACAAACGTCGGACGATTGCTCCCACACCGAAAGTGCCAGCCAGTCAAGCTCTTGCTGCTCCTCACCGGCCATTGGCAGCGCATCTACAGCACCACAGACATCGGGGCTCCGGGATTTCCCTGACCAACAGGGCTTCGACATTTACCACCAGCTGCACCTGGGCGCCCACTGAAAAAAAACCCTGAAAAATCACAAATGTCGGACGATTCCTGCCACACCTTAAATGCCAGCCTGTCAAGCTCTTGCTGCTACTCACCGGCCATTCCCATCTCATCTACAGCACCACAGACATCGCGGCTCCGGGCTTTCCCTGACCAACAGGGCTTCGACGTTTACCACCCGCTGCACCTGGGCGCCCACTGAAAAAAATAAACGAAAAATCACAAACGTCGGACGATTGCTCCCACACCGAAAGTGCCAGCCAGTCAAGCTCTTGCTGCTCCTCACCGGCCATTGGCAGCGCATCTACAGCACCACAGACATCACGGCTCCGGGCTTTCCCTGACCAACAGGGCTTCGACATTTACCACCAGCTGCACCTGGGCGCCCACTGAAATAAAACCCCGAAAAATCACGAACGTCGGACGATTGCTCCCACAACGAAAGTGCCAGCCTGTCAAGGTCTTCCTGCTCCTCACCGGCCATTGGCAGCGCATCTACAGCACCACAGACATCGGAGCTCCGGGCTTTCCCTGACCAACAGGGCTTCGACGTTTACCACTCGCTGCACCCGGGCTCCCACTGAAAAGAACCCCGAAAAATCACGAACGTCGGACGATTGCTCCCACACCGAAAGTGCCAGCAACACAAGCTCTTGCTGCTCCTCACCGGCCATTCCCAGTGCATCTACAGCACCACAGACATCGGGGCTCCGGGCTTTGCCTGACCAACAGGGCTTCGACGTTTACCACCAGCTGAACCTGGGCCCCCACTGAAATAAAACCCCGAAAAATCACGAACGTCGGACGATTGCTCCCACAACGAAAGTGCCAGCAACTCAAGCTCTTGCTGCTACTCACCGGACCTTGGCAGCGCATCTACAGCACCACAGACATCGGGGCTCCGGGCTTTCCCTGACCAACAGGGCTTCGACATTTACCACCAGCTGCACCTGGGCACCCACTGGAAAAAATAAACGAAATATCACGAACATCAGACGAGTGCTCCCACACCGAAAGTGCCAGCCAGTCAAGCTCATGCTGCTTCTCACCAGCAATTCCCAGCGCATCTACAGCACCACAGACATCGGGGCTCCGGGCTTTCCCTGACCAACAGGGCTTCGACGTTTACCACCCGCTGCAGCTGGGCGCCCACTGAAATAAAACTCCGAAAAATCATGAACGTCGGACGATTGCTCCCACAACAAAAGTGCCAGCCAGTCAAGCTCTTGCTGCTCCTCACCAGCCATTGGAGGCGCATCTACAGCACCACAGACATCGGGGCTCCGGGCATTCCCTGACCAACAGGGCTTCGACATTTACCACCAGCTGCACCTGGGCGCCCACTGAAATAAAACCCCGAAAAATCACGAACGTCGGACGATTCCTCCCACACCGAAAGTGCCAGCCAGTCAAGCTCTTGCTGCGACTCACCTCCCATTCCCAGCGCATCTACAGCACCACAGACATCGGGGCTCCGGGCTTTCCCTGACCAACAGGGCTTCGACGTTTACCACCAGCTGCACCTGGGCGCCCACTGAAATAAAACCCCGAAAAATCACGAACGTCGGACGATTCCTCCCACACCGAAAGTGCCAGCAACTCAAGCTCTTGCTGCTCCTCACCGGCCATTCCCAGCGCATCTACAGCACCACAGACATCGGGGCTCCGGGCTTTCCCTGACCAACAGGGCTTCGAAGTTTACCACCAGCTGCACCTGGGCGCCCACTGAAAAAAATCCCGTAAAATCACGAACGTCGGACGATTCCTCCCACACCGAAAGTGCCAGCAACTCAAGCTATTGCTGCTACTCACCGGACTTTGGCAGTGCATCTACAGCACCACAGACATCGGGGTTCTGCGCTTTCTTTGACCAACA
Source organism: Chlamydotis macqueenii (assembly GCF_036417535.1). Classification (NCBI taxonomy): domain Eukaryota; kingdom Metazoa; phylum Chordata; class Aves; order Otidiformes; family Otididae; genus Chlamydotis; species Chlamydotis macqueenii. The sequence continues at coordinate 327,629 of NW_028239065.1, forward strand.
GGGCTTCGACGTTTACCACCAGCTGAACCTGGGCACCCGCTGAGAAAAATAAAAGAAAAATCACGAACATCAGACGATTGTTCCCATAGCAAAAGTGCCAGCCAGTCAAGCTCTTGCTGCTCCTCACCGGCCATTCCCAGCGCATCTACAGCACCACAGACATCGGGGCTCCGGGCTTTCCCTGACCAACAGGGCTTCGACGTTTACCACCAGCTGAACCTGGGCGCCCACTGAAATAAAACCCCGAAAAATCACGAACGTCGGACGATTGCTCCCACACCGAAAGTGCCAGCAACTCAAGCTCTTGCTGCTACTCACCGGCCATTGGCAGCGTATCTACAGCACCACAGACATCGGGGCTCCGGGCTTTCCCTGACCATCAGGGCTTCGACATTTACCACCAGCTGCACCTGGGCGCCCACTGAAATAAAACCCCGAAAAATCACGAACGTCGGACGATTGCTCCCACACTGAAAGTGCCAGCAACTCAAGCTCTTGCTGCTACTCACCGGCCATTCCCAGCGCATCTACAGCACCACAGACATCGGGGCTCCGGGCTTTCCCTGACCAACTGGGCTTCGACGTTTACAACCAGCTGAACCTGGGCGCCCACTGAAATAAAACCCCCAAAAATCACGAACGTCGGACGATTGCTCCCACACCAAAAGTGCCAGCAACTCAAGCTCTTGCTGCTCCTCACCGGCCATTGGCAGCGCATCTACAGCACCACAGACATCGGGGTTCCGGGCTTTCCCTGACCAACAGGGCTTCGACGTTTACCACCAGCTGAACCTGGGCGCCCACTGAAAAGAATAAACTAAAAATCACGAAAATCGGACGATTGCTCCCACACCGAAAGTGCCAGCCAGTCAAGCTCTTGCTGCTCCTCACCGGCCATTGGCAGCACATCTACAGCACCACAGACATCGGGGCTCCGGGATTTCCCTGACCAACAGGGCTTCGACATTTACCACCAGCTGCACCTGGGCGCCCACTGAAATAAAACCCCGAAAAATCACGAACGTCGGACGATTGCTCCCACACCGAAAGTGCCAGCAACTCAAGCTCTTGCTGTTCCTCACCGGCCATTCCCAGCGCATCTACAGCACCACAGACATCGGGGCTCCGGGCTTTCCCTGACCAACAGGGCTTCGACGTTTACCACCAGCTGCACGTGGGCGCCCACTGAAAAAAAACCCCGAAAAATCACGAACATCGCACGATTGCTCCCACACCGAAAGTGCCAGCCAGTCAAGCTCTTGCTGCTCCTCACCGGCCATTCCCAGCGCATCTACAGCACCACAGACATCGGGTCTCCGGGCTTTCCCTGACCAACAGGGCTTCGACATTTACCACCAGCTGCACCTGGTTACCCACTGAAAAAAAACCCTGAAAAATCAAAAACGTCGGACGATTGCTCCCACACCAAAAGTGCCAGCAACTCAAGCTCTTGCTGCTCCTCACCGCCCATTCCCAGCGCATCTACAGCACCACAGACATCGCGGCTCTGGGCTTTCCCTGACGAACAGGGCTTGGACATTTACCACCAGCTGCACCTGGTTACCCACTGAAAAAAAACCCTGAAAAATCACAAATGTCGGACGATTCCTGCCACACCTTAAATGCCAGCCTGTCAAGCTCTTGCTGCTACTCACCGGCCATTCCCAGCTCATCTACAGCACCACAGACATCGCGGCTCCGGGCTTTCCCTGACCAACAGGGCTTCGACGTTTACCACCCGCTGCACCTGGGCGCCCACTGAAAAAAATAAACGAAAAATCACAAACGTCGGACGATTGCTCCCACACCGAAAGTGCCAGCCAGTCAAGCTCTTGCTGCTCCTCACCGGCCATTGGCAGCGCATCTACAGCACCACAGACATCGCGGCTCCGGGCTTTCCCTGACCAACAGGGCTTCGACATTTACCACCAGCTGCACCTGGGCGCCCACTGAAATAAAACCCCGAAAAATCACGAACGTCGGACGATTGCTCCCACAACGAAAGTGCCAGCCTGTCAAGGTCTTGCTGCTCCTCACCGGCCATTGGCAGCACATCTACAGCACCACAGACATCGGAGCTCCGGGCTTTCCCTGACCAACAGGGCTTCGACATTTACCACCAGCTGCACCTGGGCTCCCACTGAAAAGAACCCGGAAAAATCACGAACGTCGGACGATTGCTCCCACACCGAAAGTGCCAGCAACACAAGCTCTTGCTGCTACTCACCTCCCATTCCCAGTGCATCTACAGCACCACAGACATCGGGGCTCCGGGCTTTCCCTGACCAACTGGGCTTCGACGTTTACCACCAGCTGAACCTGGGCGCCCACTGAAATAAAACCCCCAAAAATCACGAACGTCGGACGATTGCTCCCACACCGAAAGTGCCAGACAGTCAAGCTCTTGCTGCTCCTCACCAGACTTTGGCAGTGCATCTACAGCACCACAGACATTGGGGTTCTGCGCTTTCCCTGAACAACAGGGCTTCGACGTTTACCACCAGCTGAACCTGGGCGCCCACTGAAAAAAAACCCCGAAAAATCACGAACGTCGGACGATTGCTCCCACACCGAAAGTGCCAGACAGTCAAGCTCTTGCTGGTCCTCACCGGCCATTGGCAGCTCATCTACAGCATCACAGATATCGGGGCTGCGGGCTTTCCGTGACCAACAGGGCTTCGACGTTTACCACCAGCTGAACCTGGGCGCCCACTGAAAGTAAGACCCTAAAAAATCACGAACGTCGGACGATTGCTCCCACACCGAAAGTGCCAGCCAGTCAAGCTCTTGCTGCTCCTCACCGGCCATTCCCAGCGCATCTACAGCACCACAGACATCGCGGCTCCGGGCTTTCCCTGACCAACAGGGCTTCGACATTTACCACCAGCTGCACCTGGTTACCCACTGAAAAAAAACCCTGAAAAATCAAAAACGTCGGACGAATGCTCCCACACCAAAAGTGCCAGCCAGTCAAGCTCTTGCTGCTCCTCACCGGCCATTGGCAGCGCATCTACAGCACCACAGACATCGCGGCTCCGGGCTTTCCCTGACCATCAGGGCTTCGACATTTACCACCAGATGAACCTGGGCCCCCACTGAAATAAAACCCCGAAAAATCACGAACGTCGGACGATTGCTCCCACAACGAAAGTGCCAGCAACTCAAGCTCTTGCTGCTCCTCACCGGAGAGTGGCAGCGCATCTACAGCACCACAGACATCGGGGCTCCGGGCTTTCCCTGACCAACAGGGCTTCGACGTTTACCACCAGCTGAACCTGGGCGCCCACTGAAAGTAAAACCCCGAAAAATCACGAACGTCGGACGATTGCTCCCACACCGAAAGTGCCAGCCAGTCAAGCTCTTGCTGCTCCTCACCGGCCATTGGCAGCGCATCTACAGCACCACAGACATCGGGGCTCCGGGCTTTCCCTGACCAACAGGGCTTCGACGTTTACCACCAGCTGAACCTGGGCGCCCACTGAAAGTAAAACCCCGAAAAATCACGAACATCGGACGATTGCTCCCACACCGAAAGTGCCAGCAACTCAAGCTCTTGCTGCTACTCACCGCCCATTGGCAGGGCATCTACAGCACCACAGACATCGGGGCTCCGAGCTTTCCCTGACCAACAGGGCTTCAACGTTTACCACCAGCTGCACCTGGGCGCCCACTGAAATAAAACCCCGAAAAATCACAAACGTCGGACGATTGCTCCCACAACGAAAGTGCCAGCCAGTCAAGCTCTTGCTGCTCCTCCCCGGACACTCCCAGTGCATCTACAGCACCACAGACATCGGGGCTCCGAGCTTTCCCTGACCAACAGGGCTTCAACGTTTACCACCAGCTGCACCTGGGCGCCCACTGAAAAAAACCCCAAAAATCACGAACGTCGGACGATTGCTCCCACACCGAAAGTGCCAGCAACTCAAGGTCCTGCTGCTACTCACCGGACTTTGGCAGCGCATCTACAGCACCACAGACATCGCGGCTCCGGGCTTTCCCTGACCAACAGGGCTTCGACGTTTACCACCCGCTGAACCTGGGCGCCCACTGAAAAAAATTAAAGAAAAATCACGAACGTCGGACGATTGCTCCCACAGCAAAAGTGCCAGCCAATGAAGCTCTTGCTGCTCCTCACCGGCCATTCCCAGCGCATCTACAGCACCACAGACATCGGGGCTCCGGGCTTTCCCTGACCAACAGGGCTTCGACATTTACCACCAGCTGCACCTGGTTACCCACTGAAAAAAAACCCTGAAAAATCAAAAACGTCGGACGATTGCTCCCACACTGAAAGTGTGGGCAACTCAAGCTCTTGCTGCTCCTCACCGGCTATTGGCAGCGCATCTACAGCACCACAGACATCGGGGCTCCGGGCTTTCCCTGACCAACAGGGCTTCGACGTTTACCACCAGCTGAACCTGGGCGCCCACTGAAAGTAAAACCCCGAAGAATCGCGAACGTCGGACGATTGCTCCCACACCAAAAGTGCCAGCCAGTCAAGCTCTTGCTGCTCCTCCCCGGCCATTCCCAGCGCATCTACAGCACCACAGACATCGGGGCTCCGGGCTTTCCCTGACCAACAGGGCTTCGACGTTTACCACCAGCTGAACCTGGGCGCCCAGTGAATAAAAATCCCCAAAAATCACAAACGTCCGACGATTGCTCCTACACTGAAAGTGCCAGCAACTCAAGCTCTTGCTGCTCCTCACCGCCCATTCCCAGCGCATCTACAGCACCACAGACATCGGGGCTCCGGGCTTTCCCTGACCAACAGGGCTTCGACGTTTACCACCAGCTGCACCTGTGCGCCCACTGAAAGTAAAACCCTGAAAAATCACGAACGTCGGACAATTGCTCCCACACCGAAAGTGCCAGCCAGTCAAGCTCTAGCTGCTGAACACCGGCCATTCCCAGCGCATCTACAGCACCACAGACATCGGGGCTCCGGGCTTTCCCTGACCAACAGGGCTTAGAAGTTTACCACCAGCTGAACCTGGGCGCCCACTGAAATAAAACCCCGAAAAATCACGAACGTCGGACGATTGCTCCCTCACCGAAAGTGCCAGCAACTCAAGCTCTTGCTGCTACTCACCAGACTTTGGCAGTGCATCTACAGCACCACAGACATCGGGGCTCCGGGCTTTCCCTGACCAACAGGGCTTCGACGTTTACCACCAGCTGAACCTGGGCGCCCACTGAAAAAAATAAACTAAAAATCACGAACATCGGACGATTGTTCCCACACTGAAAGTGCCAGCAACTCAAGCTCTTGCTGCTCCTCACCGCCCATTGGCAGGGAATCTACAGCACCACAGACATCGGGGCTCCGAGCTTTCCCTGACCAACAGGGCTTCGACGTTTACCACCAGCTGCACCTGGGCGCCCACTGAAATAAAACCCTGAAAAATCACGAACGTCGGACGATTGCTCCCACACTGAAAGTGCCAGCAACTCAAGCTCTTGCTGCTACTCACCTCCCATTCCCAGCGCATCTACAGCACCACAGACATCGGGGCTCCGGGCTTTCCCTGACCAACTGGGCTTCGACGTTTACCACCAGCTGAACCTGGGCGCCCACTGAAATAAAACCCCCAAAAATCACGAACGTCGGACGATTGCTCCCACACCGAAAGTGCCAGACAGTCAAGCTCTTGCTGCTCCTCACCAGACTTTGGCAGTGCATCTACAGCACCACAGACATTGGGGTTCTGCGCTTTCCCTGAACAACAGGGCTTCGACGTTTACCACCAGCTGAACCTGGGCGCCCACTGAAAAAAAACCCCGAAAAATCACGAACGTCGGACGATTGCTCCCACACCGAAAGTGCCAGACAGTCAAGCTCTTGCTGGTCCTCACCGGCCATTGGCAGCTCATCTACAGCATCACAGATATCGGGGCTGCGGGCTTTCCGTGACCAACAGGGCTTCGACGTTTACCACCAGCTGAACCTGGGCGCCCACTGAAAGTAAGACCCTAAAAAATCACGAACGTCGGACGATTGCTCCCACAACGAAAGTGCCAGCCAGTCAAGCTCTTGCTGCTCCTCACCGGCCATTCCCAGCGCATCTACAGCACCACAGACATCGCGGCTCCGGGCTTTCCCTGACCAACAGGGCTTCGACATTTACCACCAGCTGCACCTGGTTACCCACTGAAAAAAAATCCTGAAAAATCAAAAACGTCGGACGAATGCTCCCACACCAAAAGTGCCAGCAACTCAAGCTCTTGCTGCTCCTCACCGGCCATTGCCAGCGCATCTACAGCACCACAGACATCGGGGCTCTGGGCTTTCCCTGACCAACAGGCCTTCGACGTTTACCACCAGCTGCACCTGGGCGCCCACTGAAAAAAATAAACGAAAAATCACAAACGTCGGACGATTGCTCCCACACCGAAAGTGCCAGCAACTCAAGCTCCTGCTGCTACTCACCGGACTTTGGCAGTGCATCTACAGCACCACAGACATCGGGGTTCTGCGCTTTCCCTGAACAACAGGGCTTCGACATATACCACCAGGTGCACCTGGGCGCCCACTGAAAAAAATAAACGAAAAATCACAAACGTCGGAATATTGCTCCCACACCGAAAGTGCCAGTCAGTCAAGCTCTTACTGCTCCTCACCGGCCATTGGCAGCGCATCTACAGCACCACAGACATCGGGGCTCCGGGCTTTCCCTGACGAACCAGGCTTCGACGTTTACCACCAGCTGCACCTGGGTGCCCCCTGAAAAAAATAAACGAAGAATCAAGAACATCGGACAATTGCTCCCACACCGAAAGTGCCAGCCAGTCAAGCTCTTGCTGCATCTCACCGGCCATTGGCAGCGCATCTACAGTACCACAGACATCGGGGCTCCGGGCTTTCCCTGACCAACAAGGCTTCGACGTTTACCACCAGCTGAACCTGGGCGCCCACTGAAAGTAAAACCCCAAAAAATCACGAACGTCGGACGATTGCTCCCACACCGAAAGTGCCAGCAACTCAAGCTCCTGCTGCTACTCACCAGACTTTGGCAGTGCATCTACAGCACCACAGACGTCGGGGTTCTGCGCTTTCCCTGACCAACAGGGCTTCGACATTTACCACCAGCTGAACCTGGGCGCCCACTGAAAAAAATAAACGAAAAATCACAAACGTCGGACGATTGCTCCCACACCGAAAGTGCCAGCCAGTCAAGCTCTTGCTGCTCCTCACCGGACTTTGGCAGCGCATCTACAGCACCACAGACATTTGGGCTCCTGGCATTCCCTGACCAACAGGGCTTCGACGTTTACCTCCAGCTGCACCTGGGCGCCCACTGAAAAAGAAAACCCAAAAATCACAAATGTCGGACGATTCCTGCCACACCTTAAATGCCAGCCTGTCAAGCTCTGGCTGCCCCTCACCGCCCATTCCCAGCGCATCTACAGCACCACAGACATCGGGGCTCCGGGCTTTCCCTGACCAACAGGGCTTCGACGTTTACCACCAGCTGCACCTCGGAGCCCGCTGAAAAAAACCCCGAAAAATCACAAACGTCGGACGATTGCTCCCACACCGAAAGTGCCAGCAACTCAAGCTCTTACTGCTACTCACCGGACTTTGGCAGTGCATCTACAGCACCACAGACATCGGGGTTCTGCGCTTTCCCTGAACAACAGGGCTTCAACGTTTACCACCAGCTGCACCTGGGCGCCCACTGAAAAAAGTAAACGAAAAATCACGAACATCGCACGATTGCTCCCACACCGAAAGTGCCAGCCAGTCAAGCTCTTGCTGCTCCTCACCGGCCATGGGCAGCGCATCTACAGCACCACAGACATCGGGGCTCCGGGCTTTCCCTGACCAACCGGGCTTCGACATTTACCACCAGCTGCACCTGGGTGCCCCCTGAAAAAAAAAACCCCAAAAATCACAAATATCGGACGATTTCTGCCACACCTTAAATGCCAGCCTGTCAAGCTCTTGCTGCTCCTCACCGGCCATTGGCAGCGCATCTAAAGCACCACAGACATCGGGGCTCCGGGCTTTCCCAGACGAACAGGGCTTCGACATTTACCACCAGCTGCACCTGGGCGCCCACTGAAATTAAAACCACGAAAAATCACGAACGTCGGACGATTGCTCCCACACCAAAAGTCCCAGTCAGTCAAGCTCTTGCTGCTACTCACGGGCCATGGGCAGCGCATCTACAGCACCACAGACATCGTGGCTCCGGGCTTTCCCTGACCAACAGGGCTTCGACATTTACCACCAGCTGCACCTGGGTGCCCCCTGAAAAAAAAACCCCAAAAATCACAAATGTCGGACGATTCCTGCCACACCTTAAATGCCAGCCTGTCAAGCTCTTGCTGCTCCTCACCGGCCATTGGAGGCGCATCTACAGCACCACAGACATCGGGGCTCCGGGCTTTCCCTGACGAACAGGGCTTCGACGTTTACCACCCGCTGCACCTGGGCTCCCACTGAAAAGAACACCGAAAAATCACAAACGTCGGACGATTGCTCCCACACTGAAAGTGCCAGCCAGTCAAGCTCTTCCTGCTCCTCACCGGCCATTGGCAGCGCATCTACAGCACCACAGACATCGGGGTTCTGCGCGTTCCCTGACCAACAGGCCTTCGACATTTACCACCAGCTGCACCTAGTTGGCCACTGAAAAAAAACCCTGAAAAATCGAAAACGTCGGACGATTGCACCCACACCGAAAGTGCCAGACAGTCAAGCTCTTGCTGCTCCTCACCGGCCATTCCCAGCGCATCTACAGCACCACAGACATCGGGGCTCCGGGCTTTCCCTGACCAACTGGGCTTCAACGTTTACCACCAGCTGAACCTGGGCGCCCACTGAAATAAAACCTCCAAAAATCACGAACGTCGGACGATTGCTCCCACACCGAAAGTGCCAGCCAGTCAAGCTCTTGCTGCTCCTCACCGGCCATTGGCAGCGCATCTACAGCACCACAAATATCGGGGCTCCGAGCTTTCCCTGACCAACAGGGCTTCGATGTTTACCACCAGCTGCACCTGGGCGCCCACTGAAATAAAACCCTGAAAAATCACGAACGTCGGACGATTCCTCCCACACCGAAAGTGCCAGCCAGTCAAGCTCTTGCTGCTACTCACCGGACTTTGGCAGTGCATCTACAGCACCACAGACATCGGGGTTCTACGCTTTCCCTGACCAAGAGGGCTTCGACATTTACCATCACCTGCACCTGGGTGCCCACTGAAAAAAACCCCGAAAAATCACAAACGTCGGACTATTGCTCCCACACTGAAAGTGCCAGCCAGTCAAGCTCTTGCTGCTCCTCACCGGCCATTGGCAGCGCATCTACAGCACCACAGACATCGGGGTTCTGCGCGTTCCCTGACCAACAGGGCTTCGACGTTTACCACCAGCTGAACCTGGGCGCCCACTGAAAAAAATAAAAGAAAAATCACGAACATCGGACAATTGCTCCCACACCGAAAGTGCCAGCCAGTCAAGCTCTTGCTGCTCCTCACCGGCCATTCCCAGCGCATCTACAGCACCACAGACATCGGGGCTCCAGGCTTTCCCTGACCAACAGGGCTTCGACGTTTACCACTCGCTGCACCTGGGCTCCCACTGAAAAGAACCCCGAAAAATCACGAACGTCGGACGATTGCACCCACACCGAAAGTGCCAGCAACACAAGCTCCTGCTGTTCCTCACCGGCCATTCCCAGCGCATCTACAGCACCACAGACATCGGGGCTCCGGGCTTTCCCTGACCAACAGGGCTTCGCCGTTTACCACCAGCTGCACCTGGGCGCCCACTGGAAAAAAAACCCGAAAAATCACGAACGTCAGACGATTGCTCCCACACCGAAAGTGCCAGCAACTCAAGCTCTTGCTGCTCCTCACCGGACTTTGGCAGCGCATCTACAGCACCACAGACATCGGGGCTCCGGGCTTTCCCTGACCAACAGGGCTTCGACGTTTACCACCAGCTGCACCTGCGCGCCCACTGAAAAAAATAAACGAAAAATCACGAACATCGGACGATTGCTCCCACACCGAAAGTGCCAGCAACTCAAGCTCTTGCTGCTACTCACCGCCCATTGGCAGGGCATCTACAGCACCACAGACATCGGGGCTCCGAGCTTTCCCTGACCAACAGGGCTTCAACGTTTACCACCAGCTGCACCTGGGCGCCCACTGAAATAAAACCCCGAAAAATCACGAACGTCAGACGATTGCTCCCACAATGAAAGTGCCAGCCAGTCAAGCTCTTGCTGCTCCTCCCCGGCCACTCCCAGTGCATCTACAGCACCACAGACATCGGGGCTCCGGGCTTTCCCTGACGAACAGGGCTTCAACGTTTACCACCAGCTGCACCTGGGCGCCCACTGAAATAAAACTCCGAAAAATCACGAACGTCGGACGATTGCTCCCACAACGAAAGTGCCAGCAACTCAAGCTCTTGCTGCTACTCACCAGACTTTGGCAGTGCATCTACAGCACCACATACATTGGGGTTCTGCGCTTTCCCTGACCAACAGGGCTTCGACGTTTACCACCAGCTGAACCTGGGCGCCCACTGAAAAAAATAAACTAAAAATCACGAACATCGGACGATTGCTCCCACACCGAAAGTGCCAGACAGTCAAGCTCTTGCTGCTCCTCACCGCCCATTCCCAGCGCATCTACAGCATCACAGATATCGGGGCTCCGGGCTTTCCGTGACCAACAGGGCTTCGACGTTTACCACCAGCTGAACCTGGGCGCCCACTGAAAGTAAAACCCCGAAAAATCACGAACATCGGACGATTGCTCCCACACCGAAAGTGCCAGCAACACAAGCTCTTGCTGCTCCTCACCGGCCATTCCCAGCGCATCTACAGCACCACAGACATCGGGGCTCTGAGCTTTCCCTGACGAACAGGGCTTCGACGTTTACCACCAGTTGAACCTGGGCGCCCACTGAAAAAAATAAACTAAAAATCACGAACATCGGACGATTGCTCCCACACCGAAAGTGCCAGCCTGTCAAGCTCTTGCTGCTCCTCACCGGCCATTCCCAGCGCATCTACAGCACCACAGACATCGGGGCTCCGGGCTTTCCCTGACCAACAGGGCTTCGACGTTTACCACTCGCTGCAGCTGGGCTCCCACTGAAAAGAACCCCGAAAAATCACGAACGTCGGACGATTGGTCCCACACCGAAAGTGCCAGCCTGTCAAGCTCTTGCTGCTCCTCACCGGCCATTCCCAGCGCATCTACAGCACCACAGACATCGGGGCTCCGGAGTTTCCCTGACCAACCGGGCTTCGACATTTACCACCAGCTGCACCTGGGTGCCCCCTGAAAAAAAAACCCCAAAAATCACGAACGTCGGACGATTCCTGCCACACCTTAAATGCCAGCCTGTCATGCTCTTGCTGCTCCTCACCGGCCATTCCCAACGCATCTACAGCACCACAGACATCGGGGCTGTGGGCTTTCCCTGACCAACATGGCTTCGACATTTACCACCAGCTGCACCTGTGCGCCCACTGAAAGTAAAACCCCGAAAAATCACGAACGTTGGACGATTGCTCCCACAACGAAAGTGCCAGCCAGCCAAGCTCTTGCTGCTCCTCACCGGCCATTGGCAGCGCATCTACAGCACCACAGACATCGTGGCTCCGGGCTTTCCCTGACCAACAGGCCTTCGACATTTACCACCAGCTGCACCTGGGCGCCCACTGAAAAAAAACCCTGAAAAATGACGAACGTCGGACGATTGCTCCCACACCAAAAGTGCCAGCCAGTCAAGCTCTTGCTGCTCCTCACCGGCCATTCCCAGCGCATCTACAGCACCACAGACATCGGGGCTCCGGGCTTTCCCTGACCAACAGGCCTTCGACGTTTACCACTCGCTGAACCTGGGCTCCCACTGAAAAGAACCCCGAAAAATCACGAACGTCGGACGATTGCTCCCACACCAAAAGTGCCAGACAGTCAAGCTCTAGCTGCTGAACACCGGCCATTCCCAGCGCATCTACATCACCACAGACATCGGGGCTCCGGGCTTTCCCTGACCAACAGGTCTTAGAAGTTTACCACCAGCTGAACCTGGGCGCCCACTGAAATAAAACCCCGAAAAATCACGAACGTCCGACGATTGCGCCCACACCCAAAGTGTCAGCCAGTCAAGCTCTAGCTGCTGAACACCGGCCATTCCCAGCGCATCTACAGCACCACAGACATCGGGGCTCCGGGCTTTCCCTGACCATCAGGGCTTCGACATTTACCACCAGCTGCACCTCGGCTCCCACTGAAATAAAAGCCCGAAAAATCACGAACGTCGGACGATTGCTCCCACAACGAAAGTGCCAGCCAGTCAAGCTCTTGCTGCTCCTCACCGCCCATTCCCAGCGCATCTACAGCACCACAGACATCGGGGCTCCGGGCTTTCCCTGACCAACAGGGCTTCGACGTTTACCACCAGCTGAACCTGGGCGCCCACTGGAAAAAAAACCCGAAAAATCACGAACGTCGTACGATTGTTCCCACATTGAAAGTGCCAGCCAGTCAAGCTCTTGCTGCTCCTCACCGGCCATTGGCAGCGCATCTACAGCACCACAGACATCGCGGCTCCGGGCTTTCCCTGACCATCAGGGCTTCGACATTTACCACCAGCTGCACCTGGGCGCCCACTGAAATAAAACCCCGAAAAATCACAAACGTCGGACGATTGCTCCCACAACGAAAGTGCCAGCAACTCAAGCTCTTGCTGCTCCTCACCGGAGAGTGGCAGCGCATCTACAGCACCACAGACATCGGGGCTCCGGGCTTTCCCTGACCAACAGGGCTTCGACGTTTACCACCAGCTGCACCTGGGCGCCCACTGAAAAAAATAAACGAAAAATCATGAATATCGGACGATTGCTCCCACACCGAAACTGCGAGCAACTCAAGCTCTTGCTGCTACTCACCGCCCATTGGCAGGGCATCTACAGCACCACAGACATCGGGGCTCCGGGCTTTCCGTGACCAACAGGGCTTCAACGTTTACCACCAGCTGCACCTGGGCGCCCACTGAAAGTAAAACCCCGAAAAATCACGAACATCGGACGATTGCTCCCACACCGAAAGTGCCAGCAACTCAAGCTCTTGCTGCTCCTCACCGGCCATTCCCAGTGCATCTACAGCACCACAGACATCGCGGCTCTGGGCTTTCCCTGACCAACAGGCCTTCGACATTTACCACCAGCTGCACCTAGTTGGTCACTGAAAAAAAACCCTGAAAAATCAAAAACGTCGGACAATTGATCCCACACCGAAAGTGCCAGCCAGTCAAGCTCTTGCTGCTCCTCACCGGCCACTGGCAGCTCATCTACAGCACCACAGACATCGGAGCTCCGGGCTTTCCCTGACCAACAGGGCTTCGACGTTTACCACTCGCTGCACCTGGGCTCCCACTGAAAAAAACCCCGAAAAATCACGAACGTCGGACGATTGCACCCAAACCGAAATTGCCAGCAACACAATCTCTTGCTGCTCCTCACCGGCCATTCCCAGCGCATCTACAGCACCACAGACATCGGGGCTCCGGGCTTTCCCTGACCAACAGGGCTTCGACGTTTACCACCAGCTGAACCTGGGCGCCCACTGGAAAAAAAACCCAAAAAATCACGAACGTCGGACGATTGTTCCCACATTGAAAGTGCCAGCCAGTCAAGCTCTTGCTGCTCCTCACCGGCCATTGGCAGCGCATCTACAGCACCACAGACATCGGGACTCCGGGCTTTCCCTGACCAACTGGGCTTCGACGTTTACCACCAGCTGCACCTGGGCGCCCACTGAAAAAAATAAACGAAAAATCACGAACATCGGACGATTGCTCCCACACCAAAAGTGCCAGCCTGTCAAGATCTTGCTGCTACTCACCGGCCATTGGCAGGGAATCTACAGCACCACAGACATCGGGGCTCCGAGCTTTCCCTGACCAACAGGGCTTCAACGTTTACCACCAGCTGCACCTGGGCGCCCACTGAAATAAAACCCCGAAAAATCACGAACGTCGGACGATTGCTCCCACACTGAAAGTGCCAGCAACTCAAGCTCTTGCTGCTACTCACCTCCCATTCCCAGCGCATCTACAACACCACAGACATCGGGGCTCCGAGATTTCCCTGACCAACAGGGCTTCAACGTTTACCACCAGCTGCACCTGGGCGCCCACTGAAATAAAACCCCGAAAAATCACGAACGTCGGACGATTGCTCCCACACTGAAAGTGCCAGCAACTCAAGCTCTTGCTGCTACTCACCTCCCATTCCCAGCACATCTACAGCACCACAGACATCGGGGCTCCGGGCTTTCCCTGACCAACTGGGCTTCGACGTTTACCACCAGCTGAACCTGGGCGCCCACTGAAATAAAACCCCCAAAAAACACAAACGTCGGACTATTGCTCCCACACTGAAAGTGCCAGCCAGTCAAGCTCTTGCTGCTCCTCACCGCACATTCCGAACGCATCTACAGCACCACAGACATCGGGGCTCCGGGCTTTCCCTGACCATCAGGGCTTCGACATTTACCACCAGCTGCACGTGGGCGCCCACTGAAAAAAATAAACGAAAAATCACGAACGTCGGACGATTGCTCCCACACCGAAAGTGCCAGCCAGTCAAGCTCTTGCTGCTCATCACCGGCCATTCCCAGCGCATCTACAGCACCGCAGACATCGGGGCTCCGGGCTTTCCCTGACCAACAGGGCTTCGACATTTACCACCAGCTGCACCTGGGCGTCCACTGAAATAAAACCCCGAAAAATCTCGAACGTCGGACGATTGCTCCCACACCAAAAGTGCCAGCCAGTCAAGCTCTTGCTGCTCCTCACCGGACAGTGGCAGTGCATCTACAGCACCACAGACATCCCGGCTCCGGGCTTTCCCTGACCAACAGGGCTTCAACGTTTACCACCAGCTGCAACTGGGCGCCCACTGAAAAAAATAAACGAAAAATCACGAACATCGCACGATTGCTCCCACACCGAAAGTGCCAGCCAGTCAAGCTCTTGCTGCTCATCACCGGCCATTCCCAGCGCATCTACAGCACCACAGACATCGGGGCTCCGGGCTTTCCCTGACCAACAGGGCTTCGACGTTTACCACCAGCTGCACCTGGGTGCCGCCTGAAAAAAAAACTCCAAAAATCACAAATGTCGGACGATTCCTGCCACACCTTAAATGCCAGCCTGTCAAGCTCTTGCTGCTACTCACCGGCCATTCCCAGCGCATCTACAGCACCACAGACATCAGGGCTCTGGACTTTCCCTGACGAACAGGGCTTCGACATTTACCACCAGCTGCACCTGGGCTCCCACTGAAAAAAAACCCTGAAAAATCAAAAACGTCGGACGATTGCTCCCACACCGAAAGTGCCAGCCTGTCAAGCTCTTGCTGCTCCTCACCGCCCATTCCCAGCGCATCTACAGCACCACAGACATCAAGGCTCCGGGCTTTCCCTGACCAACAGGGCTTCGACGTTTACCACTCGCTGCAGCTGGGCTCCCACTGAAAAGAACCCCGAAAAATCACGAACGTCGGACGATTGCTCCCACACCGAAAGTGCCAGCCTGTCAAGCTCTTGCTGCTCCTCACCGGACTTTGGCAGTGCATCTACAGCACCACAGACATCGGGGCTCCGGGATTTCCCTGACCAACAGGGCTTCGACATTTACCACCAGCTGCACCTGGGTGCCCCCTGAAAAAAAAACCCCAAAAATCACGAACGTCGGACGATTCCTGCCACACCTTAAATGCCAGCCTGTCAAGCTCTTGCTGCTCCTCACCGGCCATTCCCAGCGCATCTACAGCACCACAGACATCGGGGCTCTGGGCTTTCCCTGACCAACAGGCCTTCGATGTTTACCACCTACTGAACCTGGGCGCCCAGTGAATAAAAATCCCCAAAAATCACAAACGTCCGACGATTGCTCCCACACTGAAAGTGCCAGCAACTCAAGCTCCTGCTGCTCCTCACCGCCCATTCCCAGCGCATCTACAGCACCACAGACATCAGGGCTCTGGACTTTCCCAGACGAACAGGGCTTCGACGTTTACCACCAGCTGCACCTGGTTACCCACTGAAAAAAAACCCTGAAAAATCACGAACGTCGGACGATTGCTCCCACACCAAAAGTGCCAGCCAGCCAAGCTCTTGCTGCTACTCACCGCCCATTGGCAGCGCATCTACAGCGCCACAGGTATCTGGGCTCCGAGCTTTCCCTGACCAACAGGGCTTCGACGTTTACCACCAGCTGAACCTGGGCGCCCACTGAAATAAAACCCCGAAAAATCACGAACGTCGGACGATTGCTCCCACACCTTAAATGCCAGCCTGTCAAGCTCTTGCTGCTCCTCACCGCCCATTCCCAGCGCATCTACAGCACCACAGACATCGGGGCTCTGGACTTTCCCTGACCAACAGGGCTTCGACATTTACCACCAGCTGAACCTGGGCGCCCACTGAAAAGAACCCCGAAAAATCACGAACGTCGGACAATTGCTCCCACACCGAAAGTGCCAGCAACTCAAGCTCTTGCTGCTCCTCAGCGGCCATTCCCAGCGCATCTACAGCGCCACAGACATCGGGGCTCTACGCTTTCCCTGACCAACAGGGCTTCGACGTTTACCACCCGCTGCACCTGGGCGCCCACTGAAATAAAACCCCGAAAAATCACGAACGTCGGACAATTGCTCCCACACCAAAAGTGCCAGCAACGCAAGCTCTTGCTGCTCCTCAGCGGCCATTCCCAGCGCATCTACAGCACCACAGACATCGGGGCTCTACGCTTTCCCTGACCAACAGGGCTTCGACGTTTACCACCAGCTGAACCTGGGCGCCCACTGAAATAAAACCCCGAAAAATCACGAACGTCGGACGATTGCTCCCACACCGAAAGTGCCAGCAACTCAAGCTCTTGCTGCTACTCACCGGACTTTGGCAGTGCATCTACAGCACCACAGACATCGTGGTTCTCCGCTTTCCCTGAACAACAGGGCTTCGACGTTTACCACCAGCTGCACCTGGGCGCCCACTGAAAAAAATAAATGAAAAATCACGAACGTCGGACGATTGCTCCCACACCGAAAATGCCAGCCAGTCAAGCTCTTGCTGCTCCTCACCGGCCATTCCCAGCGCATCTACAGCACCACCGACACCGGGGCTCCGGGCGTTCCCTGACCAACAGGGCTTCGACGTTTACCACCAGCTGAACCTGGGCGCCCACTGAAATAAAAGCCCGAAAAATCACGAACGTCGGACGATTGCTCCCACACCGAAAGTGCCAGCCAGTCAAGCTCTTGCTGCTCCTGACCGGACTTTGGCAGCGCATCTACAGCACCACAGAAATCGGGGTTCTGCGCTTTCCCTGACCAACAGGGCTTCGACTTTTACCACTAGCTGAACCTGGGCGCCCCCTGAAAAAAAACCCTGAAAAATGACGAACGTCGGACGATTGCTCCCACACCAAAAGTGCCAGCCAGTCAAGCTCTTGCTGCTCCTCACCGGACAGTGGCAGTGCATCTACAGCACCACAGACATCGGGGCTCCGGGCTTTCCCTGACGAACAGGGCTTCGACATTTACCACCAGCTGCACCTGGTTACCCACTGAAAAAAAACCCCGAAGAATCACGAACGTCGGACGATTGCTCCCACACCGAAAGTGCCAGCCAGCCAAGCTCTTGCTGCTTCTCACCAGCCATTCCCAGCGCATCTACAGCACGACAGACATCGGGGATCCGGGCTTTCCCTGACCAACAGGGCTTCGACATTTACCACCAGCTGCACCTGGGCCCCCACTGAAAAGAACCCCGAAAAATCACGAACGTCGGACGATTGCTCCCACACCGAAAGTGCCAGCCAGTCAAGCTCTTGCTGCTCCTCCCCGGCCATTCCCAGCGCATCTACAGCACCACAGACATCGGGGCTCCGGGCTTTCCCTGACAAACAGGGCTTCGACGTTTACCACCAGCTGCACCTGGGCACCCACTGAAATAAAACCCCGAAAAATCACGAACGTCGGACGATTGCTCCCACACCAAAAGTGCCAGCAACTCAAGCTCTTGCTGCTCCTCACCAGCCATTCCCAGCGCATCTACAGCACCACAGACATCGCGGCTCCGGGCTTTCCCTGACCAACAGGGCTTCAACGTTTACCACCAGCTGCACCTGGGCGCCCACTGAAAAAAAAACCCTGAAAAATCAAAAACGTCGGACGATTGATCCCACACCGAAAGTGCCAGCCTGTCAAGCTCTTGCTGTTCCTCACCGGCCATTGGCAGCGCATCTACAGCACCACAGACATCGCGGCTCTGGGCTTTCCCGGACCAACAGGGCTTCGACGTTTACCACCAGCTGAGCCTGGGCGC
Source organism: Chlamydotis macqueenii (assembly GCF_036417535.1). Lineage (NCBI taxonomy): Eukaryota > Metazoa > Chordata > Aves > Otidiformes > Otididae > Chlamydotis > Chlamydotis macqueenii. The sequence goes on from NW_028239065.1 coordinate 346,001, forward strand.
CCACTGAAAAGAACCCCGAGAAATAACAAACATCGGACGATTGCTCCCACACCGAAAGTGCCAGCAACTCAAGCTCTTGCTGCTCCTCACCGGCCACTGGCAGCGCATCTACGGCACCACAGACATCGGGGCTCCGGGCTTTCCCTGACCAACAGGGCTTCGACATTTACCACCAGCTGCACCTGGGTGCCCCCTGAAAAAAAAACCCCAAAAATCACAAACGTCGGACGATTCCTGCCACAGCTTAAATTCCAGCCTGTCAACCTGTTGCTGCTCCTCACCGGCCATTCCCAGCGCATCTACAACACCGCAGACATCGGGGCTCCGGGCTTTCCCTGACCAACAGGGCTTCGACGTTTACCACTCGCTGAACCTGGGCTCCCACTGAAAAGAACCCCGAAAAATCACGAACATCGGACGATTGCTCCCACACCGAAAGTTCCAGCCAGTCAAGCTCTTGCTGCTCCTCACCGGCCACTGGCAGCGCATCTACAGCACCACAGATATCGGGGCTCCGAGCTTTCCCTGACCAATAGGGCTTCGATGTTTACCACCAGCTGAACCTGGGCGCCCACTGAAATAAAACCCCGAAAAATCACAAACGTCGGACGATTCCTCCCACACAGAAAGTGCCAGCAACTCAAGCTCTTGCTGTTCCTCACCAGACTTTGGCAGTGCATCTACAGCACCACAGACATCACGGCTCCGGGCTTTCCCTGACCAACAGGGCTTCGACGTTTACCACCAGCTGCACCTGTGCGCCCACTGAAAAAAACGCCGAAAAATCACAAACGTCGGACGATTGCTCCCACACCAAAAGTGCCAGCCAGTCAAGCTCTTGCTGCTCCTCACCGGCCATTGGCAGCGCATCTACAGCACCACAGACATCGTGGCTCCGGGCTTTCCCTGACCAACAGGGCTTCGACATTTACCACCAGCTGCACCTGGTTGCCCAGTGAAAAAAAACCCTGAAAAATGACGAACGTCGGACGATTGCTCCCACAGCAAAAGTGCCAGCCAGTCAAGCTCTTGCTGCTCCTCACCGGACAGTGGCAGTGCATCTACAGCACCACAGACATCGGGGCTCCGGGCTTTCCCTGACGAACAGGGCTTCGACGTTTACCACTCGCTCAACCTGGGCTCCCACTGAAAAGAACACCGAAAAGTCACGAACGTCGGACGATTGCTCTCACACCAAAAGTGCCAGACAGTCAAGCTCTTGCTGCTGCTCACCGGCCATTGCCAGCCCATCTACAGCACCACAGACATCGTGGCTCCGGGCTTTCCCTGACCAAAGGGGCTTCGAAGTTTACCACCAGCTGCACCTGGGCGCCCACTGAAATAAAACCCCGAAAAATCACGAACGTCGGACGACTGCTCCCACACCCAAAGTGCCAGCCAGTCAAGCTCTTGCTGCTCCTCACCGGACAGTGGCAGTGCATCTACAACACCACAGACATCGCGGCTCCGGGCTTTCCCTGACCAACAGGGCTTCGACGTTTACCACTCGCTGAACCTGGGCTCCCACTGAAAAGAACACCGAAAAATCACGAACGTCGGACGATTGCTCCCACACCAAAAGTGCCAGCCAGTCAAGCTCTTGCTGCTTCTAACCAGCCATTCCCAGCGCATCTACAGCGCCACAGACATCGGGGCTCCGGGCTTTCCCTGACCAACAGGGCTTCGACGTTTACCACCAGCTGCAGCTGGGCGCCCACTGAAATAAAACCCTGAAAACTCACGAACGTCGGACGATTGCTCCCACAACGAAAGTGCCAGCCAGTCAAGCTCTTGCTGCTCCTCACCGGCCATTCCCAGCGCATCTACAGCACCACAGACATCGGGGCTCCGGGCTTTCCCTGACCAACAGGGCTTCGACGTTTACCACCAGCTGCACCTGGGCGCCCACTGAAATAAAACCCCGAAAAATCACGAACGTCGGACAATTGCTCCCACACCGAAAGTGCCAGACAGTCAACCTCTAGCTGCTCCTCACCGGGCATTACCAGCGCATCTACAGCACCACAGACATCGCGGCTCCGGGCTTTCCCTGACCAACAGGGCTTCGACATTTACCACCAGCTGCACATGGGCGCCCACTGAAAAAAAAACCCTAAAAAATCAAAAACGTCGGACAATTGCTCCCACACCGAAAGTGCCAGCCAGTCAAGCTCTTGCTGCTCCTCCCCAGCCATTGGCAGCGCATCTACAGCACCACAGACATCGGGGCTCCGGGCTTTCCCTGACCAACAGGGCTTCGACATTTACCACCAGCTGAACCTGGGCACCCACTGAAAAGAACCCCGAAAAATCACGAACGTCGGACGATTGCTCCCACACCGAAATTGCCAGCCAGTCAAGCTGTAGGTGCTCCTCACCTTCCATTCCCAGCGCATCTACAGCACCACAGACATCGGGGCTCCGGGCGTTCCCTGACCAACAGGGCTTAGAAGTTTATTACCAGCTGAACCTAGGCGCCCACTGGAAAAAAAATCCCCAAATATCATGAACGTCGGACGATTGCTCTCACACCAAAAGTGCCAGCCACTCAAGCTCTTGCTACCCCTCACCGGCCATTCCCAGCGCATCTACAGCACCACAGACATCGGGGCTCCGGGCTTTCCCTGACGAACAGGGCTTCGACGTTTACCACCAGCTGCACCTGGGCTCCCACTGAAATAAAACCCCGAAAAATCACGAACGTCGGACGATTGCTCCCACACCAAAAGTGCCAGCCAGTCAAGCTCTTTGTGCTCCTCACCGGCCATTGGCGGCGCATCTACAGCACCACAGACATCGGGGCTCCGGGCTTTCCCTGACCAACAGGGCTTTGACTTTATACCACCCGCTGCACCTCGGCACCCACTGAAAAAAATAAACGAAAAATCATGAACATCGGACGATTGCTCCCACACCGAAAGTGCCAGCAACACAAGCTCTTCCTGCTCCTGACCGCCCATTCCCAGCGCATCTAGAGCACCACAGACATCGCGGCTCCGGGCTTTCCCTGACCAACAGGCCTTTGACATTTACCACCAGCTGCACCTGGTTGCCCACTGAAAAAAAACCCTGAAAAATCAAAAACGTCGGACGATTGCTCCCACACCAAAAGTGCCAGACAGTCAAGCTCTTGCTGCTCCTCACCTCCCATTGGCAGCGCATGTACAGCACCACAGACATCGGGGCTCCGGGCTTTCCCTGACCAACAGGGCTTCGACGTTTACCATAAGCTAAACCCGGGCTCCCACTAAAAAAAAATCCCGAAAAATCAAAAACGTCCGACGATTCCTGCCACACCGAAAGTGCCAGCCTATCAAGCTCTTGCTGCTCGTCCCCGGCCATTGGCAGCACATCTACAGCACCAAAGACATCGCGGCTCCGGGCTTTCCCTGACCAACAGGGCTTCGATGTTTACCACCAGCTGCAAATGGGCGCCCACTGAAATAAAACCCCGAAAAATAACAAACGTCGGACGATTGCTCCCACACCAAAAGTGCCAGACAGTCAAGCTCTTGCTGCTACTCACCGGACTTTGGCAGTGCATCTACAGCACCACAGATATCGGTGTTCTGCGCTTTCCCTGACCAACAGGGCTTCGACGTTTACCACCAGCCGCACCTGGGCGCCCACTGAAAAAAATAAATGAAAAATCACGAACGTCGGACGATTGCTCCCACACCGAAAGTGCCAGCCAGTCAAGCTCTTGCTGCTCCTCACCGGCCATTGGCAGCGCATCTACAGCACCACAGACATCGGGGCTCCGAGCTTTCCCTGACCAACAGGGCTTCGACGTTTACCACCAGCTGCACGTGGGCGCCCACTGAAAAAAACCCCTAAAAATCAGGAACATCGGACGATTGCTCCCACATTGAAAGTGCCAGCAACACAAGCTCTTGCTGCTGCTCACTGCCCATACCCAGCGCATCTACAGCACCACAGACATCGGGGCTCCGGGCTTTCCATGACCAACAGGGCTTAGACGTTTACCAGCAGCTGCACCTGGGCACCCACTGAAAAAAAACCTTGAAAAATCACGAAGATCGGACGATTTCTCCCACACCGAAAGTGCCAGCCAGTCAGGCTCTTGCTGCTAATCACCGCCCATTCCCAGCGCATCTACAGCACCACAGACATTTGGGCTCCGGACTTTCCCTGACTAACAGCACTTCGACGTTTACCACCAGCTGAACATGGGTGCCCATTAAAAAAAAAACCCGAAAAAAACACAAACGTCGGACGATTGCTCCCACACCGAAAGTGCCAGCCAGTCAAGCTCTTGCTGCTCCTCACCGGCCATTGGAAGCGCATCTACAGCACCACAGACATCGGGGCTCCGGGCTTTCCCTGACCAACAGGGCTTCGACGTTTACCACCAGCTGCACCTGGGCTCCCACTGAAATAAAACCCCGAAAAATCACGAACGTCGGACGATTGCTCCCACACCAAAAGTGCCAGCAACTCAAGCTCTTGCTGCTCCTCACCTCCCATTCCCAGCGCATCTACAGCACCACAGACATCGGGGCTCTGGGCTTTCCCTGACAAACAGGGCTTCGACGTTTACCACCAGCTGCACCTGGGCGCCCACTGAAATAAAACCCCGAAAAATCACGAACATCGGACGATTGCTCCCACACCAAAAGTGCCAGCAACTTAAACTCTTGCTGCTACTCACCGGACTTTGGCAGTGCATCTACAGCACCACAGACATCGGGGTTCTGCGCTTTCCCTGACCAACAGGGCTTCGACGTTTACCACCAGCTGAAATTGGGCGCCCGCTGAAAAAAATAAAAGAAAAATCACGAACGTCGGACGATTCCTCCCACAGCAAAAGTGCCAGCCAGTCAAGCTCTTGCTGCTCCTCACCAGCCATTCCCAGCGCATCTACAGCGCCACAGACATCGCGGCTCCGGGCTTTCCCTGACCAACAGGGCTTCGACGTTTACCACCAGCTGCACCTGGTTGCCCACTGAAAAAAAAACCCTGAAAAATCAAAAACGTCGGACGATTGATCCCACACCGAAAGTGCCAGCCAGTCAAGCTCTTGCTGTTCCTCACCGGCCATTGGCAGCGCATCTACAGCACCACAGACATCGGGGCTCCGGGCTTTCCCTGACCAACAGGGCTTCGACTTTTACCATCAGCTGCACCTGGGCGCCCACTGAAAAGAACCCCGAAAAATCACGAACATCGGACGATTGCTCCCACACCGAAAATGCCAGCAACTCAAGCTCTTGCTGCTCCTCACCGGCCACTGGAAGCGCATCTACAGCACCACAGACATCGCGGCTCCGGGCTTTCCCTGACGAACCGGGCTTCGACATTTACCACCAGCTGCACCTGGGTGCCCACTGAAAAAAAAACCCCGAAAAATCACGAACATCGGACGATTGCTCCCACACCAAAAGTGCCAGCCAGTCAAGCTCTTGCTGCTCCTCACCGGAATTTGGCAGTGCATCTACAGCACCACAGACATCGGGGCTCCGGGCTTTCCCTGACGAACGGGGCTTGGACATTTACCACCAGCTGAACCTGGGCGCCCACTGAAATAAAACCCCGAAAAATCACGAACGTCGGACGATTGCTCCCACAACGGAAGTGCCAGCCAGTCAAGCTCTTGCTGCTCCTCACCGGAGTTTGGCAGTGCATCTACACCACCACAGACATCGGGGTTCTGCGCTTTCCCTGACCAACAGGGCTTCGACGTTTACCACCAGCTGAACCTGGGCGCCCGCTGAAAAAAATAAAAGAAAAATCACGAACGTCGGATGATTGCTCCCACAGCAAAAGTGCCAGCCAGTCAAGCTCTTGCTGCTCCTCCCCGGCCACTGGCAGCGCATCTACAGCACCACAGACATCGGGGCTCCGAGCTTTCCCTGACCAACAGGGCTTCGACGTTTACCACCAGCTGCACCTGGGCGCCCACTGAAATAAAACCCCGAAAAATCACAAACGTCGGACGATTCCTCCGCCACAGAAAGTGCCAGCAACTCAAGCTCTTGCTGTTCCTCACCGGACTTTGGCAGTGCATCTACAGCACCACAGACATCGTGGCTCCGGGCTTTCCCTGACCAACAGGCCTTTGATATTTACCACCAGCTGCACCTGGTTGCCCAGTGAAAATAAACCCTGAAAAATGACGAACGTCGGACGATTGCTCCCACACCAAAAGTGCCAGCCAGTCAAGCTCATGCTGCTCCTCACCGGACAGTGGCAGTGCATCTACAGCACCACAGACATCGGGGCTCCGGGCTTTCCCTGACCAACAGGGCTTCGACGTTTACCACTCGCTGCACCTGGGCTCCCACTGAAAAGAACACCGAAAAATCACGAACGTCGGACGATTGCTCTCACACCAAAAGTGCCAGACAGTCAAGCTCTTGCTGCTGCTCACCGGCCATTGCCAGCCCATCTACAGCACGACAGACATCGGGGCTCCGGGCTTTCCCTGATGAACAGGGCTTCGACGTTTACCACCAGCTGCACCTGGGCGCCCACTGGAAAAAATAAACGAAATATCACGAACATCGGACGATTGCTCCCACAACGAAAGTGCCAGCCTGTCAAGCTCTTGCTGCTCCTCAACGGCCATTGGCAGCGCATCTACAGCACCACAGACATCGCGGCTCCAGGCTTTCCCTGACCAACAGGGCTTCGACGTTTACCACCAGCTGCACCTGGTTACGCACTGAAAAAAAACCCTGAAAAATCAAAAACGTCGGACGATTGATCCCACACCGAAAGTGCCAGCCAGTCAAGCTCTTGCTGTTCCTCACCGGACAGTGGCAGTGCATCTACAGCACCACAGACATCGGGGCTCCGGGCTTTCCCTGACCAACAGGGCTTCGACGATTACCACTTGCTGAACCTGTGCTCCCACTGAAAAGAACCCCGAAAAATCACAAACTTCGCACGATTGCTCCCACACTGAAAGTGCCAGCCTGTCAAGCTCTTGCTGCTCCTCACCGGCCATTCCCAGTGCATCTACAGCACCACAGACATCGGGGCTCCGGGCTTTCACTGACCAACACGGCTTCGACATTTACCACCCGCTGCACCTGGGTGCCCACTGGAAAAAACCCAGAAAAATCACGAACATCAGACGATTGCTCCCACACCGAAAGTGCCAGCCAGTCAAGCTCTTGCTGCTCCTCACCGCCCATTCCCAGCGCATCTACAGCACCACAGATATCGGGGCTCCGGGATTTTCCTGACCAACAGGGCTTCGAGATTTACCACCCGCTGAACCTGGGCGTCCACTGAAAAAAAATCCCCAGAAATCACAAACGTCCGACGATTGCTCCCTGTCGTAGTTCAGCCCCGATCAGACCAGACTACGCAGTCTGTCTCTCGTTCCCCCCACCTTCCGAGAGAATACGAGGAGATTATATAAGAAAAACGGCTCAAGGTTTGAGATAAGGACGGGGAGAAATCCTTAAAGTTACCGTCACGGGCAAAACAGACTCGACTTGGGGAAAACTATTCATTTATTTCTAAAATTAGCAGGAGAATGAGACAGGGAACAAGATAACCTCCCCCCACCCCTCCCTCTTCCCGGGCTTAACATTATCTCTCCTACCTTCCCCTCCCGAGCGGCACGGGGGGTTGGAAAAGGGAATGGGGGTCGCTGTCAGTTCATCACGCGTTGTTTTACGCCTCTGTATCATCGTCGGGGGAAGACCTCCTCGCATTCCTCCTCTGCTCCAGCGTGGGGTCCCTCCCACGGGCCACAGTCCTTCGTGAAACTGCTCCGGCGTGGGTCATCTCTTCCACGGGGTGCAGTCCCTCTAGAGCAGCTGTCCCAGCGGGCCCTCCACGGGGCACAGCCTCCTTCAGGCCTCCACCTGCTCCGGCGTGGGGTCCTCCACGGGCTGCAGGTGGATCTCTGCCCCTCCGTGGACCTCCATGGGCTGCAGGGGGACAACCTGCTCCACCATGGTCGTCACCACGAGTTGCAGAGGAATCTTGGCCAGGAGCCGCATTACTCCTCCCCCTCCTCCTTCACTGACCTTGGCGTCTGCAGCCGTTCCTCACAACAGGCTGGCAGACGCCTCTCAGGATCCTTTTTACATCTTATTCACTTCTCATCTCCTCTCCACTTCTTGCAGCCAGGCCGGGCCGAGTTGGGCCCAGTCGGCTGCCCGGCGGGAGGCCAGAGGGTGAGGCCTGCAAGGCCCACGAGGCTCGCGCTTCCCCCTCTCTGCCCCCCGCTCAGCTGCTTCACATCTTCTCCTCCCTCTTTTTCCTGTTTTCCCCTATTTAAATACGTTATCGCAGAGGCGTTATCAGGGGACATTCTGCTACCAATTGGCTTGGCCTTGGCCAGCAGCGGGTCCGCCCTAGGCCCGGCCGAGTCCACTGAACAAAGGGGAGCGACTTCTAGCAGTTTCCTACAGAAGCTGCCACCTTAGGCCCCCCCTCACTAACAAAACCAGAACATTCCACCCCTCGCCTCTGCGAATTACGTATTTAAGTATTATAAATAAAATACACACACATCAACAGAAGAAAATAGAATTCCCCGCACCAAAATCAAAATAATATCCTCACAACACCAACAGTGGGTAGACAATTAACAAACAATTCACCACTTATCCCTTCACCACAATCAGAACATAAATTCCCCATAATCATTTTGCTCTTTTGTCAAGTTCAGTCCCTGTTTTGCCCGTTACTGCTCCCAATTAAACTCAATCCTTACCTCAAATTCCTCGAGCCCCACGTTGGGCGCCAAAATAACTGTCGTAGTTCAGCCCCAACGCGGACCAGACTACGCAGTCTCTCTCTCACTCCCCCCACTCTCTGAGAGAATAGGAGGAGATTTGACAAACAAAAAAAAAACAGGGAAAAAAAAAACCAAACACGCGGGTTGAGATTGAACAAAAAGTAAATTTAACAGTAATGACAGAAGAAAACAAGACAGTGATGGAACACAAATACAGTACAATAACTCACAACAGAACTCCACATCCAGTCTCTTCCAACTAGCAAGGGCCTCCCTTCAGCACCCTCCTCACTTACATACTGAGCATGATGTCAGATGGGATGGAATAGCCCTTTGGCTAATTTGGGTAAATTAACCCCAGCTGTTAGCTAATTATTGAACTATCCCAGCCATAGGGGCTACCAGCTTCAGTTCTCCACCCAGCTCAGGTAAATATTAACTCTATCCTAGCCAAACCCAGGACACTCCCACACCGAAAGTGCCAGCCTGTCAAGCTCTTGCTGCTCCTCACCGGCCATTGGCAGCGCATCTACAGCACCACAGACATCGGGGCTCCGGGCTTTCCCTGACCAACAGGGCTCAGAAGTTTACCACCAGCTGAACCTGGGCGCCCACTGAAAAAAAACCCTGAAAAATTAAAAACGACGGACGATTGCTCCCACACCGAAAGTGCCAGCCAGTCAAGCTCTTGCTGCTGCTCACCGGCCATTGGCAGCGCATGTACAGCACCACAGACATCGGGGCTCCGGGCTTTCCCTGACCAACAGGCCTTCGACGTTTACCATCAGCTGCACCTGGGCGCCCACTGAAAAAAATAACGAAATATCACGAACATCAGACGATTGCTCCCACACCGAAAGTGCCAGCAACTCAAGCTCATGCTGCTTCTCACCGGACTTTGGCAGTGCATCTACAGCACCACAGACATCGCGGCTCCGGGCTTTCCCTGACCAACAGGGCTTCGACGTTTACCACCAGGTGCACCTGCGCTCCCACTGAAAAAAAACCCCGAAAAATCACGAACGTCGGACGATTACTCCCACACCGAAAGTGCCAGCAACTAAAGCTCCTGCTGCTACTCACCGGACATTGGCAGTGCATCTACAGCACCACAGACATCGGGGCTCCGGGCTTTCCCTGACCAACAGGGCTTCGATGTTTACCACCAGCTGCACCTGGGCGCCCACTGAAAAAAAACCCCGAAAAATCACAAACGTTGGACGATTCCTGCCACACCTTAAATGCCAGCCTGTCAAGCTCTTGCTGCTCCTCACCGCCCATTCCCAGCGCATCTACAGCACCACAGACATCAGGGCTCTGGACTTTCCCTGACGATCAGGGCTTCGACGTTTACCACCAGCTGAACCTGGGCGCCCACTGAAAAGAACCCCGAAAAATCACGAACGTCGGACAATTGCTCCCACACCGAAAGTGCCAGCAACTCAAGCTCTTGCTGCTACTCACCGGACTTTGGCAGTGCATCTACAGCACCACAGACATCGGGGTTCTCCGCTTTCCCTGAACAACAGGGCTTCGACGTTTACCACCAGCTGCACCTGGGCGCCCACTGAAAAAAATAAATGAAAAATCACGAACGTCGGACGATTGCTCCCACACCAAAAGTGCCAGCCAGTCAAGCTCTTGCTGCTCCTCACCGGCCATTCCCAGCGCATCTACAGCACCACCGACACCGGGGCTCCGGGCTTTCCCTGACCAACAGGGCTTCGACGTTTACCACCAGCTGCACCTGGGCGCCCACCTAAAAAAAATCCCCAAAAATCACAAATGTCGGACGATTGCTCCCACACCTTAATTGTCATCGGGTCACGCTACTGATACTCCTCATGGGCCATTGCCAGCGCATCTACAGCCCCACAGACATCGGGGCTCCGGGCTTTCCCTGACCATCAGGGCTTAGAAGTTTACCACCAGCAGAACCTGGGCGCCCACTGAAAGTAAAACCCCGAAGAATCACGAACGTCGGACGATTATTCCCACAGCGAAAGTGCCAGCAACTCAAGTTCCTGCTGCTACTCACCGGACTTTGGCAGTGCATCTACAGCACCACAGACATCGGGGCTCCGGGCTTTCCCTGACCAACTGGGCTTCGACGTTTACCACCAGCTGAACCTGGGCGCCCACTGAAAAAAATAAACGAAAAATAACAAACGTCGGACGATTGGTCCCACAGCGAAAGTGCCAGCCAGTCAAGCTCTTGCTGCTACTCACCGCCCATTGGCAGCGCATCTACAGTACCACAGACATCGGGGCTCCGGGCTTTCCCTGACCAACAGGGCTTCGACATTTACCACCCGCTGCACCTGGTTGACCACTGAAAAAAAACCCTGAAAAATTAAAAACGTCGGACGATTGATCCCACACTGAAAGTGCCAGCAACTGAAGCTCTTGCTGCTCCTCACCGGCCATTGGCAGCGCATCTACAGCACCACAGACATCGCGGCTCTGGGCTTTCCCTGACCAACAGGACTTCGACATTTACCACCAGCTGCACCTAGTTGGCCACTGAAAAAAAACCCTGAAAAATCAAAAACGTCGGACAATTGATCCCACACCGAAAGTGCCAGCCAGTCAAGCTCTTGCAGTTCCTCACCGGCCACTGGCAGCTCATCTACAGCACCACAGACATCGGAGCTCCGGGCTTTCCCTGACCATCAGGGCTTCGACGTTTACCACTCGCTGCACCTGGGCTCCCACTGAAAAAAACCCCGAAAAATCACGAACGTCGGACGATTGCACCCAAACCGAAATTGCCAGCAACACAATCTCTTGCTGCTCCTCACCGGCCATTCCCAGCGCATCTACAGCACCACAGACATCGGGGCTCCGGGCATTCCCTGACGAACAGGGCTTCGAAGTTTACCACCAGCTGAACCTGGGCGCCCACTGGAAAAAAAACCCAAAAAATCACGAACGTCGGACGATTGTTCCCACATTGAAAGTGCCAGCCAGTCAAGCTCTTGCTGCTCCTCACCGGCCATTCCCAGCGCATCTACAGCACCACAGACATCGGGGCTCCGGGCTTTCCCTGACCAACAGGGCTTCGACGTTTACCACCAGCTGCACCTGGGTGCCGCCTGAAAAAAAAACTCCAACAATCACAAATGTCGGACGATTCCTGCCACACCTTAAATGCCAGCCTGTCAAGCTCTTGCTGCTACTCACCGGACATTCCCAGCGCATCTATAGCACCACAGACATCAGGGCTCTGGAATTTCCCTGACGAACAGGGCTTCGACGTTTACCACCAGCTGCACCTTGGCGCCCACTGAAAAAAAAACCGCAAAAATCACGAACGTCGGACGATTGCTCCCACACCGAAAGTGCCAGCCTGTCAAGCTCTTGCTGCTCCTCACCGCCCATTCCCAGCGCATCTACAGCACCACAGACATCGGGGCTCCGGACTTTCCCTGACCAACAGGGCTTCGACGTTTACCACCAGCTGCACCTGGGCGCCCACTGAAATAAAAACCCCAAAAATCACAAATGTCAGACGATTCCTGCCACACCTTAAATGCCAGCCTGTCAAGCTCTTGCTGCTCCTCACCGTCCATTCCCAGCGCATCTACAGCACCACAGGTATCGGGGCTCCGAGCTTTCCCTGACCAACAGGGCTTCGACATTTACCACCAGCTGCACCTGGGCTCCCACTGAAATAAAACCCCGAAAAATCACGAACGTCAGACGATTCCTCCCACACCGAAAGTGCCAGCAACTCAAGCTCTTGCTGCTCCTCACCGGACTTTGGCAGTGCATCTACAGCACCACAGACACCGGGGCTCCGGGCTTTCCCTGACCAACTGGGCTTCGACGTTTACCACCCGCTGCACCTGGGCGCCCACTGAAAAAAATAAACGAAAAATCACAAACGTCGGACGATTGCTCCCACACCGAAAGTGCCAGCCAGTCAAGCTCTTGCTGCTCCTCACCGGCCATTCCCAGCGCATCTACAGCACCACAGACATCGGGGCTCCGGGCTTTCCCTGATGAACAGGGCTTCGACATTTACCATCAGCTGCACCTGGGCGCCCACTGAAAAAAATAAACGAAAAATCACGAACATCGCACGATTGCTCCCACACCGAAAGTGCCAGCAAATCAAGCTCTTGCTGCTCCTCACCGGCCATTCCCAGCGCATCTACAGCACCACAGACATCGCGGCTCCGGGCTTTCCCTGACCAACAGGGCTTCGACATTTACCACCAGCTGCACCTGGTTACACACTGAAAAAAAACCCTGAAAAATCACAAACGTCGGACGATTGCTCCCACACCGAAAGTGCCAGCAACTCAAGCTCTTGCTGCTCCTCACCGGCCATTGGCAGCGCAACTACAGCACCACAGACATCGGGGCTCCGGGATTTCCCTGACCAACAGGGCTTCGACATTTACCACCAGCTGCACCTGGTCACCCACTGAAATAAAACCCCCAAAAATCACGAACGTCGGACGATTGCTCCCACACCGAAAGTGCCAGCCAGTCAAGCTCTTGCTGCTCCTCACCGGACTTTGGCAGTGCATCTACAGCACCACAGACATCGGGGCTCCGGGCTTTCCCTGACCAACAGGGCTTCGACGTTTACCACCAGCTGCACCTGGGCTCCCACTGAAAAAAAACCCCGAATAATCACAAACATCGGACTATTGCTCCCACACCAAAAGTGCCAGCCAGTCAAGCTCTTGCTGCTCCTCACCGGCCATTCCCAGCGCATCTACAGCACCACAGACATCGGGGCTCCGGGCTTTCCCTGACCAACAGGGCTTCGACGTTTACCACCCGCTGCACCTGGGCGCCCACGGAAAAAAAACCCCGAAAAATCACGAACGTCGGACGATTCCTCCCACACCGAAAGTGCCAGCAACTCAAGCTCTTGCTGCTACTCACCGGACTTTGGCAGTGCATCTACAGCACCACAGACATCGGGGTTCTGCGCTTTCCCTGACCAACAGGGCTTCAACGTTTACCACCCGCTGCACCTGGGCGCCCACTGAAATAAAACCCCGAAAAATCACGAACGTCGGACGATTGCTCCCACACCGAAAGTGCCAGCAACTCAAGCTCTTGCTGCTCCTCACCGGCCATTGTCAGCACATCTACAGCACCACAGACATCGGGGCTCCGGGCTTTCCCTGACCAACAGGCCTTCGACGTTTACCACCAGCTGAACCTGGGCGCCCACTGAAAAAAAACCCTGAAAAATGACGAACGTCGGACGATTGCTCCCACACCAAAAGTGCCAGACAGTCAAGCTCTAGCTGCTGAACACCGGCCATTCCCAGCGCATCTACAGCACCACAGACATCGGGGCTCCGGGCTTTCCCTGACCAACAGGGCTTCGACGTTTACCACCCGCTGCACCTGGGCGCCCACGGAAAAAAAACCCCGAAAAATCACGAACGTCGGACGATTCCTCCCACACCGAAAGTGCCAGCAACTCAAGCTCTTGCTGCTCCTCACCGGACTTTGGCAGTGCATCTACAGCACCACAGACATCGGGGCTCCGGGCGTTCCCTGACCAACAGGGCTTCGACGTTTACCACCAGCTGCACCTGGGTGCCCACGGAAAAAAACCCCGAAAAATCACAAACGTCGGACGATTGCTCCCACACCAGAAGTGCCAGCCAGTCAAGCTCTTGCTGCTCCTCACGGGCCATTCCCAGCGCATCTACAGCACCACAGACATCGCAGCTCTGGGTTTTCCCTGACCAACTGCCTTCGACATTTACCACCAGCTGCACCTAGTTGGCCACTGAAAAAAAACCCTGAAAAATCAAAAACGTCGGACAATTGATCCAACACCGAAAGTGCCAGCCAGTCAAGCTCTTGCTGCTCCTCACCGGACATTGGCAGTGCATCTACAGCACCACAGACATCGGAGCTCCGGGCTTTCCCTGACCAACAGGGCTTCGACGTTTACCACTCGCTGCACCTGGGCTCCCACTGAAAAGAACCCCGAAAAATCACGAACGTCGGACGATTGCTCCCACACCGAAAGTGCCAGCAACACAAGCTCTTTCTGCTCCTCACCGGCCATTCCCAGCGCATCTACAGCACCACAGACATCGGGGCTCCGGGCTTTCCCTGACCAACAGGGCTTCGACGTTTACCACCAGCTGAACCTGGGCGCCCACTGGAAAAAAAACCCGAAAAATCACGAACGTCGGACGATTGTTCCCACATTGAAAGTGCCAGCCAGTCAAGCTCTTGCTGCTCCTCACCGGCCATTCCCAGCGCATCTACAGCACCACAGATATCGGGGTTCTGCGCTTTCCCTGACCAACAGGGCTTCGACGTTTACCACCAGCTGAACCTGGGCGCCCGCTGAAAAAAATAAAAGAAAAATCACGAACATCGGACGATTGCTCCCACACCGAAAGTGCCAGACAGTCAAGCTCTTGCTGCTCCTCACCGGCCATTGGCAGCTCATCTACAGCACCACAGACATCGGGGCTCCGGGCTTTCCCTGACCAACAGGGCTTCGACGTTTACCACCAGCTGAACCTGGGCGCCCACTGAAAGTAAAACCCCGAAAAATCACGAACGTCGGACGATTGCTCCCACACCGAAAGTGCCAGCAACTCAAGCTCTTGCTGCTCCTCACCGCCCATTCCCAGCGCATCTACAGCACCACAGACATCGGGTCTCTGGGCTTTCCCTGACCAACAGGGCTTCGACATTTACCACCAGCTGCACCTGGTTACCCACTGAAAAAAAACCCTGAAAAATCAAAAACGTCGGACGATTGCTCCCACACCAAAAGTGCCAGCAACTCAAGCTCTTGCTGCTCCTCACCGCCCATTCCCAGCGCATCTACAGCACCACAGACATCGCGGCTCTGGGCTTTCCCTGACGAACGGGGCTTGGACATTTACCACCAGCTGCACCTGGTTACCCACTGAAAAAAAACCCTGAAAAATCACAAATGTCGGACGATTCCTGCCACACCTTAAATGCCAGCCTGTCAAGCTCTTGCTGCTACTCACCGGCCATTCCCAGCTCATCTACAGCACCACAGACATCGCGGCTCCGGGCTTTCCCTGACCAACAGGGCTTCGACGTTTACCACCCGCTGCACCTGGGCGCCCACTGAAAAAAATAAACGAAAAATCACAAACGTCGGACGATTGCTCCCACACCGAAAGTGCCAGCCAGTCAAGCTCTTGCTGCTCCTCACCGGCCATTGGCAGCGCATCTACAGCACCACAGACATCGCGGCTCCGGGCTTTCCCTGACCAACAGGGCTTCGACATTTACCACCAGCTGCACCTGGGCGCCCACTGAAATAAAACTCCGAAAAATCACGAACGTCGGACGATTGCTCCCACAACGAAAGTGCCAGCAACTCAAGGTCCTGCTGCTACTCACCGGACTTTGGCAGCGCATCTACAGCACCACAGACATCGCGGCTCCGGGCTTTCCCTGACCAACAGGGCTTCGACGTTTACCACCCGCTGAACCTGGGCGCCCACTGAAAAAAATTAAAGAAAAATCACGAACGTCGGACGATTGCTCCCACAGCAAAAGTGCCAGCCAATGAAGCTCTTGCTGCTCCTCACCGGCCATTCCCAGCGCATCTACAGCACCACAGACATCGGGGCTCCGGGCTTTCCCTGACCAACAGGGCTTCGACATTTACCACCAGCTGCACCTGGTTACCCACTGAAAAAAAACCCTGAAAAATCACGAACGTCGGACGATTGCTCCCACACTGAAAGTGTGGGCAACTCAAGCTCTTGCTGCTCCTCACCGGCTATTGGCAGCGCATCTACAGCACCACAGACATCGGGGCTCCGGGCTTTCCCTGACCAACAGGGCTTCGAAGTTTACCACCAGCTGAACCTGGGCGCCCACTGAAAGTAAAACCCCGAAGAATCACGAACGTCGGACGATTGCTCCCACAGCAAAAGTGCCAGCCAGTCAAGCTCTTGCTGCTCCTCACCGGCCATTCCCAGCGCATCTACAGCACCACAGACATCGGGGCTCCGGGCTTTCCCTGACCAACAGGCCTTCGACGTTTACCACTCGCTGAACCTGGGCTCCCACTGAAAAGAACCCCGAAAAATCACGAACGTCGGACGATTGCTCCGACACCAAAAGTGCCAGCCAGTCAACCTCTTTCTGCTCCTCACCGGCCATTGGCAGCGCATCTACAGCACCACAGACATCGGGGCTCCGGGCTTTCCCTGACCAACAGGGCTTCGACGTTTACCACCAGCTGAACCTGGGAGCCCAGTGAAATAAAACCCCGAAAAATCACGAACGTCGGACGATTCCTCCCACACCGAAAGTGCCAGCAACTCAAGCTCTTGCTGCTCCTCACCGGCCATTCCCAGCGCATCTACAGCACCACAGACATCGGGGCTCTGGGCTTTCCCTGACCAACAGGCCTTCGACGTTTACCACCAGCTGCACCTGGGCTCCCACTGAAAAGAACCCCGAAAAATCACGAACGTCGGACGATTGCTCCCACACCAAAAGTGCCAGACAGTCAAGCTCTAGCTGCTGAACACCGGCCATTCCCAGCGCATCTACAGCACCACAGACATCGGGGCTCCGGGCTTTCCCTGACCAACTGGGCTTCGACGATTACCACCAGCTGAACCTGGGCGCCCACTGAAATAAAACCCCGAAAAATCACGAACGTCCGACGATTGCTCCCACACCCAACGTGCCAGCCAGTCAAGCTCTTGCTGCTCCTCAGCGGCGATTGGCAGCACATCTACAGCACCACAGACATCGGGGCTCCGGGCTTACCCTGACCAACAGGGCTTCGACGTTTACCACCAGCTGAACCTGGGCGCCCACTGGAAAAAAAACCCGAAAAATCACGAACGTCGGACGATTGCTCCCACAACGAAAGTGCCAGCAACTCAAGCTCTTGCTGCTACTCACCGGCCATTGGCAGCACATCTACAGCACCACAGACATCGGGGCTCCGGGCTTTCCCTGACCAACAGGGCTTCGACGTTTACCACCAGCTGAACCTGGGCGCCCACTGAAAGTAAAACCCCGAAAAATCACGAACGTCGGACGATTGCTCCCACACCGAAAGTGCCAGCAACTCAAGCTCTTGCTGCTCCTCACCGCCCATTCCCAGCGCATCTACAGCACCACAGACATCGGGTCTCTGGGCTTTCCCTGACCAACAGGGCTTCGACATTTACCACCAGCTGCACCTGGTTACCCACTGAAAAAAAACCCTGAAAAATCAAAAACGTCGGACGATTGCTCCCACACCAAAAGTGCCAGCAACTCAAGCTCTTGCTGCTCCTCACCGCCCATTCCCAGCGCATCTACAGCACCACAGACATCGCGGCTCTGGGCTTTCCCTGACGAACGGGGCTTGGACATTTACCACCAGCTGCACCTGGTTACCCACTGAAAAAAAACCCTGAAAAATCACAAATGTCGGACGATTCCTGCCACACCTTAAATGCCAGCCTGTCAAGCTCTTGCTGCTACTCACCGGCCATTCCCAGCTCATCTACAGCACCACAGACATCGCGGCTCCGGGCTTTCCCTGACCAACAGGGCTTCGACGTTTACCACCCGCTGCACCTGGGCGCCCACTGAAAAAAATAAACGAAAAATCACAAACGTCGGACGATTGCTCCCACACCGAAAGTGCCAGCCAGTCAAGCTCTTGCTGCTCCTCACCGGCCATTGGCAGCGCATCTACAGCACCACAGACATCGCGGCTCCGGGCTTTCCCTGACCAACAGGGCTTCGACATTTACCACCAGCTGCACCTGGGAGCCCACTGAAATAAAACCCCGAAAAATGACGAACGTCGGACGATTGCTCCCACAACGAAAGTGCCAGCCTGTCAAGGTCTTGCTGCTCCTCACCGGCCATTGGCAGCGCATCTACAGCACCACAGACATCGCGGCTCCGGGCTTTACCTGACCATCAGGGCTTCGACATTTACCACCAGCTGAACCTGGGCCCCCACTGAAAAAAATAAACGAAAAATCATGAACATCGGACGATTGCTCCCACACCGAAAGTGCCAGCAACTCAAGCTCTTGCTGCTACTCACCGCTTATTGGCAGGTAATCTACAGCACCACAGACATCGGG
The DNA here is from genome assembly GCF_036417535.1 of Chlamydotis macqueenii. Taxonomy (NCBI): domain Eukaryota; kingdom Metazoa; phylum Chordata; class Aves; order Otidiformes; family Otididae; genus Chlamydotis; species Chlamydotis macqueenii. The sequence goes on from NW_028239065.1 coordinate 364,820, forward strand.
GCTCCGAGCTTTCCCTGACCAACAGGGCTTCAACGTTTACCACCAGCTGCAACTGGGCGCCCACTGAAATAAAACCCCGAAAAATCACAAACGTCGGACGATTGCTCCCACAACGAAAGTGCCAGCAACTCAAGCTCTTGCTGATCCTCCCCGGACACTCCCAGTGCATCTACAGCACCACAGACATCGGGGCTCCGAGCTTTCCCTGACCAACAGGGCTTCAACGTTTACCACCAGCTGCACCTGGGCGCCCACTGAAAAAAACCTCAAAAATCACGAACGTCGGACGATTGCACCCACACCGAAAGTGCCAGACAGTCAAGCTCTTGCTGCTCCTCACCGGCCATTGGCAGCGCATCTACAGCACCACAGACATCGGGGCTCCGGGCTTTCCCTGACCAACAGGGCTTCGACATTTACCACCAGCTGCACCTGGGCGCCCACTGAAATAAAACTCCGAAAAATCACGAACGTCGGACGATTGCTCCCACAACGAAAGTGCCAGCAACTCAAGGTCCTGCTGCTACTCACCGGACTTTGGCAGCGCATCTACAGCACCACAGACATCGCGGCTCCGGGCTTTCCCTGACCAACAGGGCTTCGACGTTTACCACCCGCTGAACCTGGGCGCCCACTGAAAAAAATTAAAGAAAAATCACGAACGTCGGACGATTGCTCCCACAGCAAAAGTGCCAGCCAATGAAGCTCTTGCTGCTCCTCACCGGCCATTCCCAGCGCATCTACAGCACCACAGACATCGGGGCTCCGGGCTTTCCCTGACCAACAGGGCTTCGACATTTACCACCAGCTGCACCTGGTTACCCACTGAAAAAAAACCCTGAAAAATCACGAACGTCGGACGATTGCTCCCACACTGAAAGTGTGGGCAACTCAAGCTCTTGCTGCTCCTCACCGGCTATTGGCAGCGCATCTACAGCACCACAGACATCGGGGCTCCGGGCTTTCCCTGACCAACAGGGCTTCGAAGTTTACCACCAGCTGAACCTGGGCGCCCACTGAAAGTAAAACCCCGAAGAATCACGAACGTCGGACGATTGCTCCCACAGCAAAAGTGCCAGCCAGTCAAGCTCTTGCTGCTCCTCACCGGCCATTCCCAGCGCATCTACAGCACCACAGACATCCGGGCTCCGGGCTTTCCCTGACCAACAGGCCTTCGACGTTTACCACTCGCTGAACCTGGGCTCCCACTGAAAAGAACCCCGAAAAATCACGAACGTCGGACGATTGCTCCCACACCAAAAGTGCCAGCCAGTCAACCTCTTGCTGCTCCTCACCGGCCATTGGCAGCGCATCTACAGCACCACAGACATCGGGGCTCCGGGCTTTCCCTGACCAACAGGGCTTCGACGTTTACCACCAGCTGAACCTGGGAGCCCAGTGAAATAAAACCCCGAAAAATCACGAACGTCGGACGATTCCTCCCACACCGAAAGTGCCAGCAACTCAAGCTCTTGCTGCTCCTCACCGGCCATTCCCAGCGCATCTACAGCACCACAGACATCGGGGCTCTGGGCTTTCCCTGACCAACAGGCCTTCGACGTTTACCACCAGCTGCACCTGGGCTCCCACTGAAAAGAACCCCGAAAAATCACGAACGTCGGACGATTGCTCCCACACCAAAAGTGCCAGACAGTCAAGCTCTAGCTGCTGAACACCGGCCATTCCCAGCGCATCTACAGCACCACAGACATCGGGGCTCCGGGCTTTCCCTGACCAACTGGGCTTCGACGATTACCACCAGCTGAACCTGGGCGCCCACTGAAATAAAACCCCGAAAAATCACGAACGTCCGACGATTGCTCCCACACCCAACGTGCCAGCCAGTCAAGCTCTTGCTGCTCCTCAGCGGCGATTGGCAGCACATCTACAGCACCACAGACATCGGGGCTCCGGGCTTACCCTGACCAACAGGGCTTCGACGTTTACCACCAGCTGAACCTGGGCGCCCACTGGAAAAAAAACCCGAAAAATCACGAACGTCGGACGATTGCTCCCACAACGAAAGTGCCAGCAACTCAAGCTCTTGCTGCTCCTCACCGGCCATTGGCAGCACATCTACAGCACCACAGACATCGGGGCTCCGGGCTTTCCCTGACCATCAGGGCTTCGACATTTACCACCAGCTGCACCTGGGCTCCCACTGAAATAAAACCCCGAAAAATCACGAACGTCGGACGATTGCTCCCACAACGAAACTGCCAGCAACTCAAGCTCTTGCTGCTACTCACCGGACTTTGGCAGTGCATCTACAGCACCACAGACATCGGGGCTCCAGGCTTTCCCTGACGAACAGCGTTCGACGTTTACCACCAGCTGCACCTGGGCGCCCACTGAAAAAAATAAACGAAAAATCATGAATATCGGACAATTCCTCCCACACCGAAACTGCCAGCAACTCAAGCTCTTGCTGCAACTCACTGCCCATTGGCAGGGCATCTACAGCACCACAGACATCGGGGCTCCGAGCTTTCCCTGACCAACTGGGCTTCAACGTTTACCACCCGCTGCACCTGGGCGCCCACTGAAAAAAATAAACGAAAAATCACAAACGTCGGACGATTGCTCCCACACCGAAAGTGCCAGCCAGTCAAGCTCTTGCTGCTCCTCACCGGCCATTGGCAGCGCATCTACAGCACCACAGACATCGCGGCTCCGGGCTTTCCCTGACCAACAGGGCTTCGACATTTACCACCAGCTGCACCTGGGAGCCCACTGAAATAAAACCCCGAAAAATCACGAACGTCGGACGATTGCTCCCACACCGAAAGTGCCAGCCAGTCAAGGTCTTGCTGCTCCTCACCGGCCATTGGCAGCGCATCTACAGCACCACAGATATCGGGGCTCCGGGCTTTCCCTGACCAACAGGGCTTCGACGTTTACCACTCGCTGCACCTGGGCTCCCACTGAAAAGAACCCCGAAAAATAACGAACGTCGGACGATTGCTCCCACACCGAAAGTGCCAGCAACACAAGCTCTTGCTGCTACTCACCGGACTTTGGCAGTGCATCTACAGCACCACAGACATCGGGGCTCCAGGCTTTCCCTGACGAACAGCGTTCGACGTTTACCACCAGCTGCACCTGGGCGCCCACTGAAAAAAATAAACGAAAAATCATGAATATCGGACGATTGCTCCCACACCGAAACTGCCAGCAACTCAAGCTCTTGCTGCTACTCACCGGCCATTCCCAGCGCATCTACAGCACCACAGACATCGGGGCTCCGGGCTTTCCCTGACCAACAGGGCTTCGACGTTTACCACCCGCTGCACCTGGGCGCACACTGAAATAAAACTCCGAAAAATCACGAACGTCAGACGATTGCTCCCACACCGAAAGTGCCAGCAACTCAAGCTCTTGCTACCCCTCACCGCCCATTGGCAGGGCATCTACAGCACCACAGACATCGGGGCTCCGAGCTTTCCCTGACCAACTGGGCTTCAACGTTTACCACCAGCTGCACCTGGGCGCACACTGAAATAAAACTCCGAAAAATCACGAACGTCAGACGATTGCTCCCACAACGAAAGTGCCAGCAACTCAAGCTCTTGCTGCTACTCACCAGACTTTGGCAGTGCATCTACAGCACCACAGACATCGGGGCTCCGGGCTTTCCCTGACCAACAGGGCTTCGACGTTTACCACCAGCTGAACCTGGGCGCCCACTGAAAAAAATTAACTAAAAATCACGAACATCGGACGATTGCTCCCACACCGAAAGTGCCAGACAGTCAAGCTCTTGCTGCTCCTCACCGGCCATTGGCAGCTCATCTACAGCATCACAGATATCGGGGCTCCGGGCTTTCCGTGACCAACAGGGCTTCGACGTTTACCACCAGCTGAACCTGGGCGCCCACTGAAAGTAAAACCCCGAAAAATCACGAACATCGGACGATTGCTCCCACACCGAAAGTGCCAGCAACACAAGCTCTTGCTGCTCCTCACCGCCCATTCCCAGCGCATCTACAGCACCACAGACATCGGGGCTCTGGGCTTTCCCTGACCAACAGGGCTTCGACGTTTACTACCAGCTGAACCTGGGCGCCCACTGAAAAAAAACCCCGAAAAATCACAAACGTCGGACGATTGCTCCCACACCGAAAGTCCCAGCCAGTCAAGCTCTTGCTGCTCCTCACCGGCCATTCCCAGCGCATCTACAGCACCACAGACATCGCGGCTCCGGGCTTTCCCTCACCAATAGGGCTTCGACATTTACCACCAGCTGCACCTGGTTACCCACTGAAAAAAAACCCTGAAAAATCAAAAACGTCAGACGATTGCTCCCACACTGAAAGTGCCAGCAACTCAAGCTCTTCCTGCTCCTCACCGGCCATTGAGAGCGCATCTACAGCACTACAGACATCGCGGCTCTGGGCTTTCCCTGACCAACAGGCCTTCGACATTAACCACCAGCTGCACCTAGTTGGCCACTGAAAAAAAACCCTGAAAAATCAAAAACGTCGGACAATTGATCCCACACCGAAAGTGCCAGCCAGTCAAGCTCTTGCAGTTCCTCACCGGCCACTGGCAGCTCATCTACAGCACCACAGACATCGGAGCTCCGGGCTTTCCCTGACCAACAGGCCTTCGACGTTTACCACGAGCTGCACCTGGGCTCCCACTGAAAAGAACCCCGAAAAATCACGAACGTCGGACGATTGCTCCCACAACGAAAGTGCCAGCAACTCAAGCTCTTGCTGCTACTCACCGGACTTTGGCAGTGCATCTACAGCACCACAGACATCGCGGCTCCGGGCTTTCCCTGACCAACAGGGCTTCGACGTTTACCACCAGCTGCACCTGGGCGCCCACTGAAAAAAATAAACGAAAAATCATGAATATCGGACGATTGCTCCCACACGGAAACTGCCAGCAACTCAAGCTCTTGCTGCTACTCACCGCCCATTGGCAGGGCATCTACAGCACCACAGACAATCGGGCTCCGAGCTTTCCCTGACCAACAGGGCTTCAACGTTTACCACCAGCTGCACCTGGGCGCCCACTGAAATAAATCTCCGAAAAATCACGAACGTCAGACGATTGCTCCCACAACGAAAGTGCCAGCAACTCAAGCTCTTGCTGCTACTCACCAGACTTTGGCAGCGCATCTACAGCACCACAGACATCGGGGCTCCGGGCTTTCCCTGACCAACAGGGCTTCGACGTTTACCACCAGCTGCACCTGGGTGCCCACTGAAATAAAACCCCGAAAAATCACGAACGTCGGACGATTGCTCCCACAACGAAAGTGCCAGCAACTCAAGCTCTTGCTGCTACTCACCGGACTTTGGCAGTGCATCTACAGCACCACAGACATCAGGGCTCCGAGCTTTCCCTGACCAACAGGGCTTCAACGTTTACCACCAGCTGCACCTGGGCGCCCACTGAAATAAAACTCCGAAAAATCACGAACGTCAGACGATTGCTCCCACAACGAAAGTGCCAGCAACTCAAGCTCTTGCTGCTACTCACCAGACTTTGGCAGTGCATCTACAGCACCACAGACATTGGGTTTCTGCGCTTTCCCTGACCAACAGGGCTTCGACATTTACCACCAGCTGAACCTGGGCGCCCACTGAAAAAAATAAACTAAAAATCACGAACATCGGACGATTATTCCCACACTGAAAGTGCCAGCAACTCAAGCTCTTGCTGCTCCTCACCGCCCATTGGCAGGGCATCTACAGCACCACAGACATCGGGGCTCCGAGCTTTCCCTGACCAACAGGGCTTCGACGTTTACCACCAGCTGCACCTGGGCGCCCACTGAAATAAAACCCTAAAAAATCACGAACGTCGGACGATTGCTCCCACACTGAAAGTGCCAGCAACTCAAGCTCTTGCTGCTACTCACCTCCCATTCCCAGCGCATCTACAGCACCACAGACATCGGGGCTCCGGGCTTTCCCTGACCAACAGGGCTTCGACGTTTACCACCCGCTGAACCTGGGCGCCCACTGAAATAAAACCCCCAAAAATCACAAACGTCGGACTATTGCTCCCACACTGAAAGTGCCAGCCAGTCAAGCTCTTGCTGCTCCTCACCGGCCATTGGCAGCGCATCTACAGCACCACAGACATCGGGGCTCCGGGCTTTCCCTGACCAACAGGGCTTCAACGTTTACCACCAGCTGCACCTGGGCGCCCACTGAAAAAGAAAACCCAAAAATCACAAATGTCGGACGATTCCTGCCACACCTTAAATGCCAGCCTGTCAAGCTCTGGCTGCCCCTCACCGCCCATTCCCAACGCATCTACAGCACCACAGACATCGGGGCTCCGGGCTTTCCCTGACCAACAGGGCTTCGACGTTTACCACCAGCTGCACCTGGGCTCCCACTGAAAAGAACCCCCGAAAAATCATGAACATCGGTCGATTGCTCCCACACCGAAAGTGCCAGCAACACAAGCTCTTGCTGCTCCTCACCGGCCGTTCCCAGCGCATCTAGAGCACCACAGACATCGGGGCTCCGGGCTTTCCCTGACCAACAGGGCTTAGACGTTTACCACCAGCTAAACCTGGGCGCCCAGTGAATAAAAATCCCCAAAAATCACAAACGTCCGACGATTGCTCCAACACCAAAAGTGCCAGCAACACAAGCTCTTGCTGCTCCTCACCTCCCATTCCCAGCGCATCTACAGCACCACAGACATCGGGGCTCCGGGCTTTCCCTGACCAACAGGGCTTAGAAGTTTACCACCAGCTGAACCTGGGCGCCCACTGAAAGTAAAACCCCGAAAAATCACGAACGTCGGACGATTGCTCCCACAACGAAAGTGCCAGCCAGTCAAGCTCTTGCTGCTCCTCACCGGCCATTCCCAGCGCATCTACAGCACCACAGACATCACGGCTCCGGGCTTTCCCTGACCAACAGGGCTTCGACATTTACCACCAGCTGCACCTGGTTACCCACTGAAAAAAAACCCTGAAAAATCAAAAACGTCGGACGATTGCTCCCACACCAAAAGTGCCAGCCAGTCAAGCTCTTGCTGCTCCTCACCGGCCATGGGCAGTGAATCTACAGCACCACAGACATCCCGGCTCCGGGCTTTCCCTGACGAACAGGGCTTCGACATTTACCACCAGCTGCACCTGGGCGCCCACTGAAATAAATAAACGAAAAATCACAAACGTCGGACGATTGCTCCCACACCTGAAGTGCCAGCCAGTCAAGCTCTTGCTGCTCCTCACCGGCCATTGGCAGCGCATCTACAGCACCACAGACATCGGGGCTCCGGGCTTTCCCTGACCAACAGGGCTTCGACGTTTACCACCAGCTGCACCTCGGAGCCCGCTGAAAAAAACCCCGAAAAATCACAAACGTCGGACGATTGCTCCCACACCGAAAGTGCCAGCAACTCAAGCTCTTGCTGCTACTCACCGGACTTTGGCAGTGCATCTACAGCACCACAGACATCGGGGTCCTGCGCTTTCCCTGAACAACAGGGCTTCAACGTTTACCACCAGCTGCACCTGGGCGCCCGCTGAAAAAAACCCCGAAAAATCAAAAACGTCGGACGATTGCTCCCACACTGAAAGTGCCAGCCAGTCAAGCTCTTGCTGCTCCTCACCGGACTTTGCCAGTGCATCTACAGCACCACAGACATCGGGGTTCTGCGCTTTCCCTGAACAACAGGGCTTCAACGTTTACCACCAGCTGCACCTGGGCGCCCACTGAAAAAAGTAAACGAAAAATCACGAACATCGCACGATTGCTCCCACACCGAAAGTGCCAGCCAGTCAAGCTCTTGCTGCTCCTCACCGGCCATGGGCAGCGCATCTACAGCACCACAGACATCGGGGCTCCGGGCTTTCCCTGACCAACCGGGCTTCGACATTTACTACCAGCTGCACCTGGGTGCCCCCTGAAAAAAAAAACCCCAAAAATCACAAATATCGGACGATTTCTGCCACACCTTAAATGCCAGCCTGTCAAGCTCTTGCTGCTCCTCACCGGCCATTGGCAGCGCATCTAAAGCACCACAGACATCGGGGCTCCGGGCTTTCCCAGACCAACAGGGCTTCGACATTTACCACCAGCTGCACCTGGGCGCCCACTGAAATTAAAACCACGAAAAATCACGAACGTCGGACGATTGCTCCCACACCAAAAGTCCCAGTCAGTCAAGCTCTTGCTGCTACTCACGGGCCATGGGCAGCGCATCTACAGCACCACAGACATCGTGGCTCCGGGCTTTCCCTGACCAACAGGGCTTCGACATTTACCACCAGCTGCACCTGGGTGCCCCCTGAAAAAAAAACCCCAAAAATCACAAATGTCGGACGATTCCTGCCACACCTTAAATGCCAGCCTGTCAAGCTCTTGCTGCTCCTCACCGGCCATTGGAGGCGCATCTACAGCACCACAGACATCGGGGCTCCGGGCTTTCCCTGACCAACAGGGCTTCAACGTTTACCACCAGCTGCACCTGGGCGCCCACTGAAAAAAATAAACGAAAAATCACGAACATCGCACGATTGCTCCCACATCGAAAGTGCCAGCAACTCAAGCTCTTGCTGCTACTCACCTCCCATTCCCAGCGCATCTACAGCACCACAGACATCGGGGCTCCGGGCTTTCCCTGACGAACAGGGCTTCGACGTTTACCACCAGCTGAACCTGGGCGCGCACTGGAAAAAAAACCCGAAAAATCACGAACGTCGGACGATTGTTCCCACATTGAAAGTGCCAGCCAGTCAAGCTCTTGCTGCTCCTCACCGGCCATTGGCAGCGCATCTACAGCACCACAGACATCGGGGTTCTGCGCGTTCCCTGACCAACAGGGCTTCGACGTTTACCACCAGCTGAACCTGGGCGCCCACTGAAAAAAATAAAAGAAAAATCACGAACATCGGACAATTGCTCCCACACCAAAAGTGCCAGCCAGTCAAGCTCTTGCTGCTCCTCACCGGCCATTCCCAGCGCATCTACAGCACCACAGACATCGGGGCTCCAGGCTTTCCCTGACCAACAGGGCTTCGACGTTTACCACTCGCTGCACCTGGGCTCCCACTGAAAAGAACCCCGAAAAATCACGAACGTCGGACGATTGCACCCACACCGAAAGTGCCAGCAACACAAGCTCCTGCTGTTCCTCACCGGCCATTCCCAGCGCATCTACAGCACCACAGACATCGGGGCTCCGGGCTTTCCCTGACAAACAGGGCTTCGACGTTTACCACCAGCTGCACCTGGGCGCCCACTGGAAAAAAAACCCGAAAAATCACGAACGTCAGACGATTGCTCCCACACCGAAAGTGCCAGCAACTCAAGCTCTTGCTGCTCCTCACCGGACTTTGGCAGCGCATCTACAGCACCACAGACATCGGGGCTCTGCGCTTTCCCTGACCAACAGGGCTTCGACGTTTACCACCAGCTGCACCTGGGCGCCCACTGAAAAAAATAAACGAAAAATCACGAACATCGGACGATTGCTCCCACACCGAAAGTGCCAGCAACTCAAGCTCTTGCTGCTACTCACCGCCCATTGGCAGGGCATCTACAGCACCACAGACATCGGGGCTCCGAGCTTTCCCTGACCAACAGGGCTTCGACGTTTACCACCAGTTGAACCTGGGCGCCCACTGAAAAAAATAAACGAAAAATCACGAACATCGGACGATTGCTCCCACACCGAAAGTGCCAGCCTGTCAAGCTGTTGCTGCTCCTCACCGGCCATTCCCAGCGCATCTACAGCACCACAGACATCGGGGCTCCGGGCTTTCCCTGACCAACAGGGCTTCGACGTTTACCACTCGCTGCAGCTGGGCTCCCACTGAAAAGAACCCCGAAAAATCACGAACGTCGGACGATTGCTCCCACACCGAAAGTGCCAGCCTGTCAAGCTATGCTGCTCCTCACCAGCCATTCCCAGCGCATCTACAGCACCACAGACATCGGGGCTCCGGGGTTTCCCTGACCAACCGGGCTTCGACATTTACCACCAGCTGCACCTGGGTGCCCCCTGAAAAAAAAACCCCAAAAATCACGAACGTCGGACGATTCCTGCCACACCTTAAATGCCAGCCTGTCATGCTCTTGCTGCTCCTCACCGGCCATTCCCAACGCATCTACAGCACCACAGACATTGGGGCTCCGGGCTTTCCCTGACCAACAGGCCTTCGACGTTTACCACTCGCTGAACCTGGGCTCCCACTGAAAAGAACCCCGAAAAATCACGAACGTCGGACGATTGCTCCCACACCAAAAGTGCCAGACAGTCAAGCTCTAGCTGCTGAACACCGGCCATTCCCAGCGCATCTACATCACCACAGACATCGGGGCTCCGGGCTTTCCCTGACCAACAGGTCTTAGAAGTTTACCACCAGCTGAACCTGGGCGCCCACTGAAATAAAACCCCGAAAAATCACGAACGTCCGACGATTGCGCCCACACCCAAAGTGTCAGCCAGTCAAGCTCTTGCTGCTGCTCACCGGACTTTGGCAGTGCATCTACAGCACCACAGACATCGGGGCTCCGGGCTTTCCCTGACCATCAGGGCTTCGACATTTACCACCAGCTGCACCTCGGCTTCCACTGAAATAAAAGCCCGAAAAATCACAAACGTCGGACGATTGCTCCCACAACGAAAGTGCCAGCCAGTCAAGCTCTTGCTGCTCCTCACCGCCCATTCCCAGCGCATCTACAGCACCACAGACATCGGGGCTCCGGGCTTTCCCTGACGAACAGGGCTTCGACGTTTACCACCAGCTGAACCTGGGCGCCCACTGGAAAAAAAACCCGAAAAATCACGAACGTCGGACGATTGTTCCCACATTGAAAGTGCCAGCCAGTCAAGCTCTTGCTGCTCCTCACCGGCCATTGGCAGCGCATCTACAGCACCACAGACATCGCGGCTCCGGGCTTTCCCTGACCATCAGGGCTTCGACATTTACCACCAGCTGCACCTGGGCGCCCACTGAAATAAAACCCCGAAAAATCACAAACGTCGGACGATTGCTCCCACAACGAAAGTGCCAGCAACTCAAGCTCTTGCTGCTCCTCACCGGAGAGTGGCAGCGCATCTACAGCACCACAGACATCGGGGCTCCGGGCTTTCCCTGACCAACAGGGCTTCGACATTTACCACCAGCTGCACCTGGGCTCCCACTGAAATAAAACCCCGAAAAATCACAAACGTCGGACGATTGCTCCCACAACGAAAGTGCCAGCAACTCAAGCTCTTGCTGCTACTCACCGGACTTTGGCAGTGCATCTACAGCACCACAGACATCGGGGCTCCGGGCTTTCCCTGACCAACAGGGCTTCGACGTTTACCACCAGCTGCACCTGGGCGCCCACTGAAAAAAATAAACGAAAAATCTTGAATATCGGACGATTGCTCCCACACCGAAACTGGGAGCAACTCAAGCTCTTGCTGCTACTCACCGCCCATTGGCAGGGCATCTACAGCACGACAGACATCGGGGCTCCGGGCTTTCCCTGACCAACAGGGCTTCAACGTTTACCACCAGCTGAACCTGGGCGCCCACTGAAAGTAAAACCCCGAAAAATCACGAACATCGGACGATTGCTCCCACACCGAAAGTGCCAGCAACACAAGCTCTTGCTGCTCCTAACCGCCCATTCCCAGCGCATCTACAGCACCACAGACATCGCGGCTCCGGGCTTTCCCTCACCAACAGGGCTTCGACATTTACCACCAGCTGCACCTGGTTACCCACTGAAAAAAAACCCTGAAAAATCAAAAACGTCAGACGATTCGTCCCACACTGAAAGTGCCAGCAACTCAAGCTCTTGCTGCTCCTCACCGGCCATTCCCAGTGAATCTACAGCACCACAGACATCGCGGCTCTGGGCTTTCCCTGACCAACAGGCCTTCGACATTTACCACCAGCTACACCTAGTTGGTCACTGAAAAAAAACCCTGAAAAATCAAAAACGTCGGACAATTGATCCCACACCGAAAGTGCCAGCCAGTCAAGCTCTTGCAGTTCCTCACCGGCCACTGGCAGCTCATCTACAGCACCACAGACATCGGAGCTCCGGGCTTTCCCTGACCAACAGGGCTTCGACGTTTACCACTCGCTGCACCTGGGCTCCCACTGAAAAAAACCCCGAAAAATCTCGAACGTCGGACGATTGCACCCAAACCGAAATTGCCAGCAACACAATCTCTTGCTGCTCCTCACCGGCCATTCCCAGCGCATCTACAGCACCACAGACATCGGGGCTCCGGGCTTTCCCTGACCAACAGGGCTTCGACGTTTACCACCAGCTGAACCTGGGCGCCCACTGGAAAAAAAACCCAAAAAATCACGAACGTCGGACGATTGTTCCCACATTGAAAGTGCCAGCAACTCAAGCTCTTGCTGCTCCTCACCGGCCATTGGCAGCGCATCTACAGCACCACAGACATCGGGACTCCGGGCTTTCCCTGACCAACTGGGCTTCGACGTTTACCACCAGCTGCACCTGGGCGCCCACTGAAAAAAATAAACGAAAAATCACGAACATCGGACGATTGCTCCCACACCAAAAGTGCCAGCCTGTCAAGCTCTTGCTGCTACTCACCGGCCATTGGCAGGGAATCTACAGCACCACAGACATCGGGGCTCCGAGCTTTCCCTGACCAACAGGGCTTCAACGTTTACCACCAGCTGCACCTGGGCGCCCACTGAAATAAAACCCCGAAAAATCACGAACGTCGGACGATTGCTCCCACACTGAAAGTGCCAGCAACTCAAGCTCTTGCTGCTACTCACCTCCCATTCCCAGCGCATCTACAACACCACAGACATCGGGGCTCCGGGCTTTCCCTGACCAACTGGGCTTCGACGTTTACCACCAGCTGAACCTGGGCGCCCACTGAAATAAAACCCCCAAAAATCACAAACGTCGGACTATTGCTCCCACACTGAAAGTGCCAGCCAGTCAAGCTCTTGCTGCTCCTCACCGCCCATTCCGAACGCATCTACAGCACCACAGACATCGGGGCTCCGGGCTTTCCCTGACCAACAGGGCTTCGACGTTTACCACCCGCTGCACCTGGGCGCCCACTGAAAAAAATAAACGAAAAATCACAAACGTCGGACGATTGCTCCCACACCGAAAGTGCCAGCAACTCAAGCTCTTGCTGCTCCTCACCGGCCATTGGCAGCGCATCTACAGCACCACAGACATCGGGGCTCCGGGCTTTCCCTGACCAACAGGGCTTCGACATTTACCACCAGCTGCACGTGGGCGCCCACTGAAAAAAATAAACGAAAAATCACGAACATCGCACGATTGCTCCCACACCGAAAGTGCCAGCCAGTCAAGCTCTTGCTGCTCATCACCGGCCATTCCCAGCGCATCTACAGCACCACAGACATCGGGGCTCCGGGCTTTCCCTGACCAACAGGGCTTCGACATTTACCACCAGCTGCACCTGGGCGCCCACTGAAATAAAACCCCGAAAAATCTCGAACGTCGGACGATTGCTCCCACACCAAAAGTGCCAGCCAGTCAAGCTCTTGCTGCTCCTCACCGGACAGTGGCAGTGCATCTACAGCACCACAGACATCCCGGCTCCGGGCTTTCCCTGACCAACAGGGCTTAAACGTTTACCACCAGCTGCAACTGGGCGCCCACTGAAAAAATAAACGAAAAATCACGAACATCGCACGATTGCTCCCACACCGAAAGTGCCAGCCAGTCAAGCTCTTGCTGCTCATCACCGGCCATTCCCAGCGCATCTACAGCACCACAGACATCGGGGCTCCGGGCTTTCCCTGACCAACAGGGCTTCGACGTTTACCACCAGCTGCACCTGGGTGCCGCCTGAAAAAAAAACTCCAAAAATCACAAATGTCGGACGATTCCTGCCACACCTTAAATGCCAGCCTGTCAAGCTCTTGCTGCTACTCACCGGACATTCCCAGCGCATCTATAGCACCACAGACATCAGGGCTCTGGAATTTCCCTGACGAACAGGGCTTCGACGTTTACCACCAGCTGAACCTGGGCGCCCACTGAAAAAAAAACCGCAAAAATCACGAACGTCGGACGATTGCACCCACAACGAAAGTGCCAGCATGTGAGCCTCTTGCTGCTCCTCACCGGCTATTGGCAGCGCATCTACAACACCACAGACATCGGGGCTCTGCGCTTTCCCTGACCAACAGGCCTTCGACGTTTACCACCAGTTGAACCTGGGCGCCCACTGAAAAAAATAAACGAAAAATCACGAACGTCGGACGATTGCTCCCACACCAAAAGTGCCAGCAAGTCAAGCTCTTGCTGCTCCTCATCGCCCATTGGCAGCGCATCTACAGCACCACAGACATCTGGGCTCCGGGCTTTCCCTGACGAACCGGGCTTCGACATTTACCACCAGCTGCACCTGGGCTCCCACTGAAAAAAAACCCTGAAAAATCAAAAACGTCAGACGATTGCTCCCACACCGAAAGTGCCAGCCAGTCAAGCTCTTGCTGCTCCTCACCGCCCATTCCCAGCGCATCTACAGCACCACAGACATCGGGGCTCCGGGCTTTCCCTGACCAACAGGGCTTCGACGTTTACCACTCGCTGCAGCTGGGCTCCCACTGAAAAGAACCCCGAAAAATCACGAACGTCGGACGATTGCTCCCACACCGAAAGTGCCAGCCTGTCAAGCTCTTGCTGCTCCTCACCGGACTTTGGCAGTGCATCTACAGCACCACAGACATCGGGGCTCCGGGCTTTCCCTGACCAACAGGGCTTCGACATTTACCACCAGCTGCACCTGGGTGCCCCCTGAAAAAAAAACCCCAAAAATCACGAACGTCGGACGATTCCTGCCACACCTTAAATGCCAGCCAGTCAAGCTCTTGCTGCTCCTCACCGGCCATTCCCAGCGCATCTACAGCACCACAGACATCGGGGCTCTGGGCTTTCCCTGACCAACAGGCCTTCGATGTTTACCACCTACTGAACCTGGGCGCCCAGTGAATAAAAATCCCCAAAAATCACAAACGTCCGACGATTGCTCCCACACTGAAAGTGCCAGCAACTCAAGCTCCTGCTGCTCCTCACCGCCCATTCCCAGCGCATCTACAGCACCACAGACATCGGGGCTCCGGGCTTTCCCTGACCAACACGGCTTCGACATTTACCACCAGCTGAACCTGTGCGCCCACTGAAAGTAAAACCCCGAAAAATCACGAACGTCGGACGATTGCTCCCACACCAAAAGTGCCAGCCAGTCAAGCTCTTGCTGCTCCTCACCGGAGAGTGGCAGTGCATCTACAGCACCACAGACATCGGGGCTCCGGGCTTTCCCTGACCAACAGGGCTTCGACGTTTACCACTCGCTGAACCTGGGCTCCCACTGAAAAGAACCCCGAAAAATCACGAACGTCGGACGATTGCTCCCACACCAAAAGTGCCAGACAGTCAAGCTCTAGCTGCTGAACACCGGCCATTCCCAGCGCATCTACAGCACCACAGACATCGGGGCTCCGGGCTTTCCCTGACCAACAGGGCTTCGACGTTTACCACCAGCTGCACCTGGGCGCCCACTGAAATAAAACCCCCAAAAATCACGAACGTCGGACGATTCCTCCCACACCGAAAGTGCCAGCAACTCAAGCTCTTGCTGCTACTCACCGGCCATTCCCAGTGCATCTACAGCACCACAGACATCGGGGTTCTGCGCTTTCCCTGAACAACAGGGCTTCGACATTTACCACCAGCTGCACCTGGGTGCCCCCTGAAAAAAAAACCCCAAAAATCACAAATGTCAGACGATTCCTGCCACACCTTAATTGCCAGCCTGTCAAGCTCTTGCTGCTACTTACCGGCCATTCCCAGCGCATCTACAGCACCACAGACATCAGGGCTCTGGACTTTCCCTGACGAACAGGGCTTCGACGTTTACCACCAGCTGCACCTGGTTACCCACTGAAAAAAAACCCTGAAAAATCACGAACGTCGGACGAATGCTCCCACACTGAAAGTGCCAGCCAGCCAAGCTCTTGCTGCTACTCACCGCCCATTGGCAGCGCATCTACAGCACCACAGGTATCGGGGCTCCGAGCTTTCCCTGACCAACAGGGCTTCGACGTTTACCACCAGCTGAACCTGGGCGCCCACTGAAATAAAAGCCCGAAAAATCACGAACGTCGGACGATTGCTCCCACACCGAAAGTGCCAGCCAGTCAAGCTCTTGCTTCTCCTGACCGGACTTTGGCAGCGCATCTACAGCACCACAGACATCGGGGTTCTGCGCTTTCCCTGACCAACAGGGCTTCGACGTTTACCACTAGCTGAACCTGGGCGCCCCCTGAAAAAAAACCCTGAAAAATGACGAACGTCGGACGATTGCTCCCACACCAAAAGTGCCAGCCAGCCAAGCTCTTGCTGCTCCTCACCGGACTTTGGCAGTGCATCTACAGCACCACAGGCATCGGGGCTCCGAGCTTTCCCTGACCAATAGGGCTTCGACGTTTACCACCAGCTGCACCTGGGCGCCCACTGAAAAAAAACCCCGAAAAATCACGAACGTCAGACGATTCCTCCCACACCGAAAGTGCCAGCAAATCAAGCTCTTGCTGCTACTCACCGGACTTTGGCAGTGCATCTACAGCACCACAGACATCGGGGTTCTACGCTTTCCCTGACCAAGAGGGCTTCGACATTTACCATCAGCTGCACCTGGGCGCCCACTGAAAGTAAAACCCCGAAAAATCATGAACGTCGGACGATTGCTACCACACCGAAAGTGCCAGCCAGTCAAGCTCTTGCTGCTCCTCACCGGCCATTTGCAGCGCATCTACAGCACCACAGACATCGTGGCTCCGGGCTTTCCCTGACCAACAGGCCTTCGACGTTTACCACCAGCTGCACCTGGTTGCCCACTGAAAAAAAACCCTGAAAAAGGACGAACGTCGGACGATTGCTCCCACACCAAAAGTGCCAGCAACTCAAGCTCTTGCTGCTCCTCACCGGACAGTGGCAGTGCATCTACAGCACCACAGACAGCGGGGCTCCGGGCTTTCCCTGACCATCAGGGCTTCGACATTTACCACCAGCTGCACCTGGGCGCCCACTGAAAAAAAACCCCGAAAAATCACGAACGTCAGACGATTCCTCCCACACCGAAAGTGCCAGCAACTCAAGCTCTTGCTGCTACTCACCGGACTTTGGCAGTGCATCTACAGCACCACAGACATCGGGGTTCTACGCTTTCCCTGACCAAGAGGGCTTCGACATTTACCATCAGCTGCACCTGGGCGCCCACTGAAAGTAAAACCCCGAAAAATCACGAACGTCGGACGATTGCTCCCACACCGAAAGTGCCAGCCAGTCAAGCTCTTGCTGCTCCTCACCGGCCATTCCCAGCGCATCTACAGCACCACAGACATCGGGGCTCCGGGCTTTCCCTGACCAACAGGGCTTCGACATTTACCACCAGCTGCACCTGGGCTCCCACTGAAATAAAACCCCGAAAAATCACGAACGTCGGACGATTCCTCCCACACCGAAAGTGCCAGCAACTCAAGCTCTTGCTGCTACTCACCGGCCATTCCCAGTGCATCTACAGCACCACAGACATCGGGGTTCTGCGATTTCCCTGAACAACAGGGCTTCGACATTTACCACCAGCTGCACCTGGGTGCCCCCTGAAAAAAAAACCCCAAAAATCACAAATGTCAGACGATTCCTGCCACACCTTAAATGCCAGCCTGTCAAGCTCTTGCTGCTACTTACCGGCCATTCCCAGCGCATCTACAGCACCACAGACATCAGGGCTCTGGACTTTCCCTGACGAACAGGGCTTCGACGTTTACCACCAGCTGCACCTGGTTACCCACTGAAAAAAAACCCTGAAAAATCACGAACGTCGGACGATTGCTCCCACACCAAAAGTGCCAGCCAGCCAAGCTCTTGCTGCTACTCACCGCCCATTGGCAGCGCATCCACAGCACCACAGGTATCGGGGCTCCGAGCTTTCCCTGACCAACAGGGCTTCGACGTTTACCACCAGCTGAACCTGGGCGCCCACTGAAATAAAAGCCCGAAAAATCACGAACGTCGGACGATTGCTCCCACACCGAAAGTGCCAGCCAGTCAAGCTCTTGCTTCTCCTGACCGGACTTTGGCAGCGCATCTACAGCACCACAGACATCGGGGTTCTGCGCTTTCCCTGACCAACAGGGCTTCGACGTTTACCACCAGCTGAACCTGGGCGCCCCCTGAAAAAAAACCCTGAAAAATGACGAACGTCGGACGATTGCTCCCACACCAAAAGTGCCAGCCAGCCAAGCTCTTGCTGCTCCTCACCGGACTTTGGCAGTGCATCTACAGCACCACAGGCATCGGGGCTCCGGGCTTTCCCTGACCAATAGGGCTTCGACGTTTACCACCAGCTGCACCTGGGCGCCCACTGAAAAAAAACCCCGAAAAATCACGAACGTCAGACGATTCCTCCCACACCGAAAGTGCCAGCAAATCAAGCTCTTGCTGCTACTCACCGGACTTTGGCAGTGCATCTACAGCACCACAGACATCGGGGTTCTACGCTTTCCCTGACCAAGAGGGCTTCGACATTTACCATCAGCTGCACCTGGGCGCCCACTGAAAGTAAAACCCCGAAAAATCATGAACGTCGGACGATTGCTACCACACCGAAAGTGCCAGCCAGTCAAGCTCTTGCTGCTCCTCACCGGCCATTTGCAGCGCATCTACAGCACCACAGACATCGTGGCTCCGGGCTTTCCCTGACCAACAGGCCTTCGACGTTTACCACCAGCTGCACCTGGTTGCCCACTGAAAAAAAACCCTGAAAAAGGACGAACGTCGGACGATTGCTCCCACACCAAAAGTGCCAGCAACTCAAGCTCTTGCTGCTCCTCACCGGACAGTGGCAGTGCATCTACAGCACCACAGACAGCGGGGCTCCGGGCTTTCCCTGACCATCAGGGCTTCGACATTTACCACCAGCTGCACCTGGGCGCCCACTGAAAAAAAACCCCGAAAAATCACGAACGTCAGACGATTCCTCCCACACCGAAAGTGCCAGCAACTCAAGCTCTTGCTGCTACTCACCGGACTTTGGCAGTGCATCTACAGCACCACAGACATCGGGGTTCTACGCTTTCCCTGACCAAGAGGGCTTCGACATTTACCATCAGCTGCACCTGGGCGCCCACTGAAAGTAAAACCCCGAAAAATCATGAACGTCGGACGATTGCTACCACACCGAAAGTGCCAGCCAGTCAAGCTCTTGCTGCTCCTCACCGGCCATTTGCAGCGCATCTACAGCACCACAGACATCGGGGCTCCGGGCATTCCCTGACGAACAGGGCTTCGACGTTTACCACCAGCTGAACCTGGGCGCCCACTGGAAAAAAAACCCGAAAAATCACGAACGTCGGACGATTGTTCCCACATTGAAAGTGCCAGCCAGTCAAGCTCTTGCTGCTCCTCACCGGCCATTCCCAGCGCATCTACAGCACCACAGACATCGGGGCTCCGGGCTTTCCCTGACCATCAGGGCTTCGACATTTACCACCAGCTGCACTTGGGCGCCCACTGAAATAAAACCCCGAAAAATCACGAACGTCGGACGATTGCTCCCACAACAAAAGTGCCAGCAACTCAAGCTCTTGCTGCTACTCACCGGACTTTGGCAGTGCATCTACAGCACCACAGACATCAGGGTTCTGCGCTTTCCCTGACCAACAGGGCTTTGACGTTTACCACCAGCTGCACCTGGGCGCCCACTGAAATAAATAAACGAAAAATCACGAACGTCGGACGATTGCTCCCACAACGAAAGTGCCAGCAACTCAAGCTCTTGCTGCTACTCACCGGACTTTGGCAATGCATCTACAGCACCACAGACATCGGGGTTCTGCGCTTTCCCTGACCAACAGGGCTTCGACGTTTACCACTCGCTGCACCTGGGCTCCCACTGAAAAGAACCCCGAAAAATCACGAACGTCGGACGATTGCTCCCACACCAAAAGTGCCAGCAACACAAGCTCTTGCTGCTCCTCACCGGACTTTGGCAGCGCATCTACAGCACCACAGACATCGGGGCTCCGGGCTTTCCCTGACCAACAGGGCTTCGACGTTTACCACCAGCTGAACCTTGGCGCCCACTGAAATAAAACCCCCAAAAATCACGAACGTCGGACGATTGCTCCCACACCGAAAGTGCCAGCCAGTCAAGCTCTTGGTGCTCCTCACCGGCCATTCCCAGCGCATCTACAGCACCACAGACATCGGGGTTCTGCGCTTTCCCTGACCAACAGGGCTTCGACGTTTACCACCAGCTGCACCTGGGCGCCCACTGAAAAAAATAAAAGAAAAATCACGAACATCGGACGATTGCTCCCACACCAAAAGTGCCAGCCAGTCAAGCTCTTGCTGCTCCTCACCGCCCATTCCCAGCGCATCTACAGCACCACAGACATCGGGGCTCCGGACTTTCCCTGACCAACAGGGCTTCGACATTTACCACCAGCTGCACCTGTGCGCCCACTGAAATAAAACCCCGAAAAATCACGAACGTCGGACGATTGCTCCCACAACGAAAGTGCCAGCAACTCAAGCTCTTGCTGCTACTGACCGGACTTTGGCAGTGCATCTACAGCACCACAGACATCAGGGCTCTGGGCTTTCCCTGACCAACAGGGCTTCGACGTTTACCACCAGCTGAACCTGGGCGCCCACGGAAATAAAACCCCGAAAAATCACGAACGTCGGACGATTGCTCCCACACCGAAAGTGCCAGCCAGTCAAGCTCTTGCTGCTCCTCACCGGCCATTCCCAGCGCATCTACAGCACCACAGACATCGGGGCTCCGGGCTTTCCCTGACCAACAGGGCTTCGACATTTACCACCAGCTGCACCTGGGCTCCCACTGAAATAAAACCCCGAAAAATCACGAACGTCGGACGATTGCTCCCACAACGAAAGTGCCAGCAACTCAAGCTCTTGCTGCTACTCACCGGACAGTGGCAGTGCATCTACAGCACCACAGACATCGGGGTTCTACGCTTTCCCTGACCAAGAGGGCTTCGACATTTACCATCAGCTGCACCTGGGCGCCCACTGAAAAAAAAAACGAAAAATCATGAACATCGGACGATTGCTCCCACACCGAAAGTGCCAGCCAGTCAAGCTCTTGCTGCTCCTCACCGGACATTTCCAGCAAATCTACAGCACCACAGACATCGGGGCTCCGGGCGTTCCCTGACCAACAGGGCTTCGACGTTTACCACCAGCTGCACCTGGGTGCCCACTGAAAAAAAGCCCGAAAAATCACAAACGTCGGACTATTGCTCCCACACTGAAAGTGCCAGCCAGTCAAGCTCTTGCTGCTCCTCACCGGCCATTCCCAGCGCATCTACAGCACCACAGACATCGCGGCTCTGGGCTTTCCCTGACCAACAGGCCTTCGACATTTACCACCAGCTGCACCTAGTTGGCCACTGAAAAAAAAACCCTGAAAACTCAAAAACGTCAGACAATTGATCCCACACCGAAAGTGCCAGCCAGTCAAGCTCTTGCAGTTCCTCACCGGCCACTGGCAGCTCATCTACAGCACCACAGACATCGGGGCTCCGGGCTTTCCCTGACCAACAGGGCTTCGACGTTTACCACCAGCTGAACCTGGGCGCCCACTGAAAAAAAACCCCGAAAAATCACAAACGTCGGACGATTGCTCCCACACCGAAAGTCCCAGCCAGTCAAGCTCTTGCTGCTCCTCAACGGCCATTGGCAGCGCATCTACAGCACCACAGACATCGTGGCTCCGGGCTTTCCCTGACCAACAGGGCTTGGACATTTACCACCAGCTGCACCTGGGTGCCCACTGAAATAAAACCCCGAAAAATCACGAACGTCGGACGATTGCTCCCACACCGAAAGTGCCAGCCTGTCAAGCTCTTGCTGCTCCTCACCGGCCATTCCCAGCGCATCTACAGCACCACAGACATCGGGGCTGTGGGCTTTCCCTGACCAACAGGGCTTCGACATTTACCACCAGCTGAACCTGGGCGCCCACTGAAATAAAACCCCCAAAAATCACGAACGTCGGACGATTGCTCCCACACCCAAAGTGCCAGCCAGTCAAGCTCTTGCTGCTCCTCACCGGCCATTGGCAGCGCATCTACAGCACCACAGACATCGGGGCTCCGGGCTTTCCGTGACCAACAGGGCTTCGACGTTTACCACCAGCTGCACCTGGGCGCACACTGAAAGTAAAACCCCGAAAAATCACGAACATCGGACGATTGATCCCACACCGAAAGTGCCAGCAACACAAGCTCTTGCTGCTCCTCACCGCCCATTGGCATCGCATCTACAGCACCACAGACATCGGGGCTGTGGGCTTTCCCTGACCAACAGGGCTTCGACGTTTACCACCAGCTGAACCTGGGCGCCCACTGAAAAAAAACCCCGAAAAATCACGAACGTCGGACGATTGATCCCACACCGAAAGTCCCAGCCAGTCAAGCTCTTGCTGCTCCTCACCGGCCATTCCCAGCGCATCTACAGCACCACAGACATCGGGGCTCCGGGCTTTCCCTGACCAACAGGGCTTCGACGTTTACCACCAGCTGCACATGGGCGCCCACTGAAAAAAAAACCCCAACAATCACAAATGTCGGACGATTCCTGCCACACTTTAAATGCCAGCCTCTCAACCTCTTGCTGCTCCTCACCGGCCGTTCCCAGCGCATCTACAACACCACAGACATCGGGGCTCCGGGCGTTCCCTGACCAACAGGGCTTCGACGTTTACCACCAGCTGCACCTGGGCGCCCACTGAAAAAAATAAACGAAAAATCACGAACATCGCACGATTGCTCCCACACCAAAAGTGCCAGCCAGTCAAGCTCTTGCTGCTCCTCACCGGCCATTCCCAGCGCATCTACAGCACCACAGACATCGGGGCTCCGGGCTTTCCCTGACCAACAGGGCTTCGACGTTTACCACCAGCTGCACCTGGGCGCCCACTGAAAAAAATAAACGAAAAATCACGAACATCGCACGATTGCTCCCACACCAACAGTGCCAGCCAGTCAAGCTCTTGCTGCTCCTCACCGGACAGTGGCAGTGCATCTACAGCACCACAGACATCGGGGCTCCGGGCTTTCCCTGACCAAGAGGGCTTCGACATTTACCACCAGCTGCACCTGGGCGCCCACTGAAAAAAAACCCTGAAAAATCAAAAACGTCGGACGATTGCTCCCACAACGAAAGTGCCAGCAACTCAAGCTCTTGCTGCTCCTCACCGGCCATTCCCAGCGCATCTACAGCACCACAGACATCGGGGCTCCGAGCTTTCCCTGACCAACAGGGCTTCGACCTTTACCACCAGCTGCACCTGGGCGCCCAGTGAATAAAAATCCCCTAAAATCACAAACGTCCTACGATTGCTCCCACACCAAAAGTGCCAGCCAGTCAAGCTCTTGCTGTTCCTCACCGGACAGTGGCAGTGCATCTACAGCACCACAGACATCGGGGTTCTGCGCTTTCCCTGACCAACAGGGCCTCCTGCCCCACAACTGGGCCTTCTACACCCCCAAAATGGCGTCGTGCCCCCCAAAATGCGCTCTCGCCCCTGAAAGTGGCCTCCTGCCCCATGACTGGGCCTTCTACACCCCCAAAATGGCGTCGTGCCCCCCAAAATGCGCTCTCACCCCTGAAAGTGGCCTCCTGCCCCACAACTGGGCCTTCTACCCCCCCAAAATGGCGTCGTGCCCCACAAAATGCACTCTCGCCCCCGAAAGTGGCCTCCTGCCCCACAACTGGGCCTTCTACCCCCCCAAAATGGCACCGTGCCCCCCAAAAATGCGCTCTCACCCCCGAAAGTGGCCTCCTGCCCCACAACTGGGCCTTCTACCCCCCCAAAATGGCGTCGTGCCCCACAAAATGCACTCTCGCCCCCGAAAGTGGCCTCCTGCCCCACAACTGGGCCTTCTACCCCCCCAAAATGGGGCCGTGCCCCCCAAAATGCGCTCTCACCCCAAAGTGGTCTCCTGCCCCCCAACTTGCGGGGGGGGGTCGCCGAGCTCCCGCGCATGCGCGCACAGCTGGACCGTGAGGGGCGGGAGACCTGCGCGGAGCCGGTTGGGGGGGGGCGTGGGCGCATGCGCGCTGAGGGGCGGCGGGCGCGCCGGTGGCGGAGAGAAGGCAGGAAGCAGGAAGCAGGAAGCAGGAAGCAGGAAGGCGGCAGCGCCGCGGTGTTTTTATTGGCGGGGAGAGCGGCGGGGGCGAGGCCCGGCTCCGGTACCGGCACCGCGGGGGCGGGGGTGCCCGGGGGGTTTGGGGTCCGGGGTGGGGGGGGACGGGGGATTTTGGGGGGGGGTCCCAAACCGTTCTAGGGGATCCCGGGGGGGGGGGGTTGGGGGTCCCGGGATGGGGGGGTCGGGGGGTATGGGTGGGGGGGGGGGGGGGGCTTGGGGGCGGAGTCCCAAAGGGTTTGGGGGGGGTCAGAGGGGTTCTTGGGGGGAGGGTGGGGGGTTCTGGGGTCCGGGGTGGGGATTTTGGGGGGGTGGGGGGGCTTTGAGAGGGTGGGGGGGGGGTCCCAAACCGTTCTAGGGGGATCCCGGGGGGGGGGGGGTTGGGGGTCCCGGGATGGGGGGGTCGGGGGTATGGGGGGGGGGCTTGGGGGGCGGAGTCCCAAAGGTTTTAGGGGGGGGTCAGAGGGGTTCTTGGGGGCAGGGTGGGAGGTTTGGGGTCCGGGGTGGGGAGTTTGGGGGGGTGGGGGGGCTTTGAGAGGGTGGGGGGGGGTCCCAAACCGTTCTAGGGGGATCGGGGGGGGGTTATTGGGGGGTCCCGGGATGGGGGGGTCGGGGGTATGGGGGGAGGGGGCTTGGGGGGCGGAGTCCCAAAGGGTTTGAGGGGGGGTCAGAGGGGTTCTTGGGGGGAGGGTGGGGGGTTTGGGGTCCGGGGTGGGGGAGTTTGGGGGGGTGGGGGGGCTTTGAGAGGGTGGGGGGTGGTCCCAAACCGTTCTAGGGGGATCCCGGGGGGGGGGGGGTTGGGGGTCCCGGGATGGGGGGGGGGGGTTGGGGGTCCCGGGATGGGGGGGTCGGGGGTATGGGGGGGGGGGGCTTGGGGGGCGGAGTCCCAAAGAGTTTGGGGGGGGGTCAGAGGGGTTCTTGGGGGGAGGGTGGGGGGTTTGGGGTCCGGGGTGGGGGATTTTGGGGGGGTGGGGGGGCTTTGAGAGGGTGGGGGGGGGGGTCCCAAACCGTTCTAGGGGGATCCCGGGGGGGGGGGGGGTTGGGGGATCCCGGGATGGGGGGGTTGGGGGTATGGGGGGGGGGGGCTTGGGGGGCGGAGTCCCAAAGAGTTTGGGGGGGGGTCAGAGGGGTTCTTGGGGGAGGGTGGGGGGTTTGGGGTCCGGGGTGGGGGATTTTGGGGGGGTGGGGGGGGCTTTGAGAGGGTGGGGGGGGGGTCCCAAACCGTTCTAGGGGGATCCCGGGGGGGGGGGGGTTGGGGGATCCCGGGATGGGGGGGTCGGGGGTATGGGGGGGGGGGGGGCTTGGGGGGCGGAGTCCCAAAGGGTTTAGGGGGGGGGTCAGAGGGGTTCTTGGGGGGAGGGTGGGGGGTTTGGGGTCCGGGGTGGGGGAGTTTGGGGGGGTGGGCGGGCTTTGAGAGGGTGGGGGGGGGTCCCAAACCGTTCTAGGGGGATCCCGGGGGGGGGGGGGTTGGGGGTCCCGGGATGGGGGGGTCGGGGGTATGGGGGGGGGTGCTTGGGGGACGGAGTCCCAAAGGGTTTGGGGGGGGGGTCAGAGGGGTTCTTGGGGGCAGGGTGGGAGGTTTGGGGTCCGGGGTGGGGGAGTTTGGGGGGGTGGGGGGGCTTTGAGAGGGTGGGGGGGGGTCCCAAACCGTTCTAGGGGGATCGGGGGGGGGGTTTGGGGGTCCCGGGATGGGGGGGTCGGGGGTATGGGGGGAGGGGGCTTGGGGGGCGGAGTCCCAAAGGGTTTGAGGGGGGGGTCAGAGGGGTTCTTGGGGGGAGGGTGGGGGGTTTGGGGTCCGGGGTGGGGGAGTTTGGGGGGGTGGGGGGGCTTTGAGAGGGTGGGGGGGGGTCCCAAACCGTTCTAGGGGGATCCCGGGGGGGGGGGGGGTTGGGGGTCCCGGGATGGGGGGGGGGGGGTTGGGGGTCCCGGGATGGGGGGGTCGATCGGGGGTATGGGGGGGGGGGGGCTTGGGGGGCGGAGTCCCAAAGAGTTTGGGGGGGGGTCAGAGGGGTTCTTGGGGGGAGGGTGGGGGTTTGGGGTCCGGGGTGGGGGATTTTGGGGGGGTGGGGGGGCTTTGAGAGGGTGGGGGGGGGGGTCCCAAACCGTTCTAGGGGGATCCCGGGGGGGGGGGGGGTTGGGGGATCCCGGGATGGGGGGGTTGGGGGTATGGGGGGGGGGGGGGGCTTGGGGGGCGGAGTCCCAAAGAGTTTGGGGGGGGGTCAGAGGGGTTCTTGGGGGGAGGGTGGGGGGTTTGGGGTCCGGGGTGGGGGGGCTTTGAGAGGGTGGGGGGGGGGGTCCCAAACCGTTCTAGGGGGATCCCGGGGGGGGGGGGGGGTTGGGGGATCCCGGGATGGGGGGGTCGGGGGTATGGGGGGGGGGGGGTGCTTGGGGGACGGAGTCCCAAAGGGTTTGGGGGGGGGGGTCAGAGGGGTTCTTGGGGGGAGGGTGGGGGGTTTGGGGTCCGGGGTGGGGGAGTTTGGGGGGGGTGGGCGGGCTTTGAGAGGGTGGGGGGGGGTCCCAAACCGTTCTAGGGGGATCCCGGGGGGGGGGGGGGTTGGGGGTCCCGGGATGGGGGGGTCGGGGGTATGGGGGGGGGGGGGCTTGGGGGGCGGAGTCCCAAAGGGTTTGGGGGGGGTCAGAGGGGTTCA